>NC_059350.1:3142500-3742500 GCF_019703515.2 Myxocyprinus asiaticus
TCACAGCAAAACAAAAATGCCTCAAGGCATTTACTAATGTTAATAAAAATTAATGGTCCCACTTTAAATTAGGTATCTTTAACCCTATGTACTACCGTTAAAAACATTCCATAAAATGTACTTTTTGTGTAACTACATGTCGTTCTGCAAAATTCTCACAAGATTCACATTTGCTGCTACAGAGGTTGAGGTATGAGTACGTTTAGGAGTAGAGGTAGGGTTTAGGGAAAGGGTTGGGTTAGGTTTAGGGTTAGGGGTTAGGTGTTTTGGGTTAGTTTTAGAGAAAGGGTTGGGTTAGGTTTAGGGTTAGGGGTTAGGTGTTTTGGGTTAGTTTTAGAGAAAGGGTTTGGGTTAGAGTTAGGGGTTAGGTGTTTTGGGTTAGGTTTAGGGAAAGGGTTGGGTTAGGTTTAGGGTTAGGTGTTAGGTGTTTTGGTTTAGGTTTAGATAAAGGGTTTGGTTTAGGGTTAGGTGTTTTGGGTTAGGTTTAGGGAAAGGGTTGGGTTAGGTTTAGGGAAAGGGTTTGGGTTAGGGTTAGGGGTTAGGTGTTTTGGGTTAGGTTTAGGGAAAGTGTTGGGTTTGGTTTAGGGTTAGGGGTTAGGTGTTTTGGGTTAGTTTTAGAGAAAGGGTTTGGGTTAGGGTTAGGGGTTAGGTGTTTTGGGTTAGGTTTAGATAAAGGGTTTGGTTTAGGGTTAGGTGTTTTGGGTTAGGTTTAGGGAAAGGGTTGGGTTAGGTTTAGGGAAAGGGTTGGGTTAGGTTTATGGTTTGGGGTTAGGTGTTTTGGGTTAGTTTTAGAGAAAGGGTTTGGGTTAGGTTTAGGGAAAGTGTTGGGTTAGGTTTAGGGTTAGGGGTTAGGTGTTTTGGGTTAGTTTTAGAGAAAGGGTTTGGGTTAGGTTTAGGGAAAGGGTTTGGGTTAGTTTTAGGGAAAGTGTTGTGTTAGGTTTAGGGTTTGGTGTTTGGGGTTAGGGTTTAGGGAAAGGGTTTTGTTAGGTTTAGGGTTTGGTTTTTGGGGTTAGGGTTTAGGAAAAGGTTTGGGTTAGGGTTAGGTGTTTGGGGTTAGTTTTAGAGAAAGGGTTTGGGTTAGGTTTAGGGAAAGGGTTTGGGTTAGGGTTTAGGGAAAGGGTTTTGTTAGGTTTAGGGTTTGGTGTTTGGGGTTAGGGTTTAGGAAAAGGTTTGGGTTAGGGTTAGGTGTTTGGGGTTAGGTTTAGGGAAAGGGTTTGGGTTAGGTTTAGGGAAAGGGTTGTGTTAGGTTTAGGGTTTGGTGTTTGGGGTTAGGGTTTAGGGAAAGGGTTTTGTTAGGTTTAGGGTTTGGTGTTTGGGGTTAGGGTTTAGGGAAAGGGTTGTGTTAGGTTTAGGGTTTGGTGTTTGGGGTTAGGGTTTAGGGAAAGGGTTGTGTTAGGTTTAGGGTTTGGTGTCTGGGGTTAGGGTTTAGGAAAAGTTTTGGGTTAGGGTTAGGTGTTTGGGGTTAGGTTTAGGGAAAGGGTTGGGTAAGGTTAACAGTGTAACTACAATTGCATTTAAATCAATGTATTTTAAATGTAAGTACAATGCTACAACACTTATGTAGTTAAGCATTTGATACAATATACTTATTAAGTACATAGTAGTTAAAGACACGTAGTATTTATGTGGGTTTATGTTAATTCAGAAATACATTTGTTCATTCTTAGTTCTTGTTTGTTCATATTGCATTAATGTTAACATATACAACTTTTAATGGAAAAAAAATGGATTAGTTCTATACATGTTAGAATGATTTTTTACCACGATTAATAAGTGCTGTAAGAATATGATTCATTGTTAGTTAATGTTAACTAATGTCGTTAACTATTGTTAGCTAATACAACCTTTTTGTGAAGTGTTACCCGTATTTCCTGTCTAGAAAATATGGTCCTATTTTACTCCATTAAGTTTTTTGATATTGTGACATTATTTTCATGACATTCACACACATTTTACCCCTTATGCTTACTACCACAATGCGATAAAAGAGGGTCATTTTGATACTTTCATTACCGCAACATGAAACAATTACATATTATTTAAATTGTAAAGTATGGAAGCATCATAATTTGGAGTGTAAAAAATATCTTATCGTATTTTTTCATACGATACAACACTCTTGATTTTATATATGTGTCGTACGATACATAAATACATAAGTGTGGTTGAAACCAAGCAATGCAACATTGCGATCTGCAAAAAAGTCTCCTCCTTGGTGAGGTGGCGCTGAGCGCTCAACAGAGCAACTAGACTAGGCGAGTTGAGAGCTCAAAGACCGACGGCAAACGGCAAGTAGATTGTAGCATTACAACTTGTTGAATTTGCCAAACAACGGTGTCTTGTCCTGGTGTTACAGTACATCAAACATGTCGTTTTATTTACGCTGACATGAGGCAGAAACAGCAGAGCAATTTGCAATTAACAGCCAGCCTCGCCCAGCTGACACTGAGCGTGATTACATGCACAGCTTAAGTTGCTCATATCCATCAAAAAAAAATGTTTTCCTTCTCCCCTTTTCTCCCCAATTTGGAATGCCCAATTCCCAATGCGCTGTAAGTCCTCATGGTGGCGTAGTGACTCAATCCATGTGGCGGAGGAATCTTAGTTGCCTCCGCATCTGAGACCGTCAATCCGCGCATCTTATCATGTGGCTTGTTGAGCGTGTTACCGCGGATTTGTAGTGCATGTGGAGGCTTCACACTATTCTCCTCAGCATCCACGCACAACTCACCACGTGCCCCACTGAGAGCGAGAACCACATTATAGCGACCACGAGGAGGTTATCCCATGTGACTCTACCCTGCCTAGCAACCGGGCCAATTTGGTTGCTTAGGAGACCTGGCTGGAGTCACTCAGCACACCCTGGATTCAAACTCATGACCCCAGGGGTGGTAGACAGCGTCAGTACTCGCTGAGATACCCAGGCCCCCCAAAAACCAGCTTATTATAAAAATGACAACATAATAAACCCGAGATTACATGAGACTTATTCTCTACTTTTGATGTTGAAATGTAAACACCTATGAGCACTAGGATTGGGCGATATGACGATATATATTGTGGCGACGATATAAAGTGTCAGTCGATAGAGATTTAGCTCATTTAGAGATTTTGCACATTGGATAAGCCGGTAAGACTACATGCAAAGTGAAACCGGGGAAAGAGGGCAAAAAAATTACGTGTCGATCGTTTTTTGCTCAAACCACTAAATAATATTGTATTATGTAAATATAATGTAAATCCAGAGGTCAGGTTCCACTCAAGGTTTTTTTTTTTCTCCACTAACTATTTAAAGGAGTTTTTATTTTCTATGCCCCGGTCACCTTTAGTTTGCTCACTCGGGGCTTTAAGACTTTAAGGCTTGATTTTCCACAAAGTTGCTTTGAAACGATGTGCATTGTGAAAAGTGCTATTCAAATTAAAACGACTTGAATGTAGACAAACACATTTTTCTCAACAAAAACATGAAAATTGAGAAACATATCAATCTGCTGATAAATGCAATGCTGTTATTTAAGTTACTTTATTATAGAGCTCTGCTTTATGTTGCCAATGTCAGACACTGTTTTGCCACTTAAGATATAAAATACATTTATGTAGAATCCTTGAATAAGTCTAAACGGAAAACAAATTTTGGGTGCCATTTTTTATAATTGTATCATATCATGATGTTTCTGTATCATATCGCATCGTTAAATTTGTGTATCGTTACATGCCTTAATCATAATGGTACTCCCTAACTTCCGGGCGGTTTTACGGAAATTAGTATTTGTGGGTAAAATGCGCTTAAGTGTCCTGAAAATATTGTCACAATGCAAAAAAATTCAAATGGTCCTAAATGTTGGCTTCATTTCCTTTATGCAAAAAAAAAAAAAAATGTCATTAAGTAATTTTTTAGAATTGATTTTAGTTCTTGACAGGTTTCGAGAGAATCACACTTTTTATGGCATTTTCAATTGCACCAAGTGTGACTTTTATTGCATTGTAGATTTCCCAGCACAACTTTTCTTGCGCTACTTTTCACGATAAAAACTCCCTGATGAACTTGTTTCAATTCCAAAATAATTATAGATTAGAGTGCTGTGTTGTTGGACAACTTTTGTATACATAATAATATACAGTCTAGTGTGTCTGGGGAGAACAGATTGTTGTGTGCCATCTATTGTGTACAAGTCAAATAAGATTGGGTCTAAGCTGTACCCTTGTGGCACTCCACATATGATTTAGTTTTTAGTTTTTTCATTTCTAATTCTTATTGCACATTTACTGTTTGAGTAAAGATTGTGCGATTGTAAATGTTTTCATCCTATGCCAGTTTGTCAATATTGACTGCCTCTCTCCGTCTGTTTCTCTTTATCAGAGATCTGAGCTCTAACCCGTTTGTCTGTGACTGTAAGCTAGTGCGGTTGGTTAGCTGGTTGAAGGAACAAGGCGTTAGAGTGAAAAAACCCAACTCTATGCTGTGTGATCGCCCAGCAGAGGTGAAGAACCAACCACTGCTCAACGTCAGCGAGCACACCTGCGGTGAGTGATGGGCAAACAGTCAATAGAGTGCAACAGTCTGGTTCTGGATTAAAGTTCTATGTTGGTGTGCTGTTCCAACCCACTTATTCTGTTTCAGATACTATTTAAAAAAAATAAAAATCAGGCAGCATTCACTGAACGCGGCACAGTAAGCTGTAAACAGAACACTTGTATTCCAATCCGAACACATTTTAAAATCACCTGTAAAATGTTTGTCTATTTACCTGCTTTTTTACTTAGGCATATTTGTTTGATACTTACTAAGATGTTCTAAATCTAGGAATGTAGACATAATAAGACAGATCATGCAAAACTTTGTTGATTCTGAGTTTTTTTAATTGGACGTTCCTTTGTCTTTCTCAGGCCTGATGTATGCGGGATGTCTGCAGGATGAGGAGCACGTGGGAGGCGTGGAGTTGGTCATCTTCTCCTCCTCCACTCCTGGTCATTTCTCACGTGAAGAGTGCAACTCGAAATGTTTCCATGAGAACCAGCGTTACGGCGGTTTGGGTCAGCAGAGAGAGTGTCTGTGCAGCACAAACTCTGAGCCCAACCACATCAGCGAGTCGCAGTGCTCAGCCGCGTGTTCTGACCCACTGGTTATGAAGGAGTGCCGCTGGACTGTGGCACACGATGTGTTTCAGGTGTGTGCCAAAAGATCACATGCAAAGATTTATCTGTAATAAAATGCCTGTGAATCAACAGGAATTTAGCAATATTTCTAAGTTGAAAAAACTTCCTTTGACCACATAATTTATCTGTCTGTCAAATTTTAGATCAGAATCCAATAAGACACACACATTTCTAGCTTGTGAATGTAAGTTAGAGGATAATAGTCCTAGTTTACTGGTTACCATAGCAGTAGAGTCAGGAGGTTCGTCTTAGATTCGTTTAACTGAAGAAAGTTAGCTGCCATCCAACATTTAATGTCCTCAAGACAGTCAAATAAAGATTGTAGGGCAGAGATATCATTTGATTTTAGTGGTAGATTGAGTGTTGTCTGCGTAACAGTGATATGAGATTCTATGTTTCTGGAAGATAGCACCCAAAGGGAGCATATAAAATGAAAACAAAACAGGGCCTAAAATGGAGCCTTGCGGTACTCCACGGCTAAAAGGTGCAGAAGAAGAGGAGAAATTCCCAATCTCAACTGAGAAAGTTCTATCCCTCAGATAAGAAGTAAACCAATCAAGTGCACAGAATTCCAACCCACTGCTGTGAACAGTTCAGAAGAATAGTATGTTCGATTGTGTCAAAGACTGCACTGAGATATTGCAAAACTAGAATAGCACACTTCCCAGAGTCCACCACTAACAATAAATCATTGGTCACCTTAAGGAGTGCAGACTGAAGCCAGACTGATATTTGTCCAAAACATAATTTTTACTTAAAAAGAAAGCTGATGGAGAACAACCTTCTCTAAAACTTTGGAGAGAAAAGATAGTTTGGAGATGGGCTGATAATTATTTAAAACATAAGGATCAAAGTTTGTGTTTTTAAGCAAGGGCTTGACCACAGCATGTTTAAAACTGGATGGGAAAGTACCATTAATTAGGCAACTGCGTACTATAGACAGTATGCTGGGGCCAATAGTGTCCAGAGCTTCCAAAAGAAGATAAGGAAGAATAACGTCCATAGAACAGGAAGCTGGCTTCATACGACTGACAATATCTACCAAATGAGAGATTGATACCGGCTCAAATGAGATGAAGATGATGTTGTTGTCTCCAAAAAATCAGATGCAGGGGGTGAGAAGCCAGAAGATCTTATGACATCAATCTTATTAATAAAATAAACATAAAATAAAAAGAAAAAATATTCAGTCTAATATGATGACAGTTCATTTTGATCAGGAACTATCAAGCTCCAAAAATGACTAAATCAATAAATGAAAGTGCTTCAAAGTAGTCGATATGACTCGTGCTCTACATTCCAAGTGTTCTGAAAGCATCTGATAGCTTTGCATAACGAACAGACCAAAGTTTAAGTTATTATTCACTAAAAATTAACGTATTACTTCCAGAACCAGAGAGTTTCGATCTATTGTTAAATGGAATTAGAACCAAAATTGTTAAATTCCTTACAGTTCCCAGCAGCACATTTGTCATACTCTGTAAAAGTATGCTAATTGGGTTTCAGCCAATCATATGTTTTTTCCTGTTCTGAGATCAGTTCCATTACATTTTGCATACTTTTCAAACATAACATTTTTGGAAATCTCGTCCGGCAGGTGAATTTCTCAGCCTATCTTCCATCTCGCCGCGTATCCGTCCACTCTGAGGCTCTCCTATCCGTCGCCTCCTCTGTCTACCCTGTGTCTCTCTCATGGGACTTCGGTGACCTTTCACCTCGGGTCAACACCTCTACACCCAACACGACAGCGAGGCATAAGTACGGTCACCCTGGAAAATACCAGGCCCAGGTGAGTCTTTCCGCAGGCCACCAGGAGATCATCGCACAGGGGAACGTGAGTGTAGAACTACCCCCTCGACTGGAGCTCCACTGCCCATCAATGATCGTAGTCAATCAGAGCCTGGAGGAGGCGGTGAGTCTGGTGAACTGGGGCGGAGTGGGCGTGACTGTGGACTGGCAAATCAGGAAGGATAGGAGAGAGATCGCAAGAGGTGAGAAAGAAAAAGAAAGAAATGTGTGCATGCACTCATTTATGTTTAAACACCTACAGATGCATAGGCAAGGGGCTGTTCAGACCAAATGTGTTCTTGCGCTAAAAAAGTAGATTTAGTGAAATAAAAAAGAACCGAGGTGCCTTGAGACACATTTTTAAAAGCTGACGTTCTTTTAAAATTGACACAGCATCTAAAACGTGCCGCCCCTGTGTCAGATGCTGAGAAAGTAGCGAGAATGTTCAAAGACGTTCATCTAGCACAGGTTTACATACAAAAACAATTAAAAAATGGCGCAGACTGTCATAAATGCATGTTCGGTGTGAACGGCCCCTAACCTGATTGAAACTCCTAAGTGATTTGGGATGCCCCTGCCGAAAAAAACTTTTTAGACAGTATTTTAAGGGACTATTAAGACCGGATTCTTTTTAAGTTGAACCGGCTTTTCAACGCAGAAAAAACAGCAATACATGGAAGAACAGTTGAAATGTACATCTAATGCATGTTAACATGGGAAAACAATTGAAAAACAGGGCAGACGGACAAAAACAAATTTGTTTAGTGTGAACGGGTTAAACGTTCATTATTAACTGAGAAGAACCTCATAAGTGACTGATTTGGAACATCCCTGCAAAAAGAAAAAAAAGCTTTTTAAGGGGTGTTCTTGTGCTAAAAAAGCCAGAATGGAACAGAATGCAGGTGTCTGAAGACGTGTCTTTTTTTAAAGTTGACATTCTTTTTAACTTGACACGTCATCTAAATAAACACGGAACGCTGAGAAAACAGCAAGACATGGTGCAATGGTCATAAACGTCCATCTAGCGCATTTTTACACAGAAAAACAGGGCAGATGGACGACACCTAACTGAGATGGAATGTATAAGTGACTAATTTTGGAACACTCTGGAAAAACAAAACTACTTAGGGAACATCCTGAGGAACTGTTCAAACTGAACGCATTCAAGAGCTAAAAAAGCTAGATGCAGCACAAAGAATATAACAGAACGCAGGTGTCTCGAGATGTGTTTTGCAATTTTAAAAGTTGACGTTCTTGACACATTGTCTAAAAAACATAGGACTCCTGTGTGAGATGCTGAAAATGGAGCAAGACCCATCGCAATGGTCAAAAAGATCCATCTAGGGCGTTTTTACTTGGGAAAACATTTGTAAAACGGTGCAGACAGACAGAAAAGTGTGCTCAGTGTGAACGACCCCTAACTGATATGGAGCCTAATAAGTTTTGGAACACCCCTGCTTTAAAAAACCCAACTTAGGTAGCATTCTAAGGGGCCGTTCAGACCGATTTAATTTATTGTGCCAAAAAAAACCTAGATGCACCACAACCAAAATAACAGTACGCAGTTGTCTCAAGATGCATTTTAAAAGTTTAACTTCTTTTTAACTTGATGCAACTTCTAAAAAAAGTGCCTCCCCTGTGTGAGATGTTGAGAAAGTAGCGAGAATGGTCAAAGCCATTCGTCTAGCACATGCACAGATGGACATAAATGCGCATTTGATGTGAAGGGCCTCTTACTGGGACAGAACCTCATAAGTGACTGATTTGGAACACCCCTTGCTAAAAATATACAATTTAGGCAGCATTCTAAGGGGCTATTAAGACCGAACGCATTCTTGCACTGAAAAAGCTTGATGCAGTGCAACGAATGGAACAAAACACGGGTGTCTCGAGACATGTTTTCAAAAGTTTGTTCTTTTTAACTTGAAGCGGCATTTTAATGCAAAAAAAGCAAGACGAGGCACAACTGTTGAAATCAGAATTTAGGTGTCTGAAGACATATTAAAAGTTGATGTTCTTTTTAACTTGACAAGGCATCTAAAAAAACATTGCTTTAGTGTGAGATGCTGAAAAAACCACAAGATGCAGCGACACGGTCAAAAACGTCCGTCTAGTGCATGTTCATATAGAAAAACTATTGAAAAAGAACCTCATAAGTGACTGATTTGGAACACCCCTGCTAAAAAATTATCTAAACCAGCACAAGTTAGTTTGCTGGTCTTTGCTGGTTTAAAGCCTGGTCTACATTGATGGTTTTACAGGGGTTTTTGGCACGTCACAGCTCAGATATAACCCTGTCTACATTTTTCACGCTTCTGTACCAACACAGGCTTGCCCGACTATGAAATATGCTTTTTTTCATGATAAAAAATGAATCTTTTTTTGTAACAAAGGCTGTGTTTACATCATTCCTGTCGAGCGATGGCATGTGAAGATTCTCTTGTTTATTTTCGGGCCCTGTGGAGATCTGTCCATCATTGTTTGCTTTGAGAGCACAGATAAGAGCGCACAGCACTATTCCCAAAAGAAAGAACAAAAGAAAAAACAAAGTTTCATACAAAGGGAAATGTCAGCTGAAGCAACTCTTTATAGATACTGTCTGTTTCTGAACATGTTTTATATAACTTACAGCAAAAGAACTGTCATAAATAATCAAGAATTATGAACTTGTGCACTCTCTCTTTCTTTCTTTAGCGGAGCCGCTGTGTTTGCCAGGTGCGATCCATCACGCTGACTCATCCCGCTGTTTCCTGTTGGTGTCGGAAGAAGTCAGCTGGTCAGACGCACGGCGCAATTGTTCTGCTCGTGGGGGAGAACTCGTTGTGGTGCATTCCCAAAACGTACGAGACCTTCTGGCCCCTCGAATCACACAGTGAGTCTGACATTTATTAAACGTCATTAAAAAGTCATTTTTTAGAGCTTTTACAAACTGTCAAAAGAATTTTAATTACAAATTCCAGATTTTCTGAAACTCACTTCTAGCTACACAGTTTTGCAAGGAATGTCTCTCTAGCATAAATTTCCAGTGTACAATCATGAAGTTGGACTTTTTTCTCCTAAATTAACTAAAGAAATCTAGGCGAGTGAATCCTGCGTTTATCGTACGCACAAAGTTGTTTTAAAAACAGTTTGTTGAGGAAATCAAATAAATAAAAGAATGCCATGCCCAAACCAAACCCATGATTAGTTTGAACCAATCATCAGCGTTTTTCGAGTAGCCAAGGTCAAGAATTTCAGTGATGTGCATGAACAGAAACGAATGCCTTAGACGAACGATAAATTAGCCTTTAGTGTCCGTTTTTAAATTCCAATTTTGAAGAATGAGATAATGTACACATCTTCGAACCTCATTTTCAAAGGGTTATATTTGGCTGTTTTTTCATGTGATTTGGTTGTGTTTTTAATCAGAAACCTTGGCTTTTAACTCTTTAAGCTTGGATGGGGCCCACCGGCAGACCCGCAAAAAGAAAATAGTCATAATATTAATAAATTCAGTCTTGACCAACACAAAATAGGTGTCATTTGGAAGTTTAGTAGCTGTACTTTAAAATGCACGTAGGCATTATGACCAACAATGAACAAGTTATTTGAAATTTGCAGACAAATCAGAAGTTTTTTGTTTTTTTTTTACATTTATTTTAAAAAATTGTACTGTACATATTATTGCAATCAGTAAAAACATCAAACTGATAAAAAAGCCATGTGTCATATGTTGTTGGAGTAGAATACAACCAGCCTTTTTGTTTTACTCAAACAAAAATATGAGTAATACCTAGGTACTGTATATGTCTTTAACAATTATGTTGGTGTTGCTTATATGCCGCGTTTTCACTTATAACTTCACAAAAAATAAACGGAACATAAAATATCGCACCATTACTTAGAGCAGGTGATTATCTTTCAAACGAGCCCACACACAACATAATCTGATGTATAGATCATTAGATAATCCACATGAAGCACAATGTTACATATGGCCACCAGGAGATGGCGCCAAATACATGACACAGACTCAATGATGACTCAAATGGCACAGAATGAAACTCATTCTGTGAAATCTCATTACTAAAATCATGTCACCATGCTATGCAAACCTTTAGTCATTTAGTCATTCAACTAAATTCTATTTTATTTTATATTTTTAAATGTTATTTTATTTTATTTTACATTTTAGTTTCATTTCATTTCATTTTTTTATTATGTTTTTTATTATATTTAAAATTCTATTTTATTTTATTTTTTTTAATTTTATTTAATTTTATTTAAAATTGTATTTAATATGCAAAGAAGGACTGTCTGTTAGTGGCTGATTTTGTTTTACCAGTCAAATGTTTCAACACACTTGACTAAATGTATTTTTCTCATGTTTTGAAAAATCGATTGATCTAAAGGCCTATGCTTAAATGCATATTTAAATTGGTTTTATACACAAAATAAAAACTACATGAATTTCTTTACAAAATAAAAATCCACCACACTTCATGGTCTGGCACATCACACTTACACACTTTGGTATTGTACATCTGCAGAAACACAGCTGTGGAAATATGTGACACTCCAGCAGGGAGGAGACGCTGGTTATGTGTTTGTTTATGTGTGTTTATCTATGGAAGTGTGTGTGTGTGTGTGTGTGTTTCCTGTGTTCCACACCCATCATTAATTTGAGGGTAGAGCTTGCACTGACCAGAGCGAGATAGAAAATGTGTCTCAATTTTCTCAACCCTAGTGCACTAGTAAGTACTCTACTCTGGCTGTCTAAGGCTGTTGTCCCATTGTCAAAATCCTTCTAGTGCACCAAAACTTTTGCCCCCTATAAATTCCCTGAATGATCAGTAAAAACCAGTGAGCATCAACTTGCTTGACTTGCTGGAAATGTCGTCATGTTGTTCTACAGTCTGTGAAGTCGATAGAAGATGAACACAAGTGTACATTTATGAAAACAAGGTCTTCTTTTTTGTTTGTAATTATCTTTCATTCCTAATGTGAATTAAAAGCAAACAGTTCTGCAAACATTTATGTATTTCCAAGTAGAATATTAGAAGTCCATCTCAGTTTTTTTGTTTATGTATGTTCTGTAATTTGATACTGATCTACTAGTATTTAAGCACTGTGTGCCTTGTTTTGTTATATTATGTTTGTAAATACTGAAAGATAACTATTTTCTTAATTAGTATTTTTGTCTTATTTTCCAGTAAAAAAAAAAAACCATCCTTAAATCAAAATGTATTTACTTTTGAAGATAACGTATTAAGGGGTTAAAAAAAAATCTGGTTTTAAGCATAAACCTCACTACATTTGTTGCAAAAAAAAAAAAAAATCAATTTACAAATAGTTTAATAAAAAAATAATGTAATTCAAGATAATTTCTCCGGAAACTAGGGATTGGAATGAGACACGGTCAGAGTGTTGAAGTATGTTTTCTAGCGCTCTAACCTGCTCCAGATGGGCTGCATACCCCAAACACACACACACACACACACACACACTTCCCACCCTGTCTTATGTAAGAACACACACAAGTGAACAGACCACTTTTTTATTGTTTTTTTACTGGCACAAAGAGTCGCATTTCTCCCTCCTTTATTTCTTCCTTCTCCCTGTCTCTTTTTCTGTTTTGCGTTTTTCTTTTTCGTTTGTAGTTTTCACAGATGTGAGATGTTGGTTGCAGCCCATTTGAAGCTCGAGTGTGTGTGTGTGTGTGGGTGGCGTAGTCGCCCTGTCAAAGACTGTGTTTTATGTCTCATTTAAAGGCAAATGAAACTTAAAAATGATCTGCATCCCGTTGAAATTAATAACACGTTATTGAGGCACACATTCCCCTCAACTTCTGGAATATTAGGATTATTTATTAAATCTGTTTTCAGTCTGAACTGAATGCTAAAAACTTTCATTAGAGTAGATTATTTCCACTTCAAATTTGTGAAACATTGCTCGCAACCCATTTTACCATAGTAATCTAATGTAAACTAATGGGTCAACACATTATGACAGCCTAATTTGCTGTTGGTCCTCCACGTGCTGCCAAAACAGTGCTGACTTGCCAAGGCATGGACTCTACAAGACCACTGAAGGTGTCCTGTGGTATCTGGCACCAAGACGTTAGCAGCAGATCCTTCAAGTCCTGTAAGTTGCGAGGTGGAGCAGCCGTGGATCAGACTTGTTGGTCGAGCACATCCCACACATGCTCAATCGGATTGAGATCTTTGGAATTTGGAGGCCAGGGCAACACCTTGAACTCTTCATCATGTTCCTCAAACCATTCATGAACATTGTGTGCAGTGTGGCAGGGCACATTATCCTGCTGAAAGAGGCTACTGCCATCAGGGAATACCATTGCCATGAAGGGGTGTACCTGGTCTGCAACAATGTTTAGGTAGGTGGCACATGTCAAATTGACGTCCACATGAATGGCCGGACCCAGAGTTTCCCAACAGAACATTGCCCAGAGCATCACACTCCCTCCACCGGCTTGTCATCTTCCCTCAGTGCATCCTGGTGCCATCACTTCCCCAGGTAAATGGCGTACACGTACACGGCCGTCCACGTGATGTAAAAGAAAACAGGACTCATCGGACCAGGCGACCTTCTTCTACTGCTCCAAGGTCCGGTTCTGACACTCGCGTGCCCAATGTAGGCGCTTTGACGGTGGACAGGGGTCATCATGGGCACTCTGACCGGTCTGCGGCTACGCAGCCCCATATGCAGCAAAGTGCGATGCACTGTGTGTTGTGACACAGTCCTCCCATAACCAACATTAACATTTTCTGTGACTTGTGCCACAGTAGACCTTCTGTCGGTTCGAACCAGTCAGGATAGACTTTGTTGCCCTCACGCATCGATGAGCCTTGGGCGCCCAACACCCCGTCACCGGTTTGTGGTTTGTCCCTCCTCGGACCACTGTCGGTATCACCACTGCTGACAGGAAGCACCTCACAAGCCTTGCTGTTTCAGAGATGCTCTGACCCAGTCATCTGACCATAACAATTTGGCCCTTATCAACATCACTCAGGTCTTCACTCCTGCCCATTTCTCTAGCATTCAACACGTTGACTTCGAGAACTGATTGTTCGCTCACCATCTAATCTACCCAGACCTAGAAAATTATTGCGGAAATGGATATTTCATTTTGGGTCACTGAAGGGTTCAGAGGAAAAATTATTTTGATTCTAGCCCATACGGTATCAGAGTTGTTAACGAAAACATAAATGTGCCATTTATAGCATCACCTAGTGTTGGATGGATGTGACTTTTACTTTCTTCAGAAAAAGTATAAACAAAATCCAAAAATGTAAGGATGTTTCTGAAAATTTGGTTGATTTGACATGAAATAACCCAATATAAACTCTAACATTTCTCATCAAATTCTTCAAAGACAAGATGATCTGAGCTATTCAATCCACATTCATTTTATAGCTCTGTATTCCTTGTTCTCCTTCAGGAGAAACATCTGAGACAAAGTTGATACTTCAACATAACTAAGAGCTCAATCATGTCTCCTGAGCTATGAAAGAAAAATGAGCCTTAAAATTCTCCACTCGGATCTTTGATAGTTGATCTTCAGAAACATACTTTTCATTAGTAATGATGTTGCTGGTGTTTGTGTGTTACAGGGAGCGTGGTGTGTGGTTGGGTTTGAGTGATAAATACTCTCCTCGTGTTCTGCGCTGGGTGGACAATTCTGAGTTTCGGGCGGGTGAGGAGGGCGTGAGAGACCGAGCCAACCTGCAGCCGGGAAATGTTTGTGTCTCGCTGGACAACAGTGGGCAGCCCAGCTCACACTCCTGTACCGCTAAACGTGCTTTTGTCTGCCAGTTCACTCGCCAAGGTAAACATCTGTACAGCCACACACACACACATTGGACTGCATTTCTTGATCTCAGCACCGTCTAACATGTGTCCTAACCAGTTAGAATGTGTCTCTTCCATGTTGGTAGACTTTTTGTCCCAAACAGCCGCTACAAGTGGTCCACCAGCTAGACCAGCACCAAACCATCAGAAACTAGCCTGAACCAGCATGGAAATTCATGCTGGTGTAAAATGTGTCTTTTCAGCAAGCTAGTGGGCAATACTGGGCTCAGTGCATCCCAAATCGTTTGTTTAAAAAATTTGTACGTAAGAGGTGTTTGGATGGCATACTAGATTTTATTACACTTATAAGCAGGGAGTAGCTGGGTCAATTACAACACGTTGATTAAATGCATTGTTGTTGTTTTTTCATTAGAGCTAACAAATCAAATTATGAATGTTCACAATGTATTTTCGTTTTGATTTTTATGAAGATAAGTAAATAGCTAATATCTATGTCGCAACAGTTTTCATTTATTGGAAAAGGCTGACATTCAAGCATATTTATGGCCAATTCATGAGCAAACTAAGCTATAACTTCAATGCTGCCATTGATTTTGCATTGTTAGATCGCCTTCACATCAAAATGTAAAAAATACAAAACAAATAATAATATTTTCAATGTTAATCATAATAACTCTCACTTTCTCCACACTAAACTATGCTGCCAAAAGTGTCCCTTTGCGCCTCCTAGTGGTGATTTTGTGAACGAATCTTACGAGTGAGAATTTAAAGTTTTACCGCGTCAGTACTGCTCATGGTAAATGGTATAATTTTGGTCGAGTATCTACTGTATATCCAATGGATTTCCAAGTATGCATCCCTGCATGCTTTTTGGGCTAACGTTGCCCACGATCATTTGAGCAAAAATAATTGTGAATTTTCATGTAATGAATTTAGCTGGATGCCAGCTAGATACAAAATGCAAACAGTATGCGACAAAGCGGTTTATGGTAGCAAGTTTTTTCGATATCACAGTTTTATGACATGGTGATGTGTCACAATAGTGCCAACCTGTCTGACTGCATACTCAAAAGTGCGCACTTTCCCTATCACCAGTGAAGTGCATATAGTACTTTGAACATATGCACCAATGTGTAGTAGAAATACAGTGCATCCAGAAAGTATTCACAGTGCTTCACTTTTTCCACATTTTGTTATGTTACAGCCTTATTCCAAAATGGATTAAATTCATTATTTTCCTCAAAATTCTACAAACAATACCCCATAATGACAACGTGAGAGAAATTTGTTTGAAATCTTTGCAAATTTATTAAAAATAAAAAATTAAACTCGTTAAACGTTACGAGTTACAAACGTTAATTAAACTCATTAAAAGCCTTTCAAGGAAATGTCCTGGTCCTATTTTACTCCAAAATAATAATAATAATAGTAATAATAATAAAAAAAAAAAAAAATATATATATATATATATATATATATATATATATATATATATATATATATTTATGAAATTATGTTTTGGCTATAGAAAATGAGGCACATTGATTTAGGGTTAAATATAACTAATAGAGTTCTAGGACACTCGAAGAGCACAACACACACATACAACCTCTCAAGGAGCATTTACACACAATTATCATACTATTCAAACTGATTCAGGTGTGCGCGTTTATCTGAGTGCCTTCTCAGCTCTGCCTTATTGGAATAGCTGATTTGCTGATAACACAAGCATTCATAATATGCTTTGCTGATGCATGTTTAGAGTGTAATTTAGACTAGACACATTTACACACACATCATGCATACAGATATTCTGTTTAAATTGTATTTGGAGCGCTGATAAAATGCTGATGACAGTTGAAGATAGAGCTCATCTCTCTCTCTCTCTCTCTCTGTGTGTATTTGTGCAGTGCGTGTGCATGATGCAGGTGTGTATATGGTGGGCACCGCTGTGTTTAATATCCAGAGATCATTGAGCAACCCAACAGCATCACAGACATGTCTACCCAACACACCGGCCAACAGTGTAGAGGTAAACACACATCTGGGTGTGTCTTTTTTCTTTTATCCTCTTTTCTCCCAGTTTGGAATGCCCAATTCCCACTACTTAGTAGGTCCTCGTGGTGGCGCGGTTACTCACCTCAATCCGGGTGGTGGAGGACAAGTCTCAGTTGCCTCCGCTTCTGAGACCGTCAATCCACGCATCTTATCACGTGGCTCATTGTGCATGAGACCGCGGAGACTCACAGCATGTGGAGGCTCATGCTACTCTCCACGATCCACGCACAACTTACCACATGCCCCATTGAGAGTGAGAACCACTAATCGCGACCACGAGGAGGTTACCCCATGTGACTCTACCCTCCCTAGCAACCGGGACAATTTGGTTGCTTAGGAGACCTGGCTGGAGTCACTCAGCACGCCCTGGATACGAACTCAGGACTCCAGGGGTGGTAGTCAGCGCCAATACTCGCTGAGCTACCCAGGCCCCCATATGGGTGTTTCTTTACCTTTGGGCACTTTTAGCACTGTGGACTTCTAGAAAGTAAAGTCTCGTTCAAATATTTTTTGTGGTGTTAAAAGTTATAATTTGTCAACTTTGTGTGCCTTGCAGCTGTTGCTCTTCCCTGGTTTGAGTTTTCTTCAAGCGGGACGACTATCTTCTCTGGAGCTGATCACTCAGTCTCTGAGCTCACACACACAGCTGCGCTTTCAGGTGTACCGACCACAGTGCCCGGGATTCACACGCCCTCTGCTGCCAGGTAAAACACACATTGCGTTGATGCATTGAATTCTATGAAGCATTTTTACGTTTTAAGTTTTTTCTCCTCTCCAAATACGTTTTCAATGTTTACAACCCTTACCCCTACCCCTAAAAATAACTTTTTGCATTTTTAGAATTGTAAAAGTTTTTGTCAGATTTAACGCACTTCTAGGGACAATTTTGTCCCCAAAAATATAGCTAAATAAACCCACAAAAACAAATAAACAGAGGGACCAAACAGTTTACTGTTGCCTCACACTCTGTTTACCTCTCTCAACCCTTTCAACTGCCAGAGACACTTAAAAGCCGAAAATTAACAACCTAAAAACCTAACGATTTTGGAGATTTCCATGAAAGAGAGAGATGCATAAAGAGAGAGCATGGGAGTCATCAAGGTCACTCTCTATTGCATGACCAGCTTCCTGTGTGAGCTGTTACACAAA
This sequence comes from Myxocyprinus asiaticus, assembly GCF_019703515.2. Taxonomy (NCBI): domain Eukaryota; kingdom Metazoa; phylum Chordata; class Actinopteri; order Cypriniformes; family Catostomidae; genus Myxocyprinus; species Myxocyprinus asiaticus. The sequence continues at coordinate 3,160,462 of NC_059350.1, forward strand.
TTCCTCTTTTGCTTCCTCCTGATCAATACAACATGAGTGGAGAGAGCAGAAAGACGAACGTCAATCGATTAAATGTAAAGACATGAGAAAAGATGTGCTTGACAAAGACTTTTAAAGAAAAAGTACTTCCAGAAATAACGTTCTGTCGTCATGTACTCACACTCATGCCATTCCAAACCTGTATGGATTTTCTTTCTTCCATGGAGGAAATCTCTGAACACCTATCGTCATTGTAACAGGCTATTTTGATGGGGTTGATTTGGGTTTTTTTGCCATGCAAGAACAGAATGGCAGACAGATCTTAAACATAAGCTGTTCTGAGAGGGATTAGTAGTACTTTTAAATGAAATTAAATATGGAGATTGTTCTCAGTGGAGTTAGATTTCTACAGCCAATCAAGTTCTTTTTGCGATGTGTACTATGAACTCTACCATTGTTAAAGTATATTTTGTACATTCTGCCTTAAAATGTGATTGTATGTAAATAAAGGTAATATGGGAGTATCCTAAAATCATATAAAGAGTAATTTAATCAATTTAAATATTGCAAAAATATTATGTAATTTTTACAATATATACATTTTTGATCTTTATTTATATTTTATATTGATAAAATATTTAAAATATTTAAATTGTGTATATACGCTGTATACATATATATACACCGATGAGCCAAAACATTATGACAGGTGAAGCGAATAATGTTGATCATCTCCTAACAAGGCCATATGTCAAGGTCTGGGTAGATTAGATGGTAAGCGAACAATCAGTTCTCGTAGTCAATGTGTTGAATGCAGGAGAAATGGGCAGGAGTAAAGACCTGAGCGACTTTGACAAGGGCCTAATCATTATGGCCAGACGACTGGGTCAGAGCATCTCTGAAACGACAAGGCTTGTGGGGTGCTCCCGGTCAGCAGTGGTGAGTACCTACCGACGTGGTCCGAGGAGGGACAAACCACAAACCGGTGACAGGGTGTTGGGCGCCCAAGGCTCATCGATGCGTGAGGGCAATGAAGCTATCCTGTCTGGTCCGAACTGACAGAAGGTCTACTGTGGCACAAGTTACAGAATATTTTAATGATGGTTACAGGAGGAATGTGTCACAACACACAGTGCATTGCATCCTGCTGCGTATGGGGCTGCGTAGCCGCAGACCGGTCAGAGTGCCCATGATGACCCCTGTCCATCATCGAAAGCACCTACAATGGGCACGCGAGCGTCGGAACTGGACCTTGGAGCTGTGTACGAAGGTTGCCTGGTCTGATGAGTCCCATTTTCTTTTACATCATGTGGACAGCCGTGTATGTGTGCACCGTTTACCTGGGGAAGTGATGGTACCAGGATGCACTGTGGGAAGATGACAAGCCAGTAGAGGGAGTGTGATGCTCTGAGCAATGTTCTGCTGGGAATCCCTGGGTCCGGCCATTCAAGTGGATGTCAGTTTGACACTTGCCACCTACCTAAACATTGTTGCAGACCAGGTACACCCCTTCATGGCAATGGTATTCCCTGATGGCACTGGCCTCTTTCAGCAGGATAATGCGCTCTGCCACACTGCACACATTGTTCGGGAATGGTTTTAGGAACATGATGAAGAGTTCAAGGTGTTGCCCTGGCCTCCAAACTCTCCATATCTCAATCCGATTGAGCATCTGTGGGATGTGCTGAACCAACAAGTCTGATCCACGGCTGCTCCACCTCACAGCTTACAGGACTTGAAGGATCTGCTGCTAAAGCCTTGGTGCCAGATACCACAGGACACCTTCAGGGGTCTTGTAGAGTAAATGCCTCGGTGGGTTGGAGCTGTTTTGGCTGCACGCATAGGACGAACTGCATATTAGGCAGGTGGTCATAATGTTTTGACTCTCTATATACATACATACATAGTATATGATTTTGAAAGTATTTTTTATAACTGCATTATTATTCATGACTGCAGCCATGATATACTGTATATTCTTTTTTTAAACTGGAAAACAGCAAACCTTCAAAACAAAAAAACAAAAAAAAACAAAACAGTGAATTTATTATTATTATTATTATTATCACTATACAGTCAGAAAGAATCATGTATAATAATTTAATAATTGTGTGCATAACAAGTAATTATGTTATGTATAGTAGCAATACATGGTGTATGGATGTGGTTACTACGTTTGGATGTGCTTCCCAATTTCCCTTTCATTTTTTACCTTTGACTTTCTATTTTAGGTTGCAGTGACTTCTGTGCCCCCATCACTGTTTGCCAGCCCCCTGATAACTGGATTAATGACACGTCCATTCCGCCAGCATCTTCATTGTGCCCTGCGGGACGCCAGTACTGCCCATATTCTAAGGAGTGTCTGCCTCTTTCCAGCCCATGCCACCCCATGCGCTGTGCCAACTGCTCTGGGGTCGACCCTCTGCCTGCAGGCACCCTGTACCCCTATTACAGCCTTGTAAGGGAGGTGCTGTTAACCCTACCACCTGGCCCCTCCACTCACGTCCTGGTGAGTTACAGTCACAGAGGTGTCTCAAGCCACCAGTCTTTTTTGGATAGCCCTGACTGCTTTAGAGACACACAGTTAAAGAAAGTAAATTAACTTTAACTCTATTATTTATGGGTTAATCTGCAATAGAAAGGTGATTAACAATAATTTAAATGATTTGCCAAATTAAAAATATTGATAAAATGGACTTCTGAAATGGATCATAGCTAGGCGTGACGTAATCACATTACACATTACATTACATTAAATCACATATAGCTACCTGGAGTGGATTTTGTTGTAGACAGGGCTACCTAGTGTTGATGCGGCAAAGATAGAAACCAATCAACTGACATGAAAGAATTAGCACTTTTTGCAGTCACGACTAGTTAGTACAAAAACTCAGACTAACATGGAAGAGACTGGATTTACTGATTGTCGCTCTGTCATGATGCATTTAACAAAGTGTTCTACTCTTTTGAGAATGAAGGTTTTTCAATCTTTTCTTCTGTATATTTGTCATCTCTAGATGTGAGTTTTAGAACATTGTTTGATTTGAGTTCAGCATGCTTCAGGATGATATACGGGGGCTTTTATTAGCATGCTTTTAATGCAGCTCTTAATTAAAGGTTGAGTGTATGTGTGAGTATAGAGGCCTCATCTCGAGTCGCCCTGAGTGCATTCTACTCTAACGGGAGCATTTGAAGGATAAATGTTGGGTGGTTCAGAGTGCCCTAATGTACGCTGGTGTTCAGTTCAGAGTTAATTATCTCCATTACTCATCTGCCCCTCGCCAGCACCATGCCAGCTGCCTGAAAGCCTGTACTGGAAAATCATTAGTTGCATCACTAGTTGTTCGAAGAGCTGTACAAAACCAATTCCAACAAATCATAAAACATAACATTCATTATGACATACTTTTAAAATGCGCTGCATAAATTCAAATGCGCTGGACTCCAAACCAAGATCTTAAAAAGTAATAGTTCTGATATACTCGATGGATTTACTACTAATGTTAATGGGTTTCTTCAGCTGGGCAGTTTCATGTACCAAGCATTGATCTTTATTAAAACAAACAGATTTAAACTTTTTTCTTTTCGTTATGTAAAGGACACATTAAAACTGCCTTCATCAAGATAGAAAATTCTGTATACTGTATACACCAAGGTGCAAATAGCCAAAATTGATGTTGATTGACAGGTCTATAAATTGAGCCAATAGTGCAGAATTCATTACACTCATACGAATCCCTCTCAATACAACAATCTGCCCTGTTCTCACTCAGGCCCTGGAGGAAATAGAGGACCTGCTGGTTGCCCCTGGCGACTTCCTTGCCCTGCAGCACGATGCTGGCCCATCAGGGCTTCTCCAGTGCTCATCAGACCCCTCATCGCCGTGGAAACAGGATGTGCTAATCCAAAACCGCTCTAACTGGTGGGTAGCAAATGAGACATTGGAGGTGAAAGGAAAAGGAAGCTGGGAGGAGGGATTGGTATGCCAGCTGAGAGTGCTCTACATCGGGCAGAACAACACCAAATTGCAGGGTCCCTTTCTTCGTTCAGGGCTTCCACAGCCCGGTAACTACAGTTTGGAAGTGACATCCAATGATAAAGATTTTCCCATAACAGCATCCTGTCCAATCCATGTCATCCCACCTTTGGGCCTCACCGTGATCCATCCGACCAATCACAACGGTACGGTGTACTTCCTGCCCAATCAGACGGCAGTTCTCGTTAGGGTGCGCACTCAGCACAGCGTACTGATTGGACGGCAGGGTAGCAATATGACCGCACCCTTTCATAGCTCCTGTCCACAGAACTTGCAGGCTAAGGTGGCTGAATGTAGGCAACCCGACCCATTCAATGACACCATGTTTGCGTGGGTCGACCTCCAGCTTGGGACCACACCAGGCCAGACCACCGTGGTGCTTCGAGCCCAGAGTAAAGTTACCGAAGCAGTGCTCCAGATTCAGGCAAGGGTGCAAGAGCCTCTCCGAGGACTGGTCGTTCAACCCCATCCTGCTCACAGAGTCCTCATGGAATCCGTAGTGGTAAGTGGTATCCTTTTTGCTGCAAAACCCACCTAAAGTGGTTTGTTGGTCTTTAAAATGGTTTAAGCCATTCTTCTGGTCTCTCAGCCTGGCCAAGCTGGTTTTAAGCTGGTCCAGCTGGTCTAGCTCCTCTCCTAGGCTGGGAGACCTGCTAACAATCTTGGCTTAAGCAGTTCTTTCAAAGTCCTCATATAATCCATAGTGTTAAATGGTTTCCTCCCTGCTGAAAAAAAGAAAAGAAAAGAAAAACGCTTAAACTAGCCAGGAATGGTCTGCTTGTCTTAGCTGGTTTTTAATCTTGTCAAGCTGGTCTTCTGGCTTGACCTAGATGGTCTTTAGTGGGTCTAGCTGTTCACTTAGTCTAGCCAAGCTGCTTTAAGCTGGTTTCCCAGCCAGACCAAGCTGGTCTTTAGCTGGTTTTGTTGGTCTCCCAATTGGCCAAGCTGGTCTTTAACTTGTCTAGCTGGTCTCCCAGCCTTGCCAGGCTGGTCTTTATCTGGTCTAGCTAGTGTCCCAGCCTGGTCAAGTTGGTCTTAGATGGTCTAGCTGGTCTCTCAGTCTGGCCAAGCTTCTTTAAGCTGGTTTAGCTAGTTCCCCAGCCTTCAGCTGGTCTATCTCATCTCCTAGGCTGGGAGACCAGCTAGCTGATTTAAGCTGTTCTTTCAGAGTCCTCATGGAATCTGTAGTGTTAATTTTTGATCTCCCTGCTTGGGGAAAACAGCTTAAACTAGCTACGGGTGTTCTTCTGGTTTCAGATGGTCTAGCTTGTCTCCCAGCTTGGCCAATCTGGTGTTTAGCTGATTTTGCTGGTCAGTCAGTTTTCCAGTTGACAAGTGCCCAAAACCCCTCCTAAACCATCAAAACAGACCAGACTGGAAGTTCAGTTAGACCAGCTGACCATCACCTTTTCAGCAGGGCTGTACTTTCTTAAGATTTACTATCTAAGGATCTAAAGATTCTAATCTTTTTTGTTTGTTTATACAAGATATTTGTGATGCAGAAGCTGGTATGTAATGGCATGTCTCTTTTGTAATGGATTTCAGAGTTACATGGCATCTGTGGAGGAAGGTACAGACCCCTCCTTCAGATGGACAGTGGATGATAAACCATATTTCACATACTACAACAGCATGCTTAACATCATCTATCAGAATGCAGCTGTGTATAAGCTCACGGTCAGTGATTTTCCATACACCCGGGCACTTTTTATAAAATATTTTTGGAATGTTGACATTTCCTATGGTGTGACATGCTATACTTAAAAAGCTATCTTAAACTATTTTAAACACTTATAAATTAAATTATTGATATTTTTTATTTGGCTATATTTAAATAACATTCTGCAGTTTTAAAATGTTGGTGGGACTCTTTGAAATGGCTCAAAACAGCTAAATAGCACTAATTATTTCATTTATAAAGTGTTTTGAAGTCAATTAAAGTTAAGCAAAAACATAAGTATTTTCAAGGAAATCGATTGACCATTTGTCATTTAAACATTTTCAGATTCCGAAGTGAGACACTCAAAACCAAAATTTAACTAGAAAGGAACATTTGTCAAAAGTTTCAAAAGACTAAACTTTTTAACAGACTGTCAGCACAGCAGCTGACCCATCTCTTGTCTCCTAGGTAACAGCTATGAACCAAGTTAGCACTTTGACAGAGCACTTCAACGTGACAGTGGACCGTATGAATAGTATGACTGACTTTACCATCCGTGGAATTCCTGAAATCGTGTGTCAGGGGTCACCTCTCAACCTCTCTGCCTCTGTGAAGATCGATGTGGCTGTGGATGTCACATTCTGGTAAGATCTGTTCCAGTGAATCTCAGAATGGTCAAATGAAACATTGAGGTGTGAAGATTCATTCCATTAATAAGGATGTGTTTTATTATAAAAACAAACTTGCATTCATGTTTGACTCCATCTTACTATGGAACGCCCACTTTTCGTGATCAATCGAGTCTAAATTCTCTATTGAATATCCAGTTTCTCCTGGATATATGTCACAGTAAGGAAGCTAATTGAGTTAACAGTGGGTTCCAGTTCTTAGAAATGATCTTGGAGAGTTATACGATTTTTCTACATTCACATCCCATGACTGTTCCATGTACACACTTTTCTTTATGTGTCTCTTTTTTTCCCTGCACAAACTCTGTTTGCTCGCCCTTTAATGGCACTTTTCTCTGGATTTACAATCTGTGGTTAGTGAAGAATTTTCTCTCTAATGCTGAGCATAAAAATATTCCAAAACTTTCCGTTCCATACAGCTCCTTGCCTCCAGAGTCCTGCTGTGTAGCAAATTACAATAGACTTATCTCAGTAACTCATCCTGCTTCGTTTATGCTACGGACTGTGAATGATTCCTCAAACCATGCAGCTTGATGTGTGCTTTTATTTTCTAAGTAATCAGATTTCACAAACTTGCTTAGGAGGAACCCAAGCCATAACACATATCCAGAATATCATACATACTCTGGGGTGGGCTCTTTTGGGCCAGTAAGTAACCACCTAATAACCACCAAGAACCCCTAAGCATTGATCTAACAACCATTTAGGACACCTTAGCGACTGCTTAGCAGCGCCTTGGCAACCACCTAGAACACCCTAGAATCAGTGCGGCAAGTTTTCACATTTAAAAAAAACCCCCAGCTTAAACAAACCTAAGCTGGTTAAGTGTTCTTAGTTGGTCTCTCAGCCTGATCAGACTGGTCTGGTTTTGCTGGTTTAGTGGTCTGGTTATGCTGGTTTAGTGGTCTGGTTTTGCTGGTTTAGTGGGGATTTTTTTGGCACTTGTTGGCTGGCCAGGATGGGAGACCATCTAAACCATCTTAGACTGGGTGGGAAACCAAATAAACCAGCTTAAATTAACTTTGGCCAGGCTGGGAGACAAGCTAAACCAGTTTAAACCAGCTTGGCCAGGCTGGGAGACCAGCTAAACCAGTTTGGGAAAGCAGATAAACCATCTTAAAATAGCTTGGCCTGGCTGGGAGTGCACCTAAACAAGCTTAAATTGACTTGGCCAGGCTGGGAGACCAGTTTAACCAGCTTGGCCAGGTTGGGAAAACAGATAAACAAGCTTAAATTAGCTTGGCCTGGCTGGGAGATCAGCTAAACAAGCTTAGTCCAGGTGGGAAAACATATAAACCAATTTAAATTAGCTTGACCAGGCTGGGAGACAAGCTAAACCATCTAAAAACCATCTTGGCCAGGCTAGGAGACCAGCTAAACAAGCTTAAATTAACTAGACCAGTCTGGGAGACCAGCTTAAACCAGGTAAGACCATCTTAGGCTGGTTTAAGCTTTTTTTCAGCAAGGGAGCTCTATTTACTCTCATAAATGGCTTTGTAAAGAGTAGTATGATTTACTGTTTTAACTTTGTCTCGATAACTCGCCTACTCGTTGTCTATACAGTTTAGCATGTCACTTGATCAGTCACTCATGATACCTGATTACCCTTTGGGCTCTACATTCTGAGAGAAGGAGTGCTTGAGATAAAGAGAGAGCAGAAGGTGTTTAGCTGGAAGCAGAGGGAATGATTCAACAGCAGTTCACCTCGCTCTCCCTCTGTGATGAGTCAGAGATGGAGAGATTTGCAAAAGACTGCTTTTATTCTCTCCAACTAAAAATATCTTCAAAAAACATAACTGCCAGCTTGCTATTACAAAGTCCCATGACAAAAAAAAAGAAAAAAAAAGGAAAAAGTTATCTGTTTCCCTTAAGTCATTATACTGGAATAGCTTTGTCTTGAAGTCAGCATTAAATAAAAATGGACCCATTTACTTTCTTAATAGATGGTCCTGGTCTCATTGTGCACAATTTTTCTGTGCGCATTATATGGAAGAAAAACACAATAGTGTCCTGTTATTATACAGTAATAAATGTGATAACATGCTCCATCATTAAAACGGCAATGTCATGAATCCCTGTTTATTCTGTTTCTCTTGGAAAAATATCACAATATGGAAGTAAAATGGGTTGCTAATACCTGTTTCATGTTGACATCAAGAACCCCCCCCCTCCCCCCCAAATATTTATAATCAAGATGCAGATACTTTCCAAGGCTAATAAAAACATGAACAGTCTTGTTTTATTTGTATAACTATTTCTACACTATGAGACATTGAATTAAGTGAAACCAAGCATAAATAATGCATGTAATAAGGCATCCTGTGCTTGCGTTTGTGTCTGGAGGAGATTGTTTTGATGTTTTTATTGTGTCACAGTTGGCTGTTTGGAGATGGAGGGAACCGCACACGTCATTTTAAGCCTCCTTATGATCACTCCTCTAGTAACCAGGTGGTGATTCATGACCATGCAGAATACGTTTATTCCCAGCCAGGTAAAGACTCCACTCTTAAAAAGGCTACAGTATTTGTACTGACTTTTTTATATAAATATTGCAGATTATATTTTTCTTCCTCTTATTTTCACAGGGGAATACACGCTTTTATTCTCTGCTTCCAATCACTACGAAAACAAGACATGCAAGTTTGACGTCTATGTCTTTAGCATTCTGACAGATGTACAAATTGAGACCAACCCACAACTTCTGCATGCTGGAAAACTTGGAGAATTTGAAGCCCACCCCTTACCATCTCCTTACGGTATCATTTACTCCTGGAACTTCGGTGACAATTCGAGTATACGGCAGGGCCGTGAGCGCAGAGTTCCTCATGCGTACGCTCACAGCGGTGTCTACACCATCTGCGTGAATGTTAACAACACCATCAGCTGGACAGACACATGTGCGGACATTATCGTTTACGAGGACGTCAAGGGCTTGAAGGTGACTTCATCAGCTCCCACAGAACGAAACACACCTACTGTTGTCACAGCGAGTTTGGAAGCAGGCAACAATGTAACGTGGAGCTTTGACATGGGCGATGGCACTGTACACACAATTGTGGATCCCCAAGTTGAATATACATATCGAAAAGATGGCAACTACACCGTCAATGTCACAGCTATGAATGATGTGAGCTTACAGTGGGTAACCATACCTGTTGAGGTGTTTGTGCTACAAGTGTTATCGCTAGAACCTGCTGGGTGCGTTCGAGAAAACGAAGAGGTCAGCTTTCATGCGTTTGTGTCAGGGAATGCTTCGGGACATCAGTATGTGTGGAGTTTTGGAGATGGAAGCCCCAATGAGACTCAATATGGAGCCCCGGCAATAACGCACTCGTACGTTAAGAGCGGAGAGTACCACCTATCGCTGCTCATGTCAAGTGAAGCTAACAAGGCCAATTTTTTCACAAGAATTTGTGTCCAACCTAAAATCACAACAGTGTCTGTGCTTCCTCACAGAAAACATGTCAAGTTTGGCGAAGAGAATAGATTCACTGTAACCGCTCTGCCAGAATTTAACTACACGTACCTTTGGGATTTTGGGGAATATGAGTCTACACATCCTATTCGTGGTGGAAAGGACATTGGTTTTACTTACAAGAGTCCCGGACAATATCAAGTAACAGTTACTGTCTTTAACAACATCTCCTGTAGCAACAACTCAGTTTCAATTGAGGTACAGCAGCCTGTTGACTTTTTGTTGATAAATCATAATGGCGACAAAGGTAACAACCTCGCCTTACACAAAGACTACATTTTTATCGCCTCTTCAGACTCTACAAATGTTGCCTACATCTGGGACTTTGGAGATGGGACTCGACTCATTGGGACAAGTGTATCACATGCTTACAAATCTTCTGGCAATTTCAACATCAGTGTTACAGGCAAGAATGACGTGAGCGAGACTAAAAATTACATTTCTGTGGTGGTATTAGCACCCATTAAAGGGCTGTCAGTGAATGCTAGTCTTGTCAATGTTCCTCTTAACGCTTCAGTCAACTTTGAGGCACACCTTGACCAAGGGGACAATGTTCGGTATTTTTGGATTCTTTGTGACCGGTGCACTCCTATCCTAGAAACTCACACCATGTTCTACACCTTTCGCTCCGTTGGGACTTTCAACATCATTGTAACCGCTGAGAATGATATTGGCACGGCTCAAGCCAGTATTTTCATCTATGTACAGCGCGAGTTAGAGGGCTTGCAGATAGTGGCTGAGGAGCTTAGCGAAGGATGCTGTTTTGCAACCAACCGTGTCCTTCACTTACAAGCTTCATTGAAAGAGGGCACCAATATGACCTTCAGCTGGAACCTTCTGAGGGAACCTGAGAACCGTGACCTCAACCTCACTGGCAAGACCATAGACCTCAATTTTTCCACCCCTGGTCCCTGTGAGGTGCTCCTCAAGGCAACCAACTTGCTCGGCCAGCTGGCGGTAAACAGAACTATTGAGTTTCTTGAACCTGTAAGGGAGTTGTTCCTAGAGTCTTCTCCAAACCCTTCTGCTCTGAATGCCATAGCAAACATGACCATATCGGTACGTTTTGGGACTGACCTACATTATAAATGGTGGGCTGATGGTGAGCTATTAACATTTGACATGCCCTCTGTCATGCACCGTTTTAAAAGCGCAGGTTTGAAATTGGTTACAGTGGAAGTTTCCAACCAAGTCAGCTCAGAAAATGTCTCAAAGTGGATCCGCATTCAAGAACCTATCTCAGGATTGACCTTCACCACCACAAATGTTACCGAGCAGAACTTTGTAGCATCAGGGCTCAATGTTTCCATGCGTGGAGAAACACAGACGGGATCCAACATTTCATGGATGTGGTTATTGCCAGATGGCACCAAATCAAACCAGCGTACCACCTCCTACATCTTTCCTAAACCTGGACTCTGCACTGTCGCTTTGAACGCCACTAATGATGTCAGTGGCGAAGTGCTTTTACATGACTTCACCGTACAAGACCGTATCCAGGGTCTGGAGCTTAGGGCCAGTAAACAAATCGCTGCAGTTGGAGAGAATGTGGAGTTTACCATATCTGTCTCTTCTGGAACTTCTGTCAACTTTATCCTGAGCATCAGCGGTGATGCAACTGTTGTTCTGAACAATCAAACGTACATCCACCAGTTCACCACTGTGGCGAAGTACTATGTCAACCTTACGGCGCACAACCAGGTGAGTTCAGAGCGGAAGACTCTGCACATTGAAGTGATGGAACCGGTCACCAAACTGAGCATACTGGACTGCTGTGATGCAGCCATACCTGTAGGAGTAACTCGGTCTTATGTAGCGAGCACGCCGACACGTGAACCACTGACATTCCTGTGGACTTTTGACCTTCATCATGGTGCCAAGACCACGCTGGTTGGCAGATCTGTGACATACACACCAGATGAGCCAGGAAATCTGACCATATTCCTGAGAGCTTTCAATTCCCTGAATGGTCTAAATGTGACCAAGGTTATACGAGTTCAGAACAGTATCAAATCGTCCATCTTGGATGCTCAGCCAAGCGACACTTTTGTAAACAAGACAATCAGCTTCCATGTGGGCATCACTCCTGTTTCGACCTCTGCGACTTATCAGTGGGACTTTGGGGATAGTACCTCTGTCGCTATCACAACCACACCTTTCCATAACCATATCTATTTCCTCCCTGGTCACTATGTGGTGCGAGTCAATGTTAGTAACCTGGTCAGCTGGACAACTGCACAAATTGATATCAACATCTCTGTCCTAAAGTGTGACGAACCAGAAGTTCAGATTATTCAAGCTCCACGACTCGCCATCTGGCGTTACCAGCCAACCTTGGTAGAAGCCAATGTAAACTTGAAGGGTTGTGCCCTCTATGGGGTCGAGTACCTTTGGGAGATCCTTACCTCTCCTCGTTGTCAAGATTATGACAAGAAAGGGCCTCCACCTTCTAAGGTCCATCTCCCAGCGGAAGTCAATGTTCGGAGGCTCCAACTTTCAGTGCCCAAGATGTCGATTTCAGCTGGGAACTACACTCTTGTGTTTTCTCTTTCCTATGAGGGAGTGCCACTCAGGAAGGCAGCCTGTCTGCAGCTCTCGGTGATGTCCAAGAAGTTGGTACCCATCATTGAGGGTGGAACCTACCGTGTGTGGTCAAAAACTCAGGATCTACATTTGAGTGCAGAGCAATCCTATGATCCCAACCTGGACCCAGAGAACCAGTCCCTACTCAACTACCACTGGGAATGTGTGAGCACTTCAAAGGTAGATCCACTCTTAACTCGTAACTTTGTTTTACAATACCATTAATGTTTGTTGAGGGAGGGTTGGTGGGTTTGAGTAATTGCCATTGAGAAACAATGAACAATCAAGTACTTCATTCCAACAGCTAGTATGCATGTTTGAGAAGTTGTTTAATTCAACTAAAAACCTCTAACAAAACATACTTTTGTGTGTGTGTGTGTTTAATGTTATGCTGCCATCCCTTTTGAGTTTGACCTTTAAACGAGTTTGTAATTACATACAGCTGAAAAGTAACTTTTTACTGACAGAGATGCATAGAAATATTTTATTTTTATTAGTTTTAATTATTATTATTTCAGGTTTCTTTATTAAGTCTAGAGCAGGTGCAGGTCTTGAGCAGGTCTTTTTGATGGTTATGTATTGTATTAAATGTTACAACATTAGTAGTCTGCCATGATTTTGATGCCACTCTTCACATCACTCAACAGGGCCCGGCTCACTGCTCTACTCTGAATTTCGGGTTGGGTCCCAGCGACCCGGTTCTGGGCATCTCTGGGTCCGAGCTAGAGGTGGATGTTGAGTACACATTTCGTATGACCGTCAGCAAAGAGGGCATGACCCCAGAATCCACAACGCAGACGGTGAGTGGGCATTGAGGGCCCTTTCTCCAGATAATGCCAAGCTGTTCATTTATTTTTTTAAATACCACTGGATTGAAATTCTTGTACTCTTTTACCTCAGACACTATAGGGCATGTTTTGGGTTCAATCTATTTAACTTTGAAAGTCTGATTGCTTTGGAGAACCATGATGAAACCAATTCACCATGTCGTTACAGTCAAGGAGAACTCTGTTGATCCCATACAATCCTTTTATTCTTGAGTTCTCAATAGTTTATAAACAGAATTTATTCTTTCCTGTCTCACAGTCAGAACAGGTCATACAGATCCCAGCTTTGTTTATATTTTAATCAGAAAGACTGTTCAAAGAGAAAGACATTTTAAATTAATCACGGTCCCTCATTATTGCCACAGTTTCTGTGGTCAGTGGAAAACATAACCAAGGAGAAATTGCTTATTAGTTTTACTTGACACTAAAATATCCCTTTTGCTTTCACAGGTTTGTGTTCAGAGCGGTCGTATCCCGATGGTGTCGCTCGAGTGTGTCTCGTGTAAAGCTCAGTCTCGTTATGAGATCAGTCAGAGCACGTATGTTTACTTGGCTGGCACCTGCATTAATTGTCACAGTTCACACCGAGGGGTGAGAAACACACTTTCATTTGCAATCTAACCATATCAAACTCTATTATGCCTTCTGAAGCCATGATTGCTTTGTGTGAGAAACAGACTGAAATATAAGTTGTTTGTTCACTGAAAATCTTCCCTTTTGCTGTAGCTCTCAAATCTCATTTGTGGTCAAACTTGTCATATGACAGGCAAAAACCAATCATTTATATCAAATCTGGTGCAACACATTTAAAAGCGCCATTTATTAATTGAAAAACGAGAAAATGACAAAAAAAAATATTTTTGGGTGAATGAAAAATCATAGAAAGCATTATTATAACCACATGTCACATGTGAATGTTGGGAATAACATATTCAGGTTGTGTGAGTCACTCATGCATTATTTGTTGGAGGAAACATGCCGTCATAATTCATTGAAGAGAGATGATCAAAGAAAGCGAGAGAGCAGCATGATATCATTTTAGAAAGGAAGCAAGGTCAGTTCTAATTTTTTGGGACATTCCTCTTGCGCTCTCGCTTTTTTTCCAATCTTCTTTCTCCTGATGTTTAGACTGAGACTGGAGTGATGTTATGGTTATGGGAAGCAGAGGGAGGGAAACCTGTGTGGGTGTACGGGGTGATGTCATCATGATGTGGTGTGTTCCACTGCATTAGCCGTTAACGGCATGCCAAACCTCATTAAACAGACACTCATCACTCTCACCCCTTAGGTCTGGTTCCCATGAGGCAAAGACAGTAAATATTATGGTAAAACTGGGATGCTTATGTAGTGGGTCAAACACACAGGTCTGAGATCAGTGAGATGGAGGTCATTCAGAGGTTTCTGAAAACCTCCTGCAAACTGACTAATAACATTTTGTCAGCTCACAGCGGATGGCTATTACACCTTAAACATTTACATTCTGCAAAAGAATCTGCACCTAAAACGTTGCAAATTTTTTCGTAGCTACATAAAGCTGCATAGACATTGTAAATATAGCATGATAATTATTAATGTCTTAATATAAACACAAATAAATATTACTATTAAAAATATTAATATAAATTGTTTTTATGTACTATAACGATTTAAAAATAAAATAAAAATAAAACATAAATTTGTATTTAAAATGTAAATTAATATATTATAATTTTAATAGTTTATTTTAATAATAATAAAATAAAGAATGCTTCTCATTTTAAATAAATATATAAAATTAAGTACATAAAAATTACATGGGAAACTATGCACATTTTTTTGTAGCTACATAAAGCTACATGACATTTTAAATATAAATATAAGCATATTATATCTTAATATAAGCTATTAATAAATAATTAACTATTTCAAATAAATGTTGTAATACTTTTTAATGAAATATAAATTAAAATTGTTTATATTATTTGTAATATAATTTTAATAATAATAAAACAAAGATGCTAATTTTGTATAAATATATAAAAGTAATAACTGAATGTGCCTGAATTTGTGTATCTCATGAGCTTAAATGCTTGAAATTAGTTTTCTGTAATATATATATATATATATATATATATATAAATTGTGCTTACATATGAATTCCATACCAGCTGTGTTATGACATTTTTATTTTTTTTGTTTGATAATTAAAGATGACTGTTACTTAAAAGTGACACATGAGAAACACCACTAACATGTCCACCCTCTCTGTCTCTATTAGCGATGGACGGCGATGACCCGTCGGAATGATACACTAGTGTTAGATCTGAACACCACCACCACAGGCAGTGACAGCATGCACCTGGTGCTGAGACAGGGCATCCTTCACAACGGAGACTCCTACATATTCAGCCTCCATGTGACAGATGATGAAATGGACAGGGAGGGTGTGGCCTATATCGAGCTCCACCCCAATCTGCCTCCAGCAGGGGGTGCATGTTCTCTGTGGGCGGATGGGGAGGGGCCTCAGGTGCGCACGCTGCTGGATAGAGTGCACTTCAATTGCTCAGGTAAGACCAGAGATGCAGGAGGAAATGTATATTATACACTTCACACAAAGCATAGGTGAAGTTTATCATTTCATTGCAATACATCATTTTCTTAATCAGTATTTTGGACTTTTCTTTCTCCAATAAATATATCTAAACATTGACATAAACGTGTCTCTCAGGTTATGCTGATTTGGATGAGATGGAGTCTCCTCTGGTGTACAGTCTTTTGGTGGCGCGTTGTTCAGGACTGTACTGTGAGGAGTTCTGTGTGTATAAGGGCACCAGTCCAGAACATTCTGCCTTCCTGCCCCCTGGATTCAGCAAAGCCCAGGACAGAGTGTCTGCTTTTGTCATGGTGGAAGACCACCAGGGGGCGTCAGTTACTGCAATCAACATGTAAGAGACAGTTTACTTTTTGTATTCTTTTCTATCCTGATATTGTTAAAGTGACATTTAGTGTGTGTTTGATGTGTAATGTGTGTGATTGTGTGTATTAGGACGATAGAGGTGGTTTTGCCGCAGGTTCCCGAAGGTTTCAGCAGTCTTCCTCATTGGCTGAGTAATCTCACTGACTCCAACCTCAGGGAGCTGCTCCGACAGGGAGACTCACAGAGAGTGAGGGAACTGTCTCTCGCTCTCATTACTGTTCTTAACAAGGTGAGACTATCTGTCCATCCAAACATCCATCCGTCTCTCCATCCATTCAGCCGACCATTCATCCATCCATTCGTCCAGCAATCCATCCAATCGTCTATCCATCCATCCATCCAAACATCTGTTCATCCATCATCCATCCAAACATGCATCTGTCCATCTATTCCTCCATCCAAACATCCATTCATCCATTCATTCAACCATCCATTCATCCATCCAAACATCTGTCCATTCATCCATCAAAACATCAATCTGTCTATCCATCTGTCCATCCATCCATCCACCCATCCATCCATTCGTCCATCCATCCATCCATCCAAACATCCATTCATCCGTCCAAACATCTGTCCATTCATCCTTCTAAACATCCATTTGTCTGTCCATTCATCCATGCATTCATCCATTCAAACATAAATCTGTCAATCCATCCATCCACCCATCCATCCATCCATCCATTTGTCCGTCCATTCGTCCATCCATCCATCCATTTGTCCAAACATCCGTCCATCCCTCTATTCATCCATCCATCCATCTGTCCATCTATTCATTCATCCATCCAAACATCCATTTAAACATTCGTCCATCTATCCAAACATCCGTCTGTCCATCCATCCATCCATCCATCCAATACATCTATCCAAACATCCATCTGTCCATCCAAAAATCTGTTCAGTCCAAACATTCATTCAAACATCCATCCATTCATCCATCCATCCATCCATCCAAACAACTGTCCATCCATCCATCCAACCAATTTGTCCATCCTGCCATCCATCCAATCATCCATTCAAACATCCATCCAGACATCTGACCAATCATCCATCCATTCAGATATCTGTCTGTCCATCCATCCATCCATCCATCCAAACATCCATCTGTCCATTCATATATCTGTCCATCCATCCATTCAAACATCTGTCCATCCATCCATCCATCCAAACAGCAATCCATCAGTCCATCAATCCAAACATGGACAGATGTTTGAATGGATGGATGGACAGATATATGAATGGACAGATGGATGGATGGATGGACAGACAGATGTCTGGATGGATCAGCCTCTGATCCTCTGCGGAGCCGAGATCGCAGCCGCCGGCAAACGTCCATCCAGACATCTGACCAATCATCCATCCATCCAGACATCTGTCTGTCCATCCATCCATCCATCCAAACATCCATCTGTCCATTCATATATCTGTCCATCCATTCATCCATCCAAACAGCAATCCATCAGTCCATCAATCCATTTGTCCATCCCTCCATTCTTCCATCCAAACATCCATTCATCCATGCATTCATTCATCTATCCATCCATCCATCTAAACATCAGTTCATCTGTCTTTCCATCCATCCATTCAATCATCCATCCAGTCATTCAAACATCTGTCTATCCATCCATCCATACATTCATCCAACCATCCGATCATTTGTTCATAATTTCATTTGTCCATTTCTGCGTGTGTGTGTGTGCAGTATGAGCAGGGTGTATCGCGCAGGCGTGAGCGTGTGTCAAAGGCTGAGCGTCAGTATAGAGTGAGCGTAAGAGGAAACATCACACGAGCTCTGACGTCACTGGACCTGACCACCGTCAACGACATCCAGCAGACATCAGCAGCCCTCGCTCAGTGCACGGTGAGATGTGTGATTGTCACATTCATTCTCAGTAAATTATGTTGTATATCTGACTAGACAACTTGAACTTCCCTTCCCAACAAACAGATGATCCAAGTGGGAGTGATAGAGAGAGAAATGTAATAACCAGTTTTAATAAAATATCTGTTTTGTGTGTAGGCTGTGAGTCGAGAGTTTGTTTGTGAAGAGTGTCAGAACAGCACGCTGGATAAACTGGAGTCGATGTTAGAGATTCTACAGACAGACACTAAACAGGGGACAGTCACCCCTACTGAGATTGCAGACAACATCCTCACTATCATGGGTTAGACACTAAGAGCACACCACTTGTTTACACATTACATAATTTCTCATCAAAGGGGTCATATCATACACTTTTCAATTATTATTTTTTCCCACTGAGGTCCACTTATAATGTTACTGAAGTTTTTTTGTTTTGTTTTTTTAGCCAAAACCAGTCATAGTTTAGTTTAGACCATTTTCAATCTTCTCTCTGACCCTTAGAATTAAACAGAGTTTTTATTCTATGTTGTGCCTTTAAGATTAACCCCCTTGCATGTCAAATAAGGTTCAGACCATGTCTTAGCCGAGTAAAGTTCTCTGGGTTTTAAATCATGTGCAATATAGTTTTTAACTGCCCCTTCCTTCAATAACAACCTCTTTGCAAATCCTGTGTTACATCGAAAGATTCACAAAACAATCCACACTGAAGTGCGCCACTCAAACTGTTAAGATCATGCTGTATGATCAGGTGCAAGACACAGCCAGAAACAGCACAAGGTTTGGTGGATTTTTACAAATGTTACACTTACTGCAAGTTCTTCTGGTGTTTAGGAATTCACTGTGATTGGGCGGACCAAGTTTCTGAATACCAAATAGGCGTTGCTGACATATAAATCTCAGTGTTCATGTTTCATCTGTCTTGTGTCCGAAAGTTGCGGAAGTTTAAAACAGTTGGGGGCTTAGTTTAAATAGATGGCTTTTTGAACTGATGAAGTTTTGTCATAATGCTCTTTTATCTCAAAAGCTCAAGGAAAATGCGATTCCTTATGATATGAACACTTTAAATCTTATCTAAACCAATCTAAACATCAAACTAAAAATGGAATCCAATCCTAATGAATTTTAGAGCATTTATTTTCTTTTTTGAACTTTTCGGAGCCCCCTATTCTGTTTTGATCAGACTCTAATATTCATCCAGTCAGATCAAAACCAAGTCTTCCACTTCCTCACTTCCTTGAAAATGTATAGAAAAAGTTGCGACTGTTTTGGAGAAGAAAAAAATACAAAAATAAGTACACATTATAAGGGGAAAAAATCAAATGTATGATATGACACCTAAGGTCCAATACAAATTAATTTTAAAGCACCTGTTTTCTTTTTAGTACTTTTTCTGAGCCATGTATTTTGTTACTATTTTCATCATTCAGTTTAATAATAATTAAACAAGGATTGTTTTCAGATAGTCAGTAAATCAAATTTCTTTTTGGCTTCCTTTTCCTTTTTACTTCCTTTAGGTGACCTGATCCACCAGGTGAGTCAGGCCACCTCCTCTCCGCCTCCGGAAGCCGATGACCACTACGGTGTCTCTTCCCAGTCTCCGTTTCTCTTCCAGGAGCAGCAGCATCATCTGTTGCGTGTGGCCGCAAAAGCCTACTCCCTCTCATCTGTACTCATGAGAATCCTCATGCTCGCTCGCGTTCTCAACGAAGAGCCTCTGATCTTCCGCGGAGCCGAGATCAGAGCCGCCGGCAAACGTGCCGACCCGCAGAGCCTGCTGTGTTACGGCAAGAGTGATGCACACGAGTGCCGCCATTTCTCCATTCCTCGCGCGTTTAACACCAGTCTGGGACGTGCAGCAGGGGCCGCACAGGTCCAAGGAGCCAACAGTGAAGATGGAATCGTACAGTTGCTGTTTCAAATGGAGCCAAATCCGTTTCCGTTCAATTACGTAGCGAATTACACAGTGTCTACAGAGGTAGCGTCTATGGAGTTCCGAACCGTAAATGGCACGCAGATTCCGATATTGGATTTGGACGAGAGCCAAGCGATAACGGTTGCGGTTAATAACGGAAGCATGGCGGGGCTGGACGCTAACGGAATGGAGGCCATCTTGCCACCAGCGGGAGCTGAGAACATCAGTCGCTGCAGTTCTGTTATTGTGAGGGTGAGCACCAGGAACGCCAACAATCAAGCTGGAATCTACGTACAACTCAACTTCACCGTAATTGATGGTAAGACACCCACCATACTGGGAGCCAGTGAGAATGAAAATCTAGTTGTAGAAAATCTAAGCCGGAGACCAAAATTCTTTAAAGGTGAAGTGTGTAATTTCTGCGCTACTAGTGGCACCAAATGGTATTACAAAAATAAAGTATGTTTTCAAACAACATTTGCCTGTCGAGAAGAAAATCTGCAATTTCGGCGTCTCCATCAAGCCCCACAAATTCCCTCAAATCTTCCACCTTGTAAATGTGATGCCAATGTTCATTCTGGTTTTACTCCGTTCTCTGTCTCTGTATCTTTCAGCAAGTTTTTGAATTTTGGTGAAGCTAAATTTCTTCTCCTCTGTACACGTCTGCCATGGTTGTTGATATTCCCCCGGCTGAACAAGAAGCCACGCCCCAAACTCATGCTATAGGATGAGCTAGAAAGGGATGGGTGGAGCTGAGCAGGCAGCTCAAAATATAAACATCAATGTTTTGATAGTGTCTGGGAGGCTCAGTGTTTAACTTTTGGGGGAGGTAAACCCACGAATGGCTTACTTATAGTTGTCACTGAACAATAATAGTAGAATGTATTTTGACCTCAAAGTTACATAGTTCACCTTTAAAAATTCTGGGTTAGTTCTAGAGCTTATACGACTTCTCGTTTGTACAAGTAAACTAGTCATCCTGGAAAGTAGTCGTCTAGTGGGCGTATCAGTTTTTATGTTTTTAGTGGTCTTTGCTGTTTCTCTGAAATCTAGCACTGCGTTAACAGAGATTGTCGAGAAAATATCCAGATAATCTCGGCAAAAAACAGAAGCATGTATTTAAAGTCATTTCCAATTTACTTTTGGTTTCTCTCAGCCTCTGGGAGCCTTTTAGGGTGGTTCGGAATAATTGTTTGCTTTTTTTTTTTTTGAACTGTCCAAACAAAGTCCAAATCAACCAAAAAAGCTACAATATGCAATCCACTCCATGCCAATAGTTAATTTCTTTCAATTTATACACAAAAATGTGTACAAAGTGTGAAACAAAACCCATTTCTACACTCTTTTAAAAGTGTACAAACTACTTTATTACCTTTAGTACAACTTCTGAATGCGTGTTTGTGTATTTATTTTGACGCGAGATGCAAGTGTGCATCTAAACTCTATTCCTATTCATCACACCATCTTCAGATTCTCCAGAGAAGGTGGAATTGGATCCATGGATTACAGCCTATCTGCACACCTCCGAATGGCCCAATGAATTCAACAGCACTGACAGGAAACGCATCACACTCAGTATGACAAGGGGGCGGGACTTGGACCACAGACGCTACACATTCTTTCTGTCTCCAAAGTAAGTGAAGTCATATATAAAGCTTTTAACTTGCATTTAATCTTTCTCTGTGTTTTATATGATTTAAAATGCCAGAAACATTTTGAGTTAAGCTGTGCATGTGGATGAGAGGTTGTTTGTCTATAATAAATGATGTGTTTGAATGCTGACAGCTCTTGTGCTTTTGAAATGAACATCAATAGCCACTGGAGTACCAGCCTTTATTGAGACACTCAATGGAAATTCATTAATATTAGTCATAAAGATTAAATACGTACTCATTAAATGTTGAATGCACACTAGAGTGTTTCACAAAGAGAGCATAAAAGACCAAATCTGAGTAAACCTAAAAGAAAAAGGAATAAGACATGCGAGATTCTGTGCATTACAGGGATTTTACCATGGGTAATGGGTGTTAGGCACGACTCGAAAATCGAAGCTTTATTTTAAAACTTTAATCACATATTAAACATGTATATTTATGTTTTTTTTTTACTTTTATAAAACTGACAACAACAGTATAATCAAAGAAATTATCATATTGTCACACCAATTTTTATAGTTAATTTAACAATGAAATATGATAAAAAAATTTAGATTTTAATGTGAAATTTTTTATTATTTTAGATTTTAAAATGTTAAAATTAAAAATTAAAACACGGGGGTCTGGGTAGCTCAGCGAGTATTGACGCTGACTATCACACCTGGAGTCGCGAGTTCAAATCCAGGGCGTGCTGAGTGACTCCAGCCAGGTCTCCTAAGCAACCAAATTGTCCCGGTTGCTAGGGTGGGCAGAGTCACATGGGGTAACCTCCTTGTGGTCGCTATAATGTGGTTCTCGCTCTTGGTGGGGCGTGTGGTGAGTTGTGTGTGGATGCCGCGGAGAATAGTGTGAAGCCTCCACACGTGCTATGTCTCCGCGGTAACACGCTCAACAAGCCACGTGATAAGATGCACGGATTGACGGTCTCAGATGCGGGGGCAGCTGAGATTTGTCCTCCGCCAACCGGATTGAGGCGAGTCACTATGCCACCACAAGGACTTAGAGCGCATTGGGAATTGGGCATTCCAAATTGGGGAGAAAAGGAAAATTTAAATCACAATTCAACCAAGGTTTATAGTTTATTAGCCTAATGCTTCACTTTTTTTTTTTTTTTTTTTTGTTTTACATTTTCAGCAAATATAGGTGAATTAATGTAGTCCTTAAGTGTTTTGCTGTCATCATGTGATTCCTGTAATTCTGACATGTGAACGCAGCATAATGGTTGGTTGTTTACGGTTGCTACTCATTTTACAATAGCTTCAAACACAGCTCGTCCAATCAGATTTGAAAGTCTGAAATTATAATTTCACTGCCATTCTTTTTCATTCTCTCCTGTATCACCATCAGTCTCTATGACACCACGCGTGATCACTTCATAAACGTGTCTACGAGCTGCGGTGCAGATTACCCAAATATGATCCGTTTGGAGGTGGCCGTGTTCACGTCTTTGTGCCAGTACTTCAGCGAGAGTGCGAAACAGTGGCGGACGGATGGCATGATTCCTCTTCCCGAGACCAGCGTAGGCCGAGCCGTTTGTCGCACACGGCATCTTACTGCATTCGCCGCCAGTCTGTTTGTTGCGCCTGACGCCGTTTCCTTCATCATTCCTGTAAGTATAACAACTGACAAATTCAAGATAAGTTCATGCTTTTATTTTAGTACATTTACAGAGTCTTACTTTAGTGTCTTTTCAAAGTCTTTAAAGAATATATATGTGTGTATCTTGTTCATGGCAGGAACGTTCTGTGGGTCGCAGTTTAGTGGTGGTGTTGGTGTGTGTGATTGGACTGTTGTGTTACGTTGTGGCCGGTGCTATTCTGCGCAAACTGGATCAGATGGACTTGAGACGGGCCTCGGTGGTTCCGCTGTGTGGAAAGGATGGACTGTACAAGTACGAGATCCAGGTGAAGACCGGCTGGGGCTATGGAGCAGGTGAGATCAAGAACGTATTGTAGACAGTCGACAGCAGGCGTTTGATTACCAACATAAAGTCTGGTCCCCTTTGACAGACTTGGAAAGCGACCAAACATTTTATTTTTATGTGCCTTTAACAGCAGATATGGAAGACTGTTTCTGCCAAAATAATTGTGCTTTGGTAAGTCATAATTTGGAGATAAAAAGTCATAATAATGAGGTAATATTATAAGTTATATTTCTAACATGATAAGGCGAAAGTATGCAATAGTAAGTCATAATTATGAGATCAAAAGTCAATAACATGATATTTAGTCATAAATATGAGATAAAGTAAAAAATTATGAGATAGTATTTCATTAGATTCCAAGTCATAATTTTAAGAAGGTATATGAGATAAAGTTAATTATTAGATTCAAAATGAATATTTATGATTGGGGCCTGGGTAGCTCAGTGAGTATTGATGCTGACTACCACCCCTGGAGTCGTGAGTTCAAATCCAGGGCGTGCTGAGTGACTCCAGCCAGGTCTTCTAAGCAACCAAATTGTCCCGCTTGCTAGAGAGGGTAGAGTCACATGGGGTAACCTCCTCGTGGTCACGATTAGTGGTTCTTGCTCTCAATGGGGCATGTGGTAAGTTGTGTGTGGATCACGGAGAGTAGCATGAGCCTCCACATGCTGTGAGTCTCCGCGGTGTCACGCACAACGAGTCACGTGATAAGATGCACGGATTAATTATGAGATATAAGGTGAAGATTATGAGATAGAAAAGTCAATTATATGATACTTTGTCATAATTATGAGATAATGTTATGAGATAGCAAATCATCAGATTAAAAGTCATAATTATGAGATACTCATTGTAATTATAATTGCCGTTATGGTAAAATATACAAGTCATTCTTATTGTATTCTTTCTCACTACATAGAATCATAACGGCCTAATAAACAGTGAACACAACATCTCATGTATGTCATAATTATCTTATCAAAGCATTTTTCTTCTCTGTGGTGCCCTGTAAACAAAACTTTGTAAACACGTCTGTACACCCTAACCTAACTCTCAGAAATTGGGCACAAAACAGCCAGTCAGATTGGAACTGGCAGTATGCACTTGAGCAAAGAATATTACCCATAATTGGATTTCCCACCCTGAAACGCTGCCAGTTGTCTTGGTTGAGGTGGCTGGCATTTCTTAAATATTAACCTTTGATTAAAACAACACACAAAGAAATCCAAGTGTGTCTTTCTACAACATCAACACTGTATTTATGCCTATCCAGGTACCACAGCCCATGTTGGCATCAGCCTCCATGGCAGCGAGAGTCGCAGTGGACACAGACACCTGGACAGCGTTGGAGCGTTCGCTCGCAACAGCCTGGACATCTTCCACATCGCCACGGACACAAGTCTGGGCAGCGTGCTCAAGATCCGTGTCTGGCATGACAACAAAGGTACCAAGCGGCAGATGGGGACAGATTTTGCAGTAATCAACATTATCCAGCACACCATAATGTGTCCGTGTGGAACGAGGCAGTCTGTGTTTGACAGAAAAAATAAGAAGAAATAAATTGTCTGTTTGTCTCACCCTCTCTCAGGTCTCTCTCCTGCTTGGTTGCTCCAGTATGTTCTAGTGAAGGACCTGCAGTCTGGCAGTAGTTATTTCTTCCTGGTTGAGGAATGGCTCTCAGTTGATAACGAGAAAACTGATGGCAGAGTGGAAATAGAAGTGGAAGCCTCAGGTAACATCTTGGCTCCCCAGATACAATACTTGCGATTGGTTGGTGCCTCATTTAGATGCATGTCTTTCTTTCTTTAACAGCCCACTACACAGCAATTGTGTATACTTCTACTTTGTGTGTCATTAGTGTCATTGTGTGTCACTCAATTAGTGTAAATAATGAACATTTCTAACAGGTTGAATAGCATTAGTGCAGACAAATTATAACCTATGCGAAACAATGGTATCAGATGGCATTTCTGCCACTTCATGTCCTCTGAGCTCTGTACTTCCTGTGTGCCCTTGCAGAGGAGGCAGACCTGCGTCACTGGCCCCGCCTACTGACCTGGGAGCTTCAGAGAGCAATGTGTGAGAGCCATGTTTGGGTTTCGCTATGGGAACGACCTCCACGCAGTCCCTTCACACGGCTGCAGAGGGTGACCTGCTGCTCGGTGCTCATGCACCTTTGCATGCTCGCCAACACTGTGTGGTATGGCACCGTCGCCTATGGCAACAGGTAAAAGCACCTGTCATTCATGTTGTTACGTTTTTAGTAAGTAGTAAATAACATATTTCTGTTGTGCAATTGATTCATTGTGCAACTGCAGGTTTATATACAATTAAAATGTGATATACGCTCTACTAGCCAACTTCCTGAGGTTCCAGGAAGTTATTACATATCTATTACAATGTAATTACAATGTATTATGTTATCAAGTCGATGTAAATAGAAAGTTCTGTTTAAACTCATATTAAGTAGTTCTGGGTGTATAAATCCTTGAATAATTGTATGTGTCTGTGTGTTTTAGCTCTACACCGGTGTCTACACAAGTCTCGTTGAATGAGGAGACTGTTTGGGCGGGTCTTGTGAGCTGTCTATTAGTGTATCCTGTCTACCTACTCATATTCTGCCTGTTTAGACTGAGCCGTAGCAAGGTGAGACACATACTCAAAATCACTTTTAAAGACATCACATCAAAAGTGTGGTAAATTGAAGCACTGTGGCTGTTGTTGTGTTTGTCAGGTCTCTGTGGAGCAGTTACCTCCTCAAGTGGACCAGGAGTCTTTGGAGATTGATGACTTCCTGGATAACTCGCTGACAGGAAGCTCTTTTCTGATGTTCAATGGAATTTCTGGAGAGGTATGTTGAAATTAGGTTTGTGGAGTACAGAACTGGGATTTCGACAACCAGAAAGTGAAGTCTAGTGTTCTTTTCTATACTGATATATATATGGACATAATAACATTTGACATATTAAAAATGCAAACAGCCAATTTAGATCAAGATTTAGATTTCAAAGTTACTTACTGATTTCTAAATAAATGCAAAGACTAATTTTAGAAGTAGTTCATTGTTTTTATTTACATGTTCATGCTGCGGTTTATTGACAACAGCTCTTTTCTTGGGTGCCAAAAGAATCCGGATGTACCACCGCAGAGAGTATGTAAACAGTAATGTCATAGAAACTTTGACTATAGAATAATGGAGTATAAATCACTAAACAGTTGTACACTAGGCTGAAGAATAATGGAGTACTTAATTGCATACAGATGCTTTACTTCATAATTTTCTTTTTTATACAAAATATAATTTCTTTGGATTTTTGAGCTAAAATTTGACCTTGAAATGTCCTTGACTGCCTGGAATATGCTAGATAATAATGCGCTATAGAGAACTGCTGAATTAAACTCTGGGGCTTTACACACTAGCGATTAGAACAGTTTCTGCTATAGACACTTTAATTCAGAGCAACTATAAATTATGTATTTTCATTTACATTTTCTGTCAGGTGCAAATTTAATTATGTACTGTGCAAAATAGGTCAGTGTTTGCAAGTTGTCTTTGATGCATAAAGATACAGCGACAAAGAAAATACTTCTAAGGACATTTTCATCATGTTTTTCAAAATCAAGGTTGGTTTATTTTCTTTTTTTTATCCTGCGTGGATGGAGAAGAAATGAAATTATACTTTGAAAGTGAAATGTCTGCATCTTAAAAGAAGCTTTTCATCATTTTCAAAGTCAAAATATTGAAATGTGTTGCAGTTCAAATGTCCCATAAGCACCATTGTCAGCTGTCATCAATGTCACATTTCCAAACAGTTTTCTATTAGAATGCAAAGTGAGATCATAAACAGAATGACAGTGTGAAGAAGTGTGAATTACAAACCTGAAACTCTTTATTTAGATTCCGGCAGTGAACTGTGAACCAGATGTGAAGGGCATATATACGAGCTGATATACAGCTGCATATGAATGGAGTGTATCGAGTTTGTGTAGAAGAATATTGCTCTTACTGGCCTCTCTTGCGCTGTCTCTCTTTCTGCAGACATATTCAGAAGAGACCAACATTGACCTGCCCACTCCTTCCACTAAGAGGTAAGCATAAGGTCGCCATAGTAACTGAGCCGTCATAATGTATAAAAACAGCATTCATTAAAGAGAGAGCTGCAAGCTGCACTACGCCCTTAACAGTGAATATATAATCACAAAGTTCATCAAATGAATGAGTGAATGAATAAATGAATTTGGTCAATGAATGTGTGAACAAATAATCTGATTGAGTGAGTGAATGAATGTGTTTGAATAAAAAACTTACTGATTGAGATAAAATGTCTGAATGAGAGAATAAGTTAAAAAAAAGAAAAAAATGATCGTCAAAATAATAATAATTTCAGTCTTGACCAACACTAAATAGGTATCGTTTGAAAGCTTGGAAGCTGTACTTTACAATGCATGTAGGCATTATGACAAAAACTGAACAAGTGCTTTGAATTTTGCAGACAAATCAGAAGTGTTCAGATTTATAATTTATTTAAAAAAAATTGCACTGTACATATTGCAATCAGACTAAAATATAGCGAGTAATAGTATATGTCTTTGACAATTATGTTGGAGTTGTTTGTATGCTGCATTTTTGCTTATAACTTCACGAAAGTTAAATGGAAAATAAAATATCACATGCTATTATTTAGAGGTGATTATCTTTCAAACGAGCCCACACACAAGATAATCAGATGCACAGATCATTAGATAATCCACATGAAGCACAATGTTACATATGGCCACCAGGAGATGGCGCCAAATACATGACACAGACTCAATGATGACTCAAATGACACAGAATGAAACTCATTCTGTGAAATCTCATTACTAAAATCATGTCTGCATGTTATGCAAACCTTTAGTCATTGTTGTGTTTGCATGTGTAATTAGTTTCTTATGTTTTATTTGTTTGGAGAGGCTTTTGGAATCATGGAGACATTTTTGAACACTATGATAAATTATGTTATATTATTATTTTTAGTGCTATAACTTTTGATTGCTTTGTCATATCAACACAAAATTTCACACCTTATTTACACCCAGAGATATATAATGTCAAATCAGAAAAATAAGAAAAAATTATTTTTTGGGCTTTTTTTTTCAGCAGTTTCTTAGGCTGACAGTCTCAGAATGTATCAATCTATATCATTAAAAAATATGAAAAGTTTTCTTTACAATGATACCAAACATTTGACCTTTTTTTTTTTTTTTTTGTTGAGTTATAAGCTTTAATTTTGGGTATGCCACTGAAACAGGAAATCTTTAAAAACACCTTCAGTGCTTAAAGAGTTAATGAGTGTGCGTGTGTGTGTGTGTGTGTGTGTGTGTGTGCAAATAAAGTGAATTAGTAAGTCATGATGAGTGTGGGTGAGTGCATGAGAAAGTGAATGAGGGACTGAATGAATCAATGACTAAGTGAAGGATTGAAAGAAAAAATTGATGAGTATGTAACCAAGTGAGTAAATGAGTGAGTGAATTAGTGTATGAATGGATAAATAAGTGAATTAGTGAATAAAGTGAGTATACTGGTGAATAAATGAGGGAATAAAGTGAGTGAGCAAATTAGTAAATGAGTGAGTAAAGTGAGAACATTATGTGAATGCAACACTGAGGAGTGAGTGAATGAGTAAATCTGTGAGTGAGTGAGTGAGTGAATGAATGAGTCAATAAAGTGAGTGAAAATTGTGAATAAAGTGACTAAATTACAAATTAATGAATGAATTAAGAGTGTGAGTGAGTGAATTAGTGAGTCATTGGATAAACAACTAAAAAAGAACGGGTAAGGACGAGTGCATGAATAAATGAATGAGGGAGTGAATGAATAAATGACTAACTGAAAGAATGAATGGATGAGATTCAAATGAGTAAATTAGTGAATGAATGAGAAAAAAGTGAGTGAGCAAATTAGTGAGTGAATGAATCAGTCAATAAAGTGAGTTAGTGAATAAAGTGATTAACTGACTGAATGAATGAGTGATTCAAGTGTGTGGGTAAATTAGTGAATGACTGAAGAAAGTGAGTAAATTAATGTGTTAATGAATGAGTTAATAAAGTGAGTAAATTAGTGAATGAGTGAAGAAAGTGAGTAAACTGGTGAATTAATGTGTTAATTAGTGGGTGAATATATGAGTGAGTGAATAATGTGAGGAAATTAATGAGTGAATGAAGCAGTGTGAGTGAATGAGTGAGTGAATAAAAAAGTCAGTAAGGAAAGTAATGAGTGAATGAAATGAGAGTAAATTGGTGAGTGAATCATTCAGTGAATGAATGAATGAGAAAATAGAGTAAGTCAATAATTCAATGAATGAATGAGTGTATAAAGTGAGTAAATTAGTAAATAAATGATTACATTAAGCGAGTGAGTAAATTAGTCTGTGAATGAATGAATATGTTGAGTGAATGCATGAGTGAATGAAGTGAGAGAGTGATTGTAATTATTGTCTTGTCATCTCACTATCTGTCTCTCGTCTTCTGCTGCAGTCTACAGAGGTGGAGTGTTCCGGACTGTGATTGGCCGGATGTGTTGACAGATCCGTCTGTAGAGATGGGGCCGGTGTTTCCTCCACGGCTGAAGAGAGGGCAGGGCAGCAGACATCTGGGCGTGGACATCACCTTCAATCCAGACGATGACGACACCGTGTGTCACAACAGCCACAGGAACAAATATTTCTCTTCTTCAGGTAGCACACATTACAACATGCTAAAGCATGTGTGCAAAGTCTTATATGTGTCCAATGAATAAATGAGGTATTTGGTGATTGGATGTTTATTTTGATTGACAGATGAGGACCTCATCAAGCGGATTTTAGCTGATGGTCAGCTTCTGTCCCAGACTGACAGTGATATGGGTGATCTGTAAGTTACACATCTTCAGCTTCTCCTCTACTCTAAATGATTCATGTTCAAATGCAACACAAATGATGCCTGTGTGTTCAGCTCCAGTATATTTGGCGATAAGACGGAGGTGATTCTGCTACAGAAGATGAATGAACCTGTTCTTCCTGCGGGAATAAGACGAGACCCGCCCAAAACTGCCTTCACGTCTCGCACAGGTACACTATTTGAATTTTAAATGCAAAGGTATCGACATGATTGTTTTGCATACAATATTGCCAAAGCATCGATACACACACAAAAACAGTGACATAAAAATAATACCAATGTACACTATTAAACAGGATGAAATAAAATAGACTTGCAGCAGAATTAATACAGTCTAATTCAAAGACTCTCTCTCTATTTGTCAGTGGTGACGGATGTGTGCAGGCCAAGACCGTTTCCTCCTCTATGTGGATTGGCTGCTCTGTGGGGCAGCTGGGTCGGGCTTATCCTGTCAAGCAGCCTATCAATGTGGTTGGGACGGAGCTTTAGTGAGGGTGTGGCTTTGATGTGGCTCATCTCTTGCATTGTCAGTTTCCTGTCGTCGTTCCTCATTTTCGAACCTCTGAAGGTACAAACGCACACATGACATCATCTTAATGTTTTTACACTAGAGCTTCTGGCGTGGACATCATAGTTTGCCAGTATTTACATGTTTAAAATCTAAACGTGCACACATTGTGTTAACTGGTTCTTTTATGTGTGTGATTAGGTGTTGTTAGAGGGGGTGTATTTCTCTCTGTTTGTGCATCGTCTGAGAGCAGAAGAGCAGGACGTGTTGGTGGATTGTCCACGTGTGGAGCGGGTCGTTCAGCGGATCCCGAGAGTGAGACCGCCGCAGGGATTCGCTCTGTCACATGCCAGAGAGGAAGCATGCAAAGTTCGTCTGCTACACACCATGCTGAAGGTACACAAACACACACACACACACTAATATAAACATACTGCTACAAGAGGTCTGTATTAAGCAGTGTTGAGGAGAACGCGGCAAATCTTTCGATTTTAATGGGTATTGTGTGTCGCAACGACATAGAGAAAAGCATCGGTCAGCTTGGACGAGTCTGGCCATTCTCCTCTGACCTCTGTCATTAACAAGCCATTTTCACCTACAGAACTGCCGCTTGATGGATGTCTTTTGTTTTTCGCACCATTCTCTTTACACTCTGGAGACTGTTGTGTGTGAAAATCCCAGGAGATCAGCAGTTACAGAAATACTCAAACCAGCCCATCTGGCACCAACAATCATGCCACGCTCCAAATCACTGAGATAAAAAATTTTTCTCCATTCTGATGGTTGATGTGAACATTAAATGAAGCTCCTGACCCGTATCTACATGATTTTATACATTGCATTGCTGCCACAAGATTGGCTGATTAGATGATGAAATTTGTCAACAGGAAGTTTTTTTTGGCCTTTATCAAGTATACTTCGTTTTTCTGCGTTCTGGGTCATCTCGCGCAGTCGAGCGCTCAGCCTTTAAAAGTATTCTCTTTTAACCATGAGCGAATACAAACGTGTTCGATGCATGTGCGCTACGACTGCTTGTGATACTCTTTTAGTAGAGTCAGCAGCAGGCACAGACGAAATTTGCGTCACGCATACTGTGCGCGTTCCGATCAGCAACACGGACAACCAAAGAATACTTTGGTCTTTAGTTTGTACACGTTTTGTGAACTGTTGATGAAGAAATCCGATAATGCTATCTAGAAAATACAACAGTTTTAACCCTATAAAGGGCAAGAATATAAATTACATCAGAATTTTTATTTATTTATATTTTCCACACCATTAGGGCCCAAATAATAAATAATTATTTTATTTTTTATTTGACAACTTGTAGAAATCCTCCAGGATACAAAAATCTTTCTAGGGGTTAAGTTGCGTGACATTCTTGTGGCAGCACAATAATTATACATTTCATAACGCATTATTTACAAACCAAATGCAAAGACTTTTTGTGCTCTCAGTCTTTGACAGGAAGTAAAAAAAGACACAAGAAAAAATATGAAATTGCCAAACGTGTCAATTTTATTCCAAGCAAAATCACTGAAAAGCACATCACATGTAATTACGACATCAAACTCGAAGGCATATGGGTTTCGTACTCCTTTTCGAATGAGTAGGAACTTGCCAGGAGGACTTGAAGGCAACATTAAACCATATGACAAAGACATAAAAGACATCTTTGTCATGGCTGACAGCTGCCTTGTTTCACTAGGGTCCAAAAGTGTTGATACGGTTGCCAGGTCGTGTTTTATGGCTCCATCATTAGCTGCGGCTTTGTGCTCTAATTGGCTGTCAGACAGGAACAGGTTTCTCCTCATTAGACCCTCAGTTGTGACTGACACCCACTTCAACACACGGAGGCAGATCTGCTCTTGAACTTGAGCGAGGGGGTGTTTGAATAATACACTCGTCTGGTTTGGATTGACAGGGCTTTCTGATCTACATGCTGTTCCTGCTGGTGGTTTTACTGCTCAACTACTCCGATTCGGCCAAAGACGCCCACCGCCTGCGACTGCAAACTCAACTGCAGAACTACTTCCACACACAACACTTCAACAACATCAGCAGGTACAACCAAAACACACAACCACACACTGCTGGAGCTAACAAGCAAAAACAAACACATACTCTGCTAAACTGTCCGTTATATTTGTGGCTGAATTATTGCTTTGAGAACGTAAACAGGGTACATTTTGATTTGGTCCTGTCTTGAAACATCTGGATACCAACACTAACTCTCTCCGTCTGTCTTATTTCTTGGATCTCTCTTGGGTCATTCATCTCAGTCAGGTCAGACACAATGAAGGTTGACAGAAGTGTGTATGTGTTGATTTATCTGATAACGCATCGAGACTCTATTGGTGTGTGTGTGTGTGTGTGTGTGTGTGTGTGTGTGTGTGAAGTGAGATGAGCTGACAGGTAGAACAATGTGTTTCAGACCATGAGCACCTCCTTATGCGATAGACCTTATACACACACACGTGACTAACATGTCAGATCTCATGTCTGCAGTCGTGAGGATGTGTGGGCGTGGCTCTCAGACTCCCTGTTACCACGGTTACTAGATGGGCATGTCCTGATGAAGAAGACAGGCAGTCTGCTGCTCGGACAGCCCCGCCTCAGACAGCTGAGAACACAGCCAGGTGAGAACATCAGAGGAGAGAAAATTAATTTACTGTGGTGAAATGTCACGTCTGGATTTGATTTATGAATCACTTAAGAAGGTCTTTTCCATCGATTTACTTATTATTTGAAAGTAATAGAATATTGAACTGGACATTTGTGCTATTGCTCTGATTGTGGCTTTAGAAATCACACAGAACAGAAGGTAACGTTTGTTATATTAGGTATATTTTAATTATGTTAAATATGTTTAACTGTGTTAAACCCATTAGATGGAATTTTGAAAGTAATTGATTATTCTAGAAAAAATAAATATAAAATTTTTATCAAATATACACTCACTGAGCACTTTATTTTTTATTTGGAACACAATGGTCCAAATAAAGTGCCCAACGTGGTCTTCCGCTGTTGTCGCCCATCTGCCTCAAGTTTCGACATGTTGTGCATTCTGGGATGCTATTCTACTCACCACATTGTACTGAGCGGTTATCTGAGTTACCGTAGTCTTTCTGTCAGCTCGAACCAGTCTGGCCATTCTCTGTTGACTCGAGATCAACAAGGCACGTCTGTCCAAAAAAACTGCCGCCCACTGGATGTTTTTTGTTTTTGGCACCATTCTGAGTAAATTCTAGAGCAGGCCTATTCAACTGGCGGCCCGCAGGCCAAATTCGGCCCGTTTGAAATTTTCAGTGGACCGCTTGAGGATGTCAGCTGTCTTAGGGCTGTTCACACCGAATGCGTTTTGTGTCTGGTCACGCTGTTTTTCAGTTGTTCTCCTATGCCAAAAATTTGTCAAAAACACAAATTAGCTAATTATAATGCCACCGTGTGGCCGATTCTCACGAAATTTGATATACCACTTCGTGTAGACACCCTGCTTGTGTATAGAAAGTTTCATAACCATCGGCCATTCACAATACGAGTTATTAGGTGCTGAAATTTGATTGCCTGCTGACAGCCATATTTGTTGATTTGTCGAATAAATTTTTTACCAATATGTTAGCACTTGAACCAAAGAAGATGCAAATTTAATTTGAACTTTGTCACCAAACGGCTGCGAAGTTATGACAGCTTTTTTGTTGTAGAGCCCCCTAGTGGCAGAACTGTATGAAACTTTGCATACGTATTCAAAAAGTCCTGCTGAGTACGTGTACCGAGATTGGTTACGTTTGGAGTTTGCTTTTTTAGATATTGATCAATTACTCAAATCACGTTAAACTCTATTGTTAAAATCTTTGGAACTGTTTGATATATTGAAATTCTTTGAACAACTTTTTGTCAGGAGGGTCTGTAGATGATGTACAATTGGACAAACGGCCTAGGAGGAGTTTGAAAAAGTAGATTTTTCAGAAAATGCAAAATGGCGGACATTTTTTATAGACAGAGAATGTAGGGCTTGACGCAAGGAATCAGAGGTAAATTTTGATTCTAGCCCTTATGGTTGTAGAGATATGGGCCAAAACGTAAAAGTGTTTATTATAGCGCCACCTAGGGACAGATGGGTGTGCATTTGTGCGCCTGAGTAGTGGGGGGAATTTGGGACCATCCTGCCAAGTTTGGTGTCTCCACGACTTACGGTCTCTAACACCCAGACACTTTATGGCAGAAAAAAAGAATAAGAAAAAGAAGAAAATCGGTACAGATGCAATAGGGTTCCAGCCGCTTCGCTGCTTGGCCCCCAAAACATCCTGACAAAAACAATAGGGTTTCTACCCTTCGGGCTTGAACCCCTATTAATAAGAAAATACTAAGGAATACAATAGGGTTCCAGCAGCTTCGGTGCTTGGCCCCCTAATAAACTTGAATGATGTGTTTTGAAAGAAATAATAAAATTATATTTTCTGAACTTACAAATATACATTATTTTTAAGAATTATTGTCTAAAGGATGAAAACAAAGTTCCATTTATCCTGAGCTTTGACCCCTTCTATCTGTCTCACCATCCTCCAGAATGCCCCATCAGTGGATATTTCCCGTCATCCTCGTGGTTTGGGTGTGTCTCTGGCGGGTGGGCGGAGTCAGACTCTGGATTGGTGCGGAACTGGAGTGTCAGTACAGCTCACAGCAGCGGGTAAGATTACAACAAACCTCTGTTCATCCTCCACAGCCTCTCTGCTCTGTCTGCACATATCTCAGACATAAATGTTTCATGATGAAGGCTGATCTTGGATCAGCTCATCTGTGTCAATCAATTCTTTCTGCTTGTCCACATGTCACTGAGATACTCATACAGTTTTGATGTGTGTGTGTAGTGTGTGGCACTGGGGTCAGGTGTCAGTGTACAGCAGCGCTGGATTTGTGCAGAATCTCAGCAGAAAGATGCAGGACTCCAGAAATCTGATCAAACAGCTTAGTACACACCAGTGGCTCGACCCGCTGTGAGTACACACACACACACACACACTCACACAAATATAGTATACAACCAAAACATGGCAAACAGTAAGTAAAGAAATATACAACGAAGACCAAAGAAGAAAGAGGAAATTGTTTTGGAAGGAAGTTGTTAAAATTATTATATGGTTGTACACCAATTTGCTCCACATAAACAATTCAGAAATCCATAAATCAATTAAGCAGTCAATCATGACATTTTAAAATGGATAAATAGGTAAAATATTCAACTATTTGATCACCAAAACTGGGTCAAAAATTGATAATCAAAAACAGGGATAGGGAAGAAAAAGCAATGAATGAATCACTACATCATCACAAATAAAATCATTTAATAACTCTTTAATCGTTTCACTAGTTACAGTTCAATTACTGTATAATCTGTTCTATTTAATTATTGATTAATACATCTTTAAAAATATTATATAATATAAATGTATATTTATATATCAGTGTCTGGACATTTTGTTAATTTATAGGTTTTTTTTTTATTCATTTATGAAAAGTATGTACGCACTGATAATGTTTTAAAAATGCATTATCAATAACTTCATAATAAAATTTAAAATAACTTTAATCATAATTTTTAGATTATTAATTGTAAAATTGATTTAGTTTTTCAATTCAGTTATTATTTTTTCTATCAGCTGATTATTCGATTAATCAATCTTAAAAATATATATAATATTACATAAATGTATTTATTTATCCATGTCTGGACATTTCATAATTTATTGTTTCATTTAAAGATTTTTCAATTGATTTATCAAATGTATGCACTAAAGATTATCAATTGCAAAACTGATTTATTGTTTCAATTCAATTATTATCCGGTCTTAGTTGATTGATTAATAAATCTTACCCATGTCACAATCACTTGTTTAATTTATAGATTTCCTAACTGATACACATGAAAGATATTTCATTATTTAATTTCCATTTGAATCATACTGACGTTGGACCTGATGACTGATGGTTTTCTAATCTTCCCTCCATTTGTGTGTGTGACTAGGACGAGAGTTTTATTCGTGGAGTTCTCCCTCTATAACATCAACACAGATCTGCTGGCCGTCTTCTCTTTCCTGCTGGAGTTTCCGGTGTCTGAACGAGCTCAGCTGAGTTTGGACCTCAAAACCTGCAGTCTACACACGCTCAGTCATGGAATGGACCTGTCCCTGTTTCTCACGGTAACCGTTAGCCAATCACACATCACTCAGATTTATGAAAGCCAGCAAACAAAATAAACCAATTACAGAAGCTTTGGTCACAAATAATGACATTTAAATGTGGTTAAGATCAGGTTCATAAAAATATTTGTTTTTAAATAGTATAGTTTTAATAGTTTTAGCTCTTAAAGATAAAAACAACTAAATGAATTTGAGCCGGAAATGCTAAGAAATCAAATGTTTGCTGCCTTTTCAACCAAGTCGGAGATTCATAAATCTTTCTTTTTCTTTCTCAGCTCCTCCTTTTGGTCTTTGTGATCTATTTCGCGGCACGCGAGGGCGCGGCTGCTCGGAAACAGGGGCGTGGCTACTTCCTGCGTTTATGGAACATAGCAAGTGTTTGCAGTCTGGTGTTAGCGATTTGTGTCGCCTCTCTACACATCAGTCGCTCCGTGCTCTCTGCCCGCCAGTGGAAGTCATTTCTCAAGCAACGGGATGCTTTTACAGACTTTTTTCCCCTCGCTCAACAGAGCCAGGTCCTGACTCAACTCAGCGCAACATTACTTTTCCTGCTGGTGCTCAAGGTAAGAACAGCACCACCTACATTTCTTCAATAAAAATTCCTGGCTTTGGTTAATTTTATGATAGAAAAGCTCTTTAACGGAGGTCCATACTGTAGGCTAATATTTAACTTAACGTCTTAAATGAGGTAATGAACTGCAATCCTATAAAACATTGTAAATGATGTAATTTAAAAACGATGGAAAATATAAAACTATTCATTTGGATTATAAGCATATAAATAATGGGTTAGAATTGGTTGCGTCACATGGGGCCTGGGTAGCTCAGCGAGTATTGACGCTGACTATAACCCCTGGAGTCGCGAGTTCGAATCCAGAATGTGCTGAGTGACTCCAGTCAGGTCTCCTAAGCAACCAAATTGGCCCGGTTGCTAGGGTGGGTAGAGTCACATGGGGTAACCTCCTCGTGGTCATGATTAGTGGTTCTCGCTCTCAATGGGGCGCGTGGTAAGATATGCGTGTATCGTGGAGAGTAGCATGAGCCTCCACACGCTGTGAGTCTCCGCGGTGTCATGCACAATGAGTCACGTGATAAGATGCGCGGATTGACGGTCTCAGAAGCGGAGGCAACTGAGACTTGTCCTCCGCCACCTGGACTGAGGTGAGTAACTGCGCCACCATGAGAGCCTACTAAGAGAAAAGGGGATAAAAAAAAAAGAATTGGTTGCGTCACTGCAGAGTTATTTTGGCGTGCTTTGTTCACCATGATTCCCTGATTGGGGGATCGTTTCCCTTTAGGATAATGGGTACTGTTAATTTAGTGCAAAAAATGTATTCCCCTATGAAAAAAAAAAAATGAATGGAATTTTTACTTCTGGAACCAGACTGTTGCGCACTATGGGAGTCTGAAACATCAGAATGCAACATCATGTGTCAACCGAGCTTGGATAGCTTGTAGCATTTGTGTTTGTGTACTTGGGTTTGAGTTATGTTTAAGGCTTTATCCAGTGCTTATACTTCTGGTAAGGCTTGGTGAATAATAAAGGTATGGCAAGTCAAACTGGCGAGTCATAATTTATCCCCCACCTCATTTCTATCTGTCCAGGCATCACACCAGCTGCGCTTCATGAGAGAATGGGGCGTTTTTGGAAGAACGTTGAGGAGATCTTTCTGGGAGCTGCTGATGGTTGCTGTCACTCTGCTTGTGTTCCTGTTGGCATACTCGCATACTGGACACCTGGTTAGAACACACACACACGCACTGATGCACACAGCTAATGTGATATAAAGTAAATTCACAAATGGCACCCTGGTAAACACATTGAAACACATTGTCCATGTTCTCTCTGCTATAATGAGCAAATACTCACTTTAAGAAAACTCTAATTTTGTGTGAACGATTAAAAAATGTCCTGCTAATAAAGAGGCAATGAACAGAATAAAAGACATTTATTAGTTGCAAAGGGGACATAAGTTCATAATGGCCACACATCTCTTGGACATCTCTAAGTGATGCATGTGCGTGAGCTGGTGTTGAAGACCTTGCCGCTGTATAAATGACATAATACAAAACCTCCAATTGAAGGAAGTAAAACTGTTTGTGTGTGTGTGTGTGTTATTGGCCTTCTGGAAATATCTTGTTAAAAATATCTACAGTATGTACAAATCTAGTTATTTATGCAATTCACCCTGGTTCACATATTTATTTGGATCTGAATGCAACTCCACCCTCTCCCTTGACTCTCACATCCTCCTGACTTGTTCAATCAAAAAACCAGGAGCTTTAAATTCTAATCCGCTTATTGCGTAAGTGCACAAAATATTGACACACTGGTGAAGCTGCTAAATTACCTCCCTCACTTAACCAGAGTACTTGATGGGTGACTTATGTATCATTATTTAACATCTTGTATCTGTTGAAAGCACTCTATTCTGATCAGTTAGTTTAGGCTAATCTATCTCTCTTAATACCTCTCTTAATCTTTCTCCCATTTCTAAACTCCATATATTTAGTTCAGAACAGCGTTTATACAAAAGGTTTGAAAAATGTAATGTTAAAATTATTTTTCTTT
Source organism: Myxocyprinus asiaticus (assembly GCF_019703515.2). Taxonomy (NCBI): domain Eukaryota; kingdom Metazoa; phylum Chordata; class Actinopteri; order Cypriniformes; family Catostomidae; genus Myxocyprinus; species Myxocyprinus asiaticus. The sequence goes on from NC_059350.1 coordinate 3,200,217, forward strand.
CCAGCTTTTCCAGTCTGTCATGGAGGGCTACGGAACTGTTAGCTCCACTTGCGTGAGGTTACTAGGCTCTGGTGGGCGTGGACTGTTGTCATGGCGACCTGACAGTGGCTCCTCCCCCTGTTCTCCATCATGTGCTATCTTTCACATAACCTTTACTCTCCTCCGTCTCGTGTTGCTTTGGCTTTTGATATCGGCGTTGCTGAGAAACTACCGGCGTGCAAAAGCGGAAATGTACCGGCCCGCCGTTGACCTGCAGGACTACGAGATGGTGGAGTTGTTCCTGCGACGACTCAAAATGTGGATGGGTCTCAGCCGTGCCAAGGAGGTTTGTGTATTTCTGTAATCCCCAAGATATTTTTTGGCTTTGTTGTGTCATGCAAGTTTTTACCAATGTTGTATGTCTGATATTCGCTCTTCTTCCAAGTTTGTGATCTACGGAATCATATATGAGTTAAGGCTAAGGTGTACTTAATTTTTCTGCTTATAAAGATGACACAAATGCTACGGTAACCTGCAATACAGTAAATGCAATTTGTCTTTAATTCGACTAGTCGAATTCGACTAGCTCGATTAATGGCCTCTACTGGTCGATTATTAAAAATCAGTAGTCGTGCAACCCCTGGTTTGGTGCTGGTGTAGCTGACACAGCTATGCTGTTAACCAGTTGATCGACCAACATGGTCTCTTGTTGAATTTGGCTGACCTATGAAGTCTTGGTGTTTAAGCTTGTTAAGAAGCCTAGTGCAGACAAATACAACATTTGCTGGTAACCAGCTATTTTCAGCTGGGTAGGTAGTTAATTAGTCAATTACATTAGTACATGTTTTTAATCTAAAGTAATTTGTAGAACAGGCACAGTGCCCATAAAACCAAGAGTTGATAGAAAAGGATTGAGCATGATCTGACCAACTCTCAAGTTTGTGGCCGCCACAACTCTAGATGGAACCTGCATCCTTCAAGGTAGTATACTGATCCCTTACCTATTAGATAACCACCACCTTTCTTCCCCTACAGTTCCGGCACAAAGTGCGATTCGAGGGTATGGAGCTCCCTCCCTCACGTTCTTCTTCAACTAGTGACTGCAAGTCCTTGTGTCTTCCACCTCTGGACACGCCTGAGGCTCCTCCAACTCCCGACAGTGTTGATGGAGGTTCTGAGGCCTCCTGGCGGCCCACATCAAGCAGTCCTTGCAGTCTGGCTGAAGCTCCAGGTCTAGGACTAGGCCTCACCTTGGGCCTGGGAGTGGTAGTTGGAGGCCAAGGCTGGAAAGAGAGAGCAGAGATGGAGGCAACTCTCCACAGGATCCTCCCTGCTTTTGATGCTTTGCTCTTGCAGTTGGACCGGGTCAACTATGCCACAGAGGAACTGTATCGCAAAGAGTGCCGTCTAGAGAGGATGCTGAGGAGGAGCAGAGGAAGAGGCAGAGGGGTACATCACCACAGAAGTCTGGACTCTGCAGGACAGAAGAGACATGGTAGGGGACACAAGAGGGCAGACAGGAGTACACAAGTGGTAGAAAGAAGTAACAGTCCACCGAAAACTGAAATAAGTGCACCTACATCAGAGAGACATCTTCACAAGAAGGACAGAAGATCACAAAAAACAGACAAGTTCTTACAAATGAATCTACCCACAAGCCCCCACAAGGTAGATTCAAGTCCTCATAGGACTGATAATTGTCTCCAGAGGGTACAAGAAAGCACTAGTACCATGGTGACAGGTGTCAGAAAGACTGAAAATGACACTCACAAGGTACAAGAAAGTCCCAGTACCGTGGTGGGAAGTTTCATCAAAACTGAAAAAGACCCTCTCAAGGTACAAGGAAGCACCGGTACCGGGGTGGAAAGTGTCATCAAAACCGAAAAAGACCCTATCAAGGTACAAGGAAGCCCCAGTACCGTGGTGGGAAGTGTCATCAAAACCGAAACAGACCCTATCAAGGTACAAAAAAGCCATAATACTGTGGTGGCAGGTTTCAACAAGACTGAAAAAGACCCTCACAAAATGGATTCAAGTCCCCTCAAAGCAAAATTACAAGAGGCGGAACCTAATCCACACAGGGCCCACAAGGCAGACAAAGCTTCTCATAAGGTATTCGCGACACCAAACAAGGTCAATCCAAATGTTCTAAAGGACTCCGAGATTGTTGGCTGTGCCAAAAAACCTGCCCCCACTCTGGCCCCTACCCCTGTTCCCACTCCAATGTCTGCACCCTCGACTGCTCCTGTTTCTGCCACAACTACCCCAGCACCAATCCCTCGCACCCACGAGTGGGTTCCCCCCAGCGAGAACCTCCCTTCCAGCGTATTTCGGCACCCTGCACACACTACTACAAATCCTACCCGTAAACGCAAGCACAAACCTCCGCCCCTGAAAAACAAGGTGCACCCCAATACAGACAGACCTATCTCAGGACACTCCAAGCCTTGACAATCCAAGGTTCAAATCATCAGTATGCAAGAAATGGCAAATGATGTGAGTTTTAGGAATTGACATAAAAGGCTAAGAGACTAAAGGGATGTTGAAGCACATGGGTTATGGTTAGTCATGAGGAAATTAAAGAAGGCCCTGGTGACAGCAGGTTCTGTAACCAGGCCCTCAAGTTTTAGCCCTACTTTGGCCTAAAATTCCAACCTACAAGCCTTTTAATTGGTAACACCTTATTTGAAGTCTCAAAATCAACACATCTGTGATGGAAACTAGGTGCAGGTCACCATGTTTTTTTGCGATCCTCAAGAAGTTCCATTTTAATGCAAGTCGCCATTTTCCCTTCCCTCTCACGTGACCTCAGTCCAACCCTTTGACCCTGGAGGTCAGCTGGGTTGAAACCGACAAGAGCACGTCTTGTGCTGTCATACCAAAATGAACTCTTAAAAGAGCGTGAAGTGACAATAAGAGACTACAGCAGAAAGCCTGTTAATGTAGGATGGCTAGCGCTTGATGGTATTTTCGTACAGTGTTTTGAGTTATGTTTAATGAATTGTGTTTATTTTTGTGTTTTTGTTGATGGAAGCTAATGTAAGGTCATGGGTTTATCGTGCATCGATTCAAACATAGGTACAGCTTATTCAGAGGGGCTCACAGTGACAAGTTCACAGACATAAACATAAACACACACAGACTTATAGGTACATATTTTTAGATGCCATTACATGCCACCGTTATAAATGTAGAGCGACGCTTATATGTACTTATGCATAATTCATGCTTAATATAATGGCATGTTACTGAAAATAGACACATAAACACCTATCATAAAATAAATGGACTTTTAAGATTTCCCCAGCCACACTTAAACACACTTAACAAGAGGCCATCAGGGTGCTAAAAAAATAGTAAAGCCTCAGGATTTTTTATGTTTCTTCAACATAATTTCACGTCAACTTCATTTTGATGTTATAGAGCATTTCTTTGCGCAAAACGCACCAGAGGGCAAGTAAGATTAGACTAAAATAGAGAGATAACTGAAAGAAGAGAGAGTGTGACAGGATGTTGGTATTTAAAGATAGGTAGGATATGAAATAAAAAGGCTGAAATTGAGAAATAAATGGAAGCTATTGGAAAGTAGATGAAGGTACATCCCTCATTCAAGCACAAGTCCCTGAATTTTCTGAATGGAGATTTGTGGTTTCTCAAAACAATGTTCCATAAAGCATTATTATTACTAGAAGTAGTTTGTCAATGAAAAAATAGCGTATGTAATATTTACGTTGGTGTTTGTTGTTGCCTGAATCTAATTTAAAAAAAGCACTTTGTATTGATGTATATGAATGATTGTGATTGCATCAGAGCGCAATTTAGTTTGAATGTGTTATTGAAATGGCAAATGTTTAGCAACAATAATACAAATAAGCTTGGTACGAAGATTAAGAGATAGCTACAACAGAATTACTCTCCGTATAGATTTTCCAAAGCTTGCTATTCAAGTATCAAGAGATAACTTAATAAAATTGTTTCTTTTGTACTTAGCACTTTATTTCAATGTCAAGCTTTAGTGCTATGCCATATTTAACTAGTATGTATGTTTCTTTCACATAAAACAGCTTTCCAGAAGTATTCTCTTTTGAGTATTATACATGAGCTGCATCAGGATATTAATTGCCATTAATGGTCATTTATTTGTTTTTATAGTGTGTTGTTTTTATTTGCTATTTTGAAGTACTAAGATTTATTAATTAACATGTTTACCGTGGTAATGCTCAGGGACCCTCTTTTTTTAAAACCCAAACCAGGATTCTTTATTTTTTTGGTTTGTTTAAGATGTGTTTTTTTTTTACTATTCAGTACATGCATGAATGTCTCATATACTGAAATTAAAGTTGTCGAGAGTGATTGGATGTCCACTAAAGGGAAAGAGTCATGTCCACTACAGTAACTTCCTTATTCAGGCCATTCCAGATGAAGATTTGATAGGTCATGTTTATCTGTACATATTGGCATGCCCTGATGTAAATAGTGTATGTGTTTGATTTCATTTTTATATCATTTGCCTTAACCGCACTGACCAGAAATTGTGGTTTTGTTTTTGTCACAAAAAAGAGAGCACAGGATGTTCACTCATTTGTCACGAATGCTTTGCTGCATACAGTTATTTCATTTCTCCTCGTCATTGGCCAAAGAATAAAACCCAAAAAGTATTAAAGTATGCTGATTTTTAACCTTTTTGTAACAGAACTACACACAGCACAACCAGTCATTTTAAAATATAATGGCTTTTTTGTAGTTCTTTTGCAAGCGATTTGTAGGGTAAGAGTTTGACAGAAGGTACGTAATTTTAGAGGGTGTATGTAGGATAAAATCATGTATGGCATATCAAACCAGTCACAAGTGCCAAAACCAGCTTGCATGCAATAAAGTCTTAATATAATTTTCTTTGTATTAAACGTTTAAGGTAATTTGTTAATTGCAGCATTTGCATCATTTTGTGTTGTATTGTGCTGTTGTATTTGTAACATTGTAGCACTTCGCTTTACATGCTTTTGCACTTGACAAAGTCAAATAAAGAGTCTGACAGCTGAGAGTCTGTGGTATGATATCGGCTCCTGTGTGGGTGAATCTCATGAAACCTTTCAACATTTCCAAATCATACTGCACCCCAAAATCTAAAGAAATAAGGATAACACTTTACAATGAAGTTGTGTTCTTTTAACCCTCATGTTGTCTTCTGGTCATTTTGACCTGAAGAGTTTTTTCTTTTGCCTGAAAATGCTAGTTAATGTTATCCTAATGGACTAAAACATTCTGACTTTGCTCAGGGTATCAAAATTTCCCCCAAACAAAATGCTATTTTTTTTTTCCTTCACTTTGTTACACTTTTGGTGTTACCGGTCAAAAATGACTGGCCTTTTAAAAATTGCTTATAAATCTCTCATTATGCTATATTATTACCAAATATTGGATTAGATCTTTTTGTCAACTTGTTTTCTTTAAATTAGCACAGGTTTTGTATTTCTTTTTGGAGCTTACTGATCATAGGCCTCAATGACCTGAGCTTATGCACCTCGGTTTTTTTTTGTGAAAAAAAAAAAGCACTATTTGTGGATAATTTTGACAATATTAAATAAAATATAAAAACATTCTGTACTAATTATCAATCTAGTGTGCTTTAATGTTTAACCAGGAAATTTTTATTGAAATGTTTTAATTTGTACAAAATGGCACAAAGTCACACTTGTGGTGTTCCCAGTCAAAAATTACTGGCCACTGAAAATGAATGGGGGAAATCAAAAATAAGAGAAAAATTGAGTGATCAGGAGCATGTTCATCCATTAGGTGAGCACATATGTGCATGTGTGCTAGCAAACATAAAGGCCTCGGACCTGTACATGTGCACACGTACAGTTGTGGCCAAAAATATTGGCACCCATGGTAAATATGAGCAAAGAAGGCTGTGAAAACAAATCTGCATTGTTTATCCTTTTGATCTTTCATTAAAAAAAAAAAAAAAATCACAAAAGTCTATCCTTTAATTGAAGTAATATAATAGAAACAGGGGAAATATCTCATTTTTAAATAAATATTTTTCTCCAAAACACATTGGCCATAATTATTGGCACCTTTTTATTCAATACTTTGTGCAACCTCCCTTTGCCAAGATAACAGCTCTGAGTCTTCCCTTATAATGCCTTATGATGTTGGAGAACACATGGCAAGTGATCTGAGACCATTCCTCCATACAGAATCTCTCCAGATCCTTCAAATCTTTAGGTCCATGTTGGTGGACTCTCCTCATCAGTTCACCCCACAGGTTTTCTATGGGGTTCAGGTCAGCAGACCTTGATTTTGTGGTCAGTGAACCATTTTTGTGTTGATTTTGATGTGTGTTTTGGATCATTGTCCTGCTGGAAGATCCAACCAGGGACCATTGTAAGCTTTCTGGCAGAGGCAGTCAGGTTATGATGTTTTGTCTGTTGGTATATGATAGAGTCCATGATGCCATGTATCCGAACAAGATATCCAAGACCTCTGGCATAAAAACAGCCCCACAATATTAAAGATCCACCACCATATTAAACCGTGGGCATGAGGTACTTGTCCATATGGCTGCCTCTCTGTGTGCACCAAACCCATCTCTGGTGTTTGCTGCCAAAAAGCTCTGTTTTTGTTTCATCTGACCACAGAACCCGGTCACATTTGAAGTTCCAGTAGTGTCTGGCAAACTGAAGATGCTTGAGTTTGTTGTTGGCTGAGAGCAGAGGCTTTTTTCTTGAAACCTTCCCAAACAACTTGTGGTGATGTAGGTGATATTTGTTTTTTTTTGTTTTTTTTTTTGGAGACTTTCTGACCCCAAGACCCAACTCATTTCTGCAATTCTCCAGCTGTGATCCTTGGAGATTCTTTGGCCAATTGAACCATCCTCCTCACTGTGCTTGGAGACCATATAGACACACGTCCTCTTCCAGGCCGATTCTTAACATCTCCAGTTGATTGGAACTTCTTAATTATTGCTCTCATAAGAATTTCTAGGGGTGCCAATAATTGTGGCTAATGTTTTTTTTTTTTTAATCCCCTTTTCTCCCAATTTCCACAACTTAGTAGGTCCTCGTTACTCACCTCAATCCGGGTGGTGGAGGACAAGTCTCAGTTGCCTCCGCTTCTGAGACCGTCAATCCACGCATCTTATCACGTGACTCGTTGTGCATGAGACCACGGAGACTCGCAGCATGTGGAAGCTCATGCTACTCTCCGCGATCCACGCACAACTTACCACATGCCCCATTGAGAGCGAGAACCACTAATCCTGACCACGAGGAGGTTACCCCATGTGACTCTACCCTCCCTAGCAACCGGGCCAATTTGGTTGCTTAGGAGACCTGGCTGGAGTCACTCAGCACACCCTGGGTTCGAACTCGCGACTCCAGGGGTGGTAGTCATCGTCAATACTGGCTGAGCTACCCAGGCCCGAAAAATATGTATTTAATAATGAGATATTACTTAAAGGTTAGGTTTTTATGAATATTGTGAAAGATCAAAAGGATAAACAATGTAGTTTTTTTTTTCCACAGCCTTCTTTGCTCATTTACCAAGGGTGCCAATATTTTTGGCCACAACTGTACATGCATAAACTCTTAGTACATGCTTTCTTTTTCACAGAGGAAATGTAAAGTGCTTCAAAACAAACTTCCTTGTTAAACATTAAAACAAACAAGAGTTTAATTTTTATAGCACAGATGTTTCCTTGTGGTATTTAATTTAGTCAAAATAACATAAAGAATGCTTTTTTCACTCAAAAACTGAGGTGCATAAGCTCAGGTCAATGAGGCCTATGATCAATATGTTCCAAAAGAAATAATGAAAAAAGATACCTGTCTTAATTGAAAGAAAACAAGTTGACAAAAAGATCTAATCCAATATTTGGTGATAATATAGCATAATGTGAGATTTATTAGCAATTTTAATAGGCCGGTCATTTTTGACCGGAAACACCAAATTAGGTAAAAAAAAAAATGTAAAGACAGCACAAGTGTTAAATTAGTTAACATGAACTAACAATGAACAATTTTGCAACATTTATTAATCTTGGCTATTGTTCATTTCTACACACAACTTCTAATATAAAAAAAAAGTAGTTTATGTAGAAATAAACATTAACCAATATTAATAAATGCTGTAAAAGTATTGTACATTGTTATTTCATGTTAACAAGTTAAAAAACTTTTTTTTTTTTTAAGGTTCAAGCTACATTAACATTTGATTTGTTCATAATGCATTAATTAAATGAACACATGAACATGGTATTTTGATAAATTAATCGAGATTGATAAATGCTGTATTGCTATAAGTATTGTTTATTCATTACACCCAATGCACTTACTAATGTTAACTAAAACCTTATTATAAAGTTAACTGAAATGATCAATTATATTTTATATATTTAAAGCCTATTTTTTTAGAGCCATTAAGATTTATTTTTTTGCATTATATTTTAATTAAAAAAAGTTTTACATTTCTTCCCCCATTTTATGATTTTATTAAAATAAGTGTATTACATTATTTTTTTACTGCAATATGGAACAAATTCTTCACATGACATTCACCATTGAATTTGATGTAAAACATCTGGATGCATTACAGTAATGAAAATTTGGAGGAAAATGTGCTTGTCATGAAAATGTCAAAATGGAAAGAAAAAAAAAATCTTAATGGCTATTTTTATATTATATATATTATATAAAATTTTATGGTAAAATGCGACCTGGACATTTTTTTTTTTGTTACATTCACCTGTGTTCAACCACCTGTACATTTCGCAAAGCTAAAATACACATTTATCCTTGAAATTAAAAAGCAAATAATTCCACATATTGTTCTTAAATACATTTTAAAAGCTGAGAGCATGATATAGACATCATTTTATTCAAGAGTGCAGGTATTATAAAACAACAAAAGTATTTGTTAAAGCGTTTGGTAGCGAATCGCACACACACACACACACACGCAAATCTTGTTTATGCAGTTTAGTGTTCTAGTATTTTCCCACAAGTCAGCTGGTTCTTTAGAATCTCATTAGCATTAACGACAGCGCACACAAAAGAAAATAAACAAGGCAACAGTAATTCAAATCTCAGTTACGCCCACTGACGTCATTACTCCAGTGAAAATACATTGGATGTATTAATGTTTTCGGTAAAACTTTGCAATGAGGTTGAACAAGTAAACATTAGTCAACGTGAAGTAACAATGACCAATACTTTTGCAGCATTCATTAATCTTTTTTGGTCAATATTAACCGTGACATATACTAATACATTATATGCTAACAATTAATTATGATGAATAAATGCAACAAAGTCATGTCAAGCATTAGTGAGGCTGCGTTTCAGATGAATCTCATTCACTTACTGGTACCATGTACTGGAATAGTAACAGCAAGTTACTACCCTCCACCTAAAAATAATGATGAAAATGTGTCCTTTTTTTACTGAACATGTGGTTTCAAACCTGTATGACTTCTCTTTCTTCTGTGAAACACAAAAGGAGATTTAAGGCAGAATTACAGCCTCAGTCACTGTACTTTCATTGCATCTTTTCCATGAGGGTGAGTAAACGATTACAGAATTTTAATTTTTGGGTGAAACATCCCTTTAATGAACTGTGGTAAATGTGAACTTAATAAAGTGAACTGAACCGCAATGATTGAAAGGTTCATCACTAAACAAAGTCTGTGAAATCATCCACTGTGGATACTAATCTTTTCCTCTGGCCAGCATCCTGGTTTGAAGAAGAACCAGAGGGCTGGTGGGAAGGTTTATTCTGCATGGGGGCGTGGCTCTGCATCAGCGATATTCCGTGTAAGGGGCGGGACTGAATTTCCTCCTGAGCCTATGGACAGAGAGAAAGATTCATTAGCTGTTCCAAAACCAGCTGTATACTAACATTTTAAAGTTAACACGAAACAGTTTGCAACCCATTTTACTTCCATAATGTGACATACAGTGGCAAGAAAACGTAAGTGACCCTTTGGAATTAGCTAGTATTCTGCATTAACTGGTGATAAAATGTGACCTCATCTTCATCAAAGTCACGAGTATAGACAAAGAAAGTGTTCTTAAGCTAAGAACACACAAACAATTATAATCGTTCATGTCTTTATTGAACACATCCCATTAAACATTCACAGTTTAGAATAGGGATGGGCATTTTGTCTACTCGAGTACTCGTGAAGTACTCGGTGTGTGTATTGTTCCAGTGTCTATTCATTAACATAGGCTGTTATAATATAGTCTGTTACAATAAGTACAAAAGTGGGCATCATCAAAATATAATGCATAATATTTTGTCATTATGTTAAGACTCACTGGTCAATTCAATGAAACAATGCTCAGAACGTGCATCTCTGTTCTTCCTTCAGGCTACAGTAATAAGCGTAGTAAGTGCACACCACTATTTCTGAACCGTGTATCTGCAAACCGCGGTTTCTCTAGTTGCTCTGTTGGAGTTTGTTGCTGTGATGATTCATGCTTCCTCTCATTTAACTTGGAATTTTAAACTTCATACTGGGAAAACTGCAATGGAACGCCACTTTATATTGGACTTACAACTCGTGCGGAAATCTTCAGCTCTGATTTCGCCCAGATGCAGGTGTGTCATGCAAACATGTCGGCACCGAGGGAGATTTTCGGTCAATGATAAACCTTCACTTTTCTTAAATAATATACATTAATGAGTCAGTTTCTACATTATATGACAATAAAACCTGTTTAGCAAAAGTGGATTAAACTTTCTTTTGATTTTCCTAAACCTGTAGAACAAACGCTAGCATTGCAGCAACGTTTATCAGTTTGGTTGCTATAAGACATCTCTGTTGACAATCAAGGTACCGCTGAAAATGACAACTTAATCTCAAAAGTAAAAATAAGGCTCCTCTTTGATACATAGTGTATAGTTGTCAGGTAGTGGTCACTGAATTTTGAATTCAGTGAAAAGTCATGTTAAGCATTTTCATTTTCGATCATCGCCGTCACTGCCGAGTACTCTGGTACTCGAGTACTCGTGCCCATCCCTAGTTTAGAAGGAATTTTGGGCCATTCTTCCTTACAGAACTGCTTCAGCTCAGCCATACTTTTAGGATGTCTGGTGTGAACGGCTCTCTCGAGATCATCCCACAGCATCTCTATTGGGTTAAGGTCTGGGGTCTGACTGGGACACTCCAAAAAGGTAGATTTTCTTTTTTTGAAGCCGTTCTGTAGTGGATTTACTTCGATGTTTAGGGTCACTCTCCTGCTGCATCATCCAACTTCTACTGAGCTTCAGCTGGTGCACAGCAACCCTGACATTATCCTGTAGGATATCTTGATAAACTTGGGAATTCATATTTCCCCTCGATGACAGCAAGCGGTTCAGGCCCCAAAGCAGCCCTCCACCGTACTTCACTGTTGGGATGATGTTTTCATGTTGGTATGTGGTGCCCTTTTCACGCCATACGTAGTGCTGCGTGTTCTTCCCAAACAATTCAACCTTAGATTCATCAGTCCACAAAATATTTTCCCAGCAGCGTTGTGGAGTGTCAAGGTGGTCTTTGGCAAACTTCAGGAGCGCAGCAATGTTTTTGTTAGAAAGCAGCGGCTTCCTTCGTGGTGTCCTACCATAGACACCATATCTGTTTAATGTTTTCCGTATAGTAGACTCATGAACAGAGATATTAACCAGTTCCAATGATTCCTTTAAGTCTTTATCTGTCACTCTAGAGTTCTTTTATACCTCATTGAGCATTCTGCAGTGTGCCCTTTGAGTCATCTTGTCTGGACGGCCACTTCTAGAGAGAGTACCCATAGTACTAAATCATCTCCATTTATAGAGAATTCGTCTAACTGTGGACAGATGAATATCTAAGCTCTTCGAGATAACTTTGTAACCCTTTCCAGCTTTATGCAAAGCAACAATTATTGATCGTAGGTCTTCTGAGATCTTTTTTGCGAGGCATGGTCCATGTCAGCAGATGCTTCTTGTGAATGGCATACTCAATGTTTGAGTGCTTTTTGTAAGTCAAAGTAGCTCTAACCCACACCTCCAATCTCGTTTCACTGATTGGATGCCAGGTTTGCCAACTCCTGCCTCTTATTCATTAACCTAGGGGTATATACATATCCTTTTTCCAACCTACACTGTGAATGTTTGAATGATGTATTCATTATGTACAAGAACAATACAATAATTTGTGTGATATTAGTTAAAACAGGTTGTATTTGTTCATGATTTTAACATGAAGGGTGAAGATCAAACCAGATTTTAAGGCAAATTCAATTATATTTCATTGTAATCCATCTGGAATAGTTCAAAATAATTCTAATTTAAATGGACAATAATGAACTGCCCTGCTAATTAAACCAAGAGGCATTATCTTGCTAATCTTACAAACTCATTCAATGGGACTCAATAAAAACATGGAGTGAAAGTAACAGGAAGATGCATGAAGGTGGCTCTTTTACCCGAGTCCTGATCCTCTTAATTTGTCTCAGTCTCGCCAGCCATTTTGAAGCGTACGCGTCGGACGGGTTTGCCCTGCACTGGTGCACCAATGACGCCATCTTTACAACACAAGAAACCAGATCCAACAGTTAGTGAAGGGCTGAAATGTAATTGTAAAGACAATTTGCATTCTTTGAACAGTAACATCAGTTCATCTTATGTCAGGTCCTATTAAAGATCCATAAGTGGAGGTTAAATCCTAAACACACCAAAAGCGGGGGCCTGGGTAGCCAAGTGGTAAAAGATGCTGGCTACCACCCCTGGAATTCGCTAGTTCGAATCCAGGGTGTGCTGAGTGACTCCAGTCAGGTCTCCTAAGCAACCAAATTGGCCTGATTGCTAGGGAGGGTAGAGTCACATGGGGTAACCTCCTCATGGTCGCTATAATGTGGTTCGTTCTCGGTGGGGTGCTTGGTGAGCTGAGCGTGGATGCCGCGGTGGATGGCGTGAAGCCTCCACACGTGCTATGTCTCCGTGGCAACGCGCTCAACAAGCCACGTGATAAGATGCGCGGGTTGATGATCTCAGACGCGGAGGCAACTGGGATTCGTCCTCCGCCACCCAGATTGAGGCGAATCACTACGCCACCACGAGGACTTAAAAGCACATTGGGAATTGGCCATTCCAAATTGGAGAAAAAAACAAAAAAACAAAAAACAAACAACACACCAAAGCATGCTAATATGGAAAGGCTAATGCTTCAACAATACAGCCTCTTAGTTTTTTGGAATAAAGTTCCTTGGTAACCATTGCAATGGCAGGTTAATATACACCCTAATACAGTCTTAACTTGACTGAAACTCAAGTTATGCGTCTCTCTTCGCCTGACATGCTGGCTATGTTGTGACTTGTCGTGCTAATTGGAGGTCGAGTCAGTGGGTTGCGGTTTCCAGTAGCCTGCTGTGATTTGTAGGGACTAAAAGGAAACTGTGGGTGCATGAGTCATAAGAAGCCTCATTACACAGTATGCACTTATCACAGTAGGAGGGGAGAGTTATGGGTTCCAGTACCCAAGAAAAAAGCGCATTTATGCTAAACAGACACCGTGATGAGTACTAAAATCTGACTGTGATGTTTGCGGTTTACAAATCGCAAATTTTCTTCTTTGTCTTTGTTCTTTCCAACATTACAATAGCATGAACTTTAAAATCAGAATTACACTTGATGAAAAGACAAAAAGAGAGAGAGAACTGGCTGACACAGATGTCGTTAAGGAAACTCACATTGGCATGCAATGCCATCTGTCTGACGAGCAGTGGAAGATTCCGGTCAGATACGATCTTTGCCACACTGGTGTCGACCAAACCCTCAAGATCTGATAGAGAGAAGTTATAGCATTATAAAAACCCTTCCTGCACATTTCCAACATTTCAGTAGTCGATGGCGGTCACAGTGAACTTTCACGATTCTCGATACCACAACAAAACGAATATGCTATTGAACACAAAGCTTATTTAAAAAGATTATTATAATAAATACAAACAATTGCATGTAGCCTTAAAGTGTATTCAGTAAAATAGCTTCAAGTTTTTCCAAGTTATTATGTAACAGTCAATAGTAAAATTAAGAAAAATTAAAAGCAATAGAACATTGACAATGGTCATTGAAAATGTTCCTAGCATATTAAGAATATTCAGTTAACTTAAATACTTATATATATATATATATAAATAATTATAATAAATAAAAAAAATCTAAATGACTGATTTGATGCTGTCGGAGTTTGACTGCGAAGCAGGTCTGTTTACATATCTTTAAACAGCTTTGGTGCTGACCTACAGAGCGGAGACATTATCCTAAAAAGCTTTGTTTGTGTTCATCAAAAGAAAGAAAAAAAAAAAAAAAAAAAAAAAAAAAAAATCACACACATCTGGGATGGCATGAGGGTGAGTAAATGATGAAATATTTTTCATTTTTGGGTGAACTATCCCTTTAAGACATGTTAGTTTCATTGTGATGCCAGCTTCCATGAATATTTTCATTGTGGAAACCAGGTTAAAATGTAATAGAATGTACAGTAAAAACTCTAAAATAGAATCTGGACTTCAAAATCTTTTTTTTTTTTTTTTTTTTTTTTAAATCAGCTGAATACAACGATTTCCTTTAAGAAATTTAAAATGCCACATTCCAATAAAAAATGCTTCAACATTTTTAAATCACCTTTCCGGCACTGCAGTGTGACCAGGTTACTCTCGTAATCCAGAGGCTTTATAAGCACCTCCACGAAGTTGAACTGGCCCTAAATGCATGAAAATTACACAAAATATCAAATTACAAAATATCAAATACTTTGGTAAGATACACAACTAAAATAAAAGGAAACGGTCTTTCCCTCACCTTGATAGTTCCCAGTTTATATTCTTCCGCAGAGTCATTGTAAACAACTATCACAAAGTCATTTCCAATGTGCCGTTTTTTGTTACAGCAGCCCTTGTCTCGCTCACGGTTGGGCATGAGAGTGGCTATATGGAAAATAGCTGCAGGGAACACAGTAAACAGAAAACTGCTGCATTAGTCAAACACCATGGCATTCACCTCCAAACACTTTCATAACGTCAAAGACTTTAAAGAGTTATAGAGTTGTATGGACTGCTTTTTTTTTTTTTTTTTGCTGAAGACAGAAATGTGCCAGACAAAGGTGTGACACCTTGCATGATGTCATCATGCCAACAGTAGGTGAACTCGCCATCATCACCATACTGATCGAGCCCACCTAGGAAGATCTGGTCTGGGTCGCAGTCCTTGAGGTGTATGAGTTTGCCCAGGCCCGTGAGGAACCGAGCATAACGGTTAGAACCATACTCGTTGGACAGGATCGACACCTCATTATTCGCCTGATAATAAATAAGCATATATTATAAAGACTTCCTATATCAAACATATCTCAACAGTGTACTGTAAAGAGAAATGTGTCTCTACCTGACCAGCTCCCACAAACACCACACCAATTTTGTGAGTATCATACGGGGGCATCTGATCCAGGACTTTAACAGCTCGATCTATCAGCTGTGAATGACAGAGGACATGTGGATGAGATTAAAATGAAGTGATGCATCAATTAAGCCAATAAAAAAAAAAAAAAAAAAAAAAAAAAAAAAAAAAAAAAGGCCAACAAAAAGTGATTGTCATAATTCGTATGTCGTATAGGGAGGGTAGAGTCACATGGGATAACCTCCTCGTGGACGCTATAATGTGGTTCTCGCTCTCGGTGGGGCGCATGGTGAGTTGTGCGTGGATGACGCAGAGAATAGCGTTAAGCCTCCACACGCGCTATGTCTCTGCGGTAACGTGCTCAACAAGCCATGGTCTCAGATGCGGAAGCAACTGAGATTCTTCCTCCACCACCTGGATTGAGGCGAGTCACTATGCCACCACGAGGACTAAGGGTGTGTTCACACTTGTAGTTCGGTTCTCTTGGTCCGGACCAAAAAAGAAAATGATACATTTAGTCCTGGTTCGCTTAGCGTTCACGCTGGCATTTTTAACACCGAATCTAAAGATACAAAACAAAAGGCATAAGGATAAGGTCACAACGGATATTTTTTGATGGAACTTGCCGAACATCCAAAACAATGCTGGCTGCTGGGCAAAATGCGCTCGCTGGATTTATGTATATATGGTGGTATTTTTACCAGCTGAGAACAAACGAAGAGCTAATAAAATGTGTAAAGGAGTCAAAACAGCGGCAGGAATTCCTCCGTTGCACACACAAACGAAGATATGCTGCAAGGATGGCTGACGGTGGTTCCGACGCCTGTACCGAACAAAAATGGGCAACATAGCTCCTATGATGAGAAGAACCAGGTATGCTTGAGGTCAGTATTAGGCAAATTACTTCCTGTTTTTGGTCCGTTTAGACATCTTTGGTCCATGCGGCACTCATATATCAGTCGAACCACACCAGAGTTCGTTTGGAAGTGGACCGAGACCCACTATTCAGGGGGTCTCGGTCCGCTTGTTTGGTGCGCACCAAGGTTCGGATGGCAGCGTTCACACTTGTTCAAATGAACCGCACTAACAGAGCAATCGCACCAGAGTTTGTTTTAATAGAAACAAACCTGCCAAGTGTGAATGAACCCTTAGAGCACATTGGGAATTGGGCATTCCAAATTGGGAGAAAAAGGGAGAAAATAAATAAATGGTCCTAAAAATAGGCATCACGCAAAATGTATCTTACAATTTCTTTCTTTTGAATTTGCAAGGAAATAAGAGCTGGACAACTTTCCATGAGATTCACCCAATTACAAACTAAAAAAATTGTCATCTCACCTGAGATTTTGGCAGTAGGAGGGGCTTGTTGGCTTCATTGCCGAAGAAGGGCGAATGGTATAGCTGCAGGAAGACAAAGCTGCAGACAGGAAGGGGAAGAGCAAAGCTTGCATCACTACAGAACACTGACCTATTGAACCCACAAAAATACTCAAACTGTGCACTTTATAAAATATCTGTTAATTTCTGCTCTAGCACCCACACAGCTTTCATCATCCTACACATAACTTAAACTTACCACAGAGGAAAACTATCAAAGTTATAGGTGAAGAAGTTTGAAGTGGAAAACAGTCGACTCCACTCTATTAAAAAGATTACTGAGGTCACACCAGGCAAATGTCCTGCAATCCACTCTAGACCTTATGTGGCCTATTACATCTGGTCCAGCAGAACCTCACACTTAAAATAAATCATGCCTTGACAATATTAAACAGAAAACATATACTGCACAGCAACCCTAAAAATAGAAGGCAATACATGGCCTGAAATTTGCTGGGAAAGTCATTTATCTCCAACTAGAGGAAACATTGTCATTTGCAACGGTAATCACTAATGGCACCAGCACTTTTCTCACCTTAATATGCGTAATATTGGTGCTGGTGGACAGGTGATTTATGATTATAGAGGATAAGGATATGGAGGTTATTACACTACCTCAGAAGACTTTGAATATATGCAAGTCCTTTGGAAGCTCAACATTTGAGTGCACACTTTTATTGTATGGAAATCAGAAGCCTCCTTTTGTTTCACGGAACAAACCTTTTGTCTTTTTCTTAAGAGTATCACCAAAAAAAGAAGCATATTTTGAAAGTTCCAAGAAGTGACAGTCCCTATAAGGACGTTATTGTGTCTTTATGGCAAAAGACTAGCCTAATATTGAAAATTTTACAATCTGTATTCAACAGTATAATGGGTCTTTAAACCGCTATTAAAAAAGAAAGACAAAAGCCATTACTGCCTGATTGAATCACTTCTAACAAGTCAGATACTAAGGTAATTCCTCCTTTCCACAGCCCAACAATGCAGCAGGGTACTTACAGGAAATTCGGTAGGTTTTCTGGGCTTCCATCTATAAATAGACCTGAAAGCCTTAAGATCATGCAACTCTGGCAGTGAATTGGTGCAAACCTCACAAAGATGGATGGAAGTAATTTTGCAGTAATTCTCATTCAAGACAACAATTTGAAACGGCTCAACTCAAAAGAGTGCCTCACTTCGCTAAACGTGCCCGATGACAGATACAGGCAAGATTTCTTATCATCTACCGGGGAAAGATGATAACAGCAATGAAGAAGAATGAAGCCTTCCAGTCATATCGTTATTCTGAGTATGCTGCTTCTGTTTTTGTTTTTTGTTTTGTTGAAAATGGAACACTTGCTGAGGTGGGATCAATATGCTGATGTTCAAATAACTGACAGGTACTTTTGAGTATGTAGGGTTTAATCACTGCTTAATGTAGGCAAAAGTTTCCTGCATCCATTCCACAAGCGAGTGGAACAAGTTGAAATTAATTTGTGGTAATCAACATTATGCCACAAATGCTGTCAACTGAGTTAACTTGTATTGAACTCTGAATATTACTTTAACACTTTGGGATGGTAATAAACTGCGAACTAGAACCAATATGCCGTTT
This sequence comes from Myxocyprinus asiaticus, assembly GCF_019703515.2. Taxonomy (NCBI): domain Eukaryota; kingdom Metazoa; phylum Chordata; class Actinopteri; order Cypriniformes; family Catostomidae; genus Myxocyprinus; species Myxocyprinus asiaticus. Next base: position 3,218,587 of record NC_059350.1, read on the forward strand.
AGTAAGGAATTTTACTTAAGGCTATTTTATCAGCACTTACCCCGCAATTAGTGTACTTTAGAGCTCTGTTCCAAAACGTAGTGAGCTGCCTTGCTGTCTACTGCAAACCTAGGTAGCTGCCTTCTAATGAAAATGGAACCTCATAAGTAACTGATTTTGAACACCATTTAGGCAGTAACTTCATGCATTATTCAGTAGCGCTCCTCACATGAAGGTTTTTTTTTTTTAGCTTGGAACAGCCTTCACGTCAGGACTGAGCGTGAATTTCTTCTTTATCATCCATACATGCCTTAATTCCATTTCTAGTGATTTCATAACTTTGAAATTCCTACATTAGCCATTACCTAATGAATTATGAGTTTTGAATCCAATCGTAAAATTGGATTGGAACATATGGTCCCCATATTACATTACCAGAGTAATTAATGAGGCTTCTCTAGTGAAAAAAAGTTGTATGCTGACTATCCTGTCATTTAAAGGAGTAGGCATATATTATGCTAGAGTAGGCATAAGGCAGAGCTTGTGCTCATAAGTTTATACTACTTTCATTATATTACCCTCCAATAGCCCCTAGTTGGCAAATTATGATACAAAAATAATGTAATAAAATCTTGAATTTAATGCTGTTTTTAAGAAGAATGGATTTTCAAATCATGCTAACAGATCAATGCATGCATTTACTTTATGTTTTCCATCTGGCTATTTACTGTTCTGGTCCACAGATGTGTGCCCAGGGGCCTTGCAGGACTGTGTGCCAGCCCTGAGACTATAAGAACGTTACTGAAAACAAGACCTCGTTTAGGTTCTCACAATATGATTTCCCTTACTATTGTTCCAATAATTTAACAGACTCTTTTTTAATAAGATGTCCCATGACTGTACAGCTCTGGGCCCAGTTTCAAGAAACCCCTTAAGTTAAGAAAACACTTAATTACAATTGTAAATGTATTGTCACTGACGTTTTCTTAACTTCAGAGTTTTCTTGCAACCGGCAACTGGTCTTACAGTCCTTTGGCTAACTAAATCCACGATCACTGGATGGGTTTCGTGTGGTCCCTGCCCTTCTCTCTCCATCTCACCTAGGACTGAGTCCTGAGCTCTTCTCAGCATTGGATGGACCTCCCCGGTTGTGGTAGGAGTCTCTATCCATCTTCCTCTCCCTTCGGGATGAGGGTGCAGAAACAGAGATGGTGTGTCCACGGGGTCTGTGTCCTGTGGGCGAGAGGGGTCCAGGCTGGGACGTGGGAAACTCCAGCTTCATTCTGGAGGTGGATGAAGACGAGACAGACACACTAGCACTGGAACTGGACGGGCCGGCTGATCCAACACTCTTCCATTGCCAAGCTGCTTCTCCAGGGCCTTCCTTTTCAGTTGATGCCTGGACCACCTGCATCTTGGAGCCGAGTGCATCTCCGCTCACAGTGCTCAAAGCCGTAGCTTTGGTGAAGGCCTCTGGTAGGGTTTGGAGTTCTGGAGAGGAGCTGGATTTGTTGAGGGTTGTAGAATGTGAGAAGGTAAGGTCCGGGTCTTGTGTTCCAGGGGAGGAGAGGGTCAAGGGCGGTTGGTCAATGGGGATAGCGCCCTCACTCACTTCCTCCAAGGTCGACTTTTCATCCTGACTGGAAGTCGAGGAGGACTTGAGGAGAAAATGGACAAAAGTAACTAGATGAAACAAGGCAAACATCCATTTTTTCAGCTAATGCAAAAAAATCTCAAAATAACTAAACGTATTGTCCAAAAGTCTAAATCCACTCATGAAAGTACTTCTGGTTTGCATTCTTTTTCAATTTAGTACAAATGTTTTCATAACAGATAATCAATTGTCAGTATAACAATTAGAATGGAAAGTTAAAAATGAAATGTAAAATGAAGCATTTGGTATGTCCTCGGACACCCTATATTATGTGTCTACTATGTATTAAAGCATTTGATATAATGTACTTATTGTAACCTTACCCCTAAACCTAATGTAAACCTAACCCAAACACCTAACCCCCTAACCCTAAACGTACCTCATCCTCAGTAGCAGCAAATGTGAATCTTATGAAAATTTTGCAGAACAACATGTAGTCACACAATAAGTACATTGTATCATATGTATTTTAATGTTAGTAAATAGGGTTAAAGACACCTAGTATAAAGTGGGACCATGTCCTCTTGATTTAATGACAGTTTGCACTTAAATTGACGTGAACTCCTGAAAAAAAAAAAAAAAAAATGATTTGGGAATGTTCCAAGGAGCATCTTGTGAGGTTCAATGGAAGAAAGGAAATCTGACCTTTTGTACAAAAGAATTAACAAGGTCAATGTAACAAATCTGCTTGCATCTGAAAGGCAATTCCAAGAAATATTGCAGAATATTACATTTTTTTACATTTTTCAAATTCCTATTTTTTTTTTTCCTTTATTATTTGCCTTTATTAATTATTATTTACAGGTTTAAATGAAAAATACTGTATACCAGATTATTAATGTGGTCTCAGACTTTTGGACTCTGTATTAATCTATCTTAAAAGCTCCGTCTAATATTGAGGTCATGCTACATTTCTTTTGCCCAGCCATTTGAGACATTACTCACCCTGCTGAGCACAGCGGCTGGTGTCTTGACGGCACTTATAAAAATTGGCTCTGAGGGCATGCCCACAAACTCTTCCAACTCTTGTGACTCTGATGGTGAGATTGCCACTTTGCTCCGCCCCCTTTCTTCTAAAACCACCTCGGAGTCTGTTGGATGTAGCATTGGCACAATAAACAAGTTGCCTTCACAACAAACTGTATTAGATCCATGAACAGAAGAACCTTGCGCATCTGCGACATCTATGATTAGTCTAAAAACTCTTATTCTAGGTCATGCACAGCCATTACAAACACACACATGCTAGCTGACGGAGTTTCACACATGAAGTGAGTTTAACACTTGAAAGGTTTAAACATGCTGCTTTTAAAGACCCAATAATATAATCTAAATTGGACTTTTGTATCTTTTATTCAATGTCTGAAAGCTTTCTATATGCTACTGTAAGTTATATGAAACTGATTATGTACTGATTAGTTATATGAAAAATAACATGTTTAATAAAACACAATTAATGGATTGCTGTAGACTGTAGGCCAATAATAGGCTTTCATTCAATGATATGGAAATTAAACAATAAATTAACTTTAAAGGCCACTTTTTGTATCATCTAATCAATGCTTTACTCGTCTGCCACAATAATGTAAAGTATATGTATTATAAATATATTAAGTATTTAAATTGTGTATTATCTTATCTTTAATTGGGGGCATCTGTCAGCAAATTTAAAAAACAAAAAAAACAAAAGAAAAACTTCCAATTAGATATAAGATTGCTGTTTATTACTATGTATTGTTGTATTGATGCATAAAAATGAAAAATATCATTCATTCTGTAATAACACCTCTAAAAATATTAATGAAAAAAAAAAGCCATTTCAGAGCAGGAACATAAATATAATGAAACATTATATAATTATTATATTACATTTCAATATATATTACATATATACATTTTATTTGAATTAAAATTGCATAACATATGGGAAAATGCATTACCAGCACGCACAGGCTGGACACCTTTAAAAGAGATAAAAATGTTTCAAATGGAGAATTTAAGAGCAGCTCTGTGTGTGCCCAAGGTTTAAGCCTCACACATTCCTTTCATGTCAAATTCACGGACGAATCAAAGAGAGCAAAGGGAAGTAAAAACAGCTCCAGGGAATGAAACGGGACAGGACAAAAATCTAATGATCATGAAATCAGGAATTAATTCCATCACTGTTTCCATCATTTTGTTCACCAAATCCTTGATTAGTTGGTTTGTTCTGGATTATCGAGTGTTAATAAAAGACACAAAGCTAAAGAACCACTCAAACATCACAGAGTGTGTGTGTGTATGTGCTCGAGGCAACATACACACACTGGTAAGATATCTACCTGCCCAGGAAATACTGCTGTGTAACCTGCCGGGTGTATCACGGGGGCAGAGAGAGCTGAGAGCACCCACTGCAGCATCACACCCAGCATACACACACACACAAACACAACCCAACACATGGCAACCAATCAACATCGCATGGACTGAGTTGGCATGGATGGCAAAACAAAATAAAAGAGTAGCAGACTGAAAGAATAACAGATCAAGGGTGATGAGAAAACAGCTGCCCACTGAAAACAGGATGAGAGTTATTTGAAGGGGTTTGCAATTGAAAAATGGCGTTGTGGATGACAAAAGAAATGTGCATAGATGCTAAAAAACACACAAAGGAACAGAAAAAAAAACTTTTTTTCATTAATTCTGTGGTGTACTAAAAACAGAGTCAACAAGGTCAAACTGCAGTATCTGACAGCTTGTTCAATATGAATGATTGTGTCCTTGCATATCACACTGATTTATTTATAAAGTTATTTTTTAGAAAGGTGATACACAGAGCTGCCTTCTTTAACATCCAGGAATATTCCGGGTTCAATACAAGTTAAGCTCCTTTATTTTACCACAAAAATAATTTCAAACTGTTCCTCATTTTCTTTAAAATAAACAAAAATGGAGGTTACAGTGAGGCACTTACAATGGAAGTCAATGGGGCCCATTTTTGGAGGGTTTTTAGGCAGAAATGAAAGCTTATAATGTCATAAAAGCACTTACATTTATTCTGTTAAAACTCATGTATTATTTGAGCTGTTAAGTTGTTTAATTTTAAGGTTTGTTGACATTGAATCATTATGGCAACAAAGTTGTAAAACTGGTAATAACTTTACACAGAAAAGGTTAGTAAGTGATTTTATTACACAAAAATCATGTTAACAAGCATATTGTTTATGTCTTGTGGCTATACTTTTGAACGATTACGGATTAGCCCATTGACTTCCATTGTAAGTGCCGCACTGTAACCCAGATTTTTGCTTTTTTTTTTTTTTTTTTAAAGACAAGACAAATTAGGGGACCCGGGTAGTTCAGTGGTAAAGACACTGGCTATCACCCCTGGAGCTCGCTAGTTCGAATCCAGGGCGTTCTGAGTGACTCCAGCCAAGTCTCCTAAGCAACCAAATTGGCCCAGTTGCTAGGGAGGGTAGAGTCACACGGGTAACCTCCTCGTGATCGCTAAAATGTGGTTCGTTCTCAGTGGGGCACGTGGTGAGTGAGCGCGGATGCCGCGGTGGATGGCGTGAAGCCTCCACAGGCGCTATGTCTCCGTGGCAACACGCACAACAAGCCACATGATAAGATGCGCGGGTTGACGATCTCAGATGCGGAGGCAACTGGGATTCGTCCTCCACCACCCGGACTGAGACAAATCATTACGCGACCACGAGGACTTGAGCGCATTGGGAATTGGGCATTCCAAATTAAAAATAAATAAATAAAAAATAAAAAAAAATTAATCAAAAGGTCATTTTTGAGATAATCAACATTACGCCACAAATGCTGTTGATTGAGCTTAACTTGTATTGAACCTGGAATATTCCCTTAATAAACACCAAGACAATAAAATTGCTGCATCAAATGATTTGAGATTCAGTAAAACTGAGTTTAAGTCGATGTGTCTTTAGCAGGTTATGGTTTATTCCATCAACTCTGCTCCTTTCAGTAGAATTATTTATGACCCTACAGCTCTGTCTTTCACTTGTCTGAGATCCTTGTATTAGTGCTGTCAGAGGTTAAACATTTTTAAAATCACAATTCATTCACATCATTTTTCGTAGTTAAGCGCAATTAATTTTTAAAGTGCTGTAATTTGAGTCTAAATATACATTTCCTGTAAAAATGCATTTATTTACATCTTAGGAAACAAAACAATACGTAATAATATAATGCTTTATTAACATTTTCCATCTACCAGGGCCTTTCACAGTATAAAGATAGGAATGCACTAAAATAGCATAACTTCAAGTAACATTAAACATTTCCCAAAGTCTAATTGGGAGTTTGACTAATTAAAAGTACCCACATAGGTTGCATATTCATTGCAGTGGGCATTAAATCTCCTAAACTCTCATCCTCCAGAATATTAATCTGCCGGTAGACTGTTACTATCCACTTTGCTACAGCAATCGTGAAGCTGCGTTTTATGATTCGTGTCATCAACGGCAGCGCAGCTTTGAACTCCAAATGAAAAGTGCTTGCAAACAAACAAACGTCTCATTCAGCGTTTTGGTGATAGTTAAAGGGGTCATGTCATGAGGAATACAATTTTCCTTAATATTTTGGCATATAAGAGGCCTTTCTACTATAAAAACATACTGTAAATTTCAGAACTCAAAACTGAATCCTCAGTGCAATACAACATTTATTGAAACCAAGCTGCAAAAACGCCTCATTCTCTACTTTCACGACTACCCTACGTCACTTGGGGTACATTCATTCATGACCGCCTCTACAGCTCAAAAACATTAACGCCTGCTTCACATCATCACACCCTTGGCTCCGCCCACTGGTGCTTCAGTTCGTAAACTAGGAGAGCAGGACAAACAAGGCCTACTGTGGCCTAACTATTCCTGAACACCAAAGGGGATCCATCTGGACTATTTTAAATTATTTTTGTATTTAATCATGCCCATAAAGACATCTTTGACCGCTTGATACATATCTCGGGCCGCTTTTAAAAGATGCAGTGTCAAGTTACAACTCTGAAGAAGAGAAGCTATTCTCTGTCATTCAGCTGCTGCCTCTTGCTGTTTTGAGTACAAAAGCGTTTTGGATGCATTCACCCATCTGCGCTATTTTTAATTGTTGGTGTATGAAAACATACGCTGGATGGACGTCTTTGACCAGTTTAGATGCGTTTACAGCGATGTGCATTTCAGTGCAGAATGATACTGGAAACTGGATGTGGATATGTGTTCAGCGTGGATTTCATGTTTTTTCGGCTCATATCAATGTGGATTGCTTGTGAACCAGTCATAATATAATTCAAGCTTTGCCGAGGAACTGTTATTGAAGGATGGGACAGTTAAAAACATAGTGCGCAATGCTAAGGCTTGAGGCTACACGGATGCGTCGACACAAACTTTCATAACCATTTATTTGTGTTGTTGGCAGTAGTAACACCAGCGTGTGCAGTGCAAAATGGAACGGGACATCTTTTTACTGTCGGCGCAACGTGCCACAACGGGCGCTTCCATGGTAGACAGTATTATTGATTATAATGGGTTCTATTGCTTTTGAAGCAATGTGATTCTCGTATCCGGTGTAGACAGGGTGTGAGTGTTAACAGTTGTGCTTGAGATGAGCAGTTTAATATATTCAGATGCAATGTGTTGGATGTGTGTTGTGTGTAAACCCTGACATTTTGTTTTATAATGTTGTGGCGCTTGTTCATTCTCTTCAGATTGAGTTTCAAAAATGGCTGAATTTGAGTGGCTGCACGCTGTTAGCGAATCAGAACAGTGGTCATTTACGCTGAAGTTTTAAGAAGGTGCTTGTGCCAAAAACGAGCATTCCAGACAGAGTGCCAGGGTGGAAAATGATAATATATTACTAAATTAGGAATGTTTTAAGGCAAAGAATGGTTACTAACATCATCAGTGGACCTCAGGGAAGATAATAAATCAATTTTTTTTAAAAGAGCATTTCATGACCCCTTTAAGACTTCGTGTGCTTCTGTGGTAATTAAAATGCACCTCACACAGGTTGAAAAATACTCTATTTCTGTCTCAAGTTCCATCTAGGCTTGTTTTTTTTTTTTTTACATCAAACAGCATTAAGAACATCTTTCCCCATCATTTTATCACAGACACTGAATCACTGCTGTGTGTGTGTGTGTGTGTGTGTGTGTGCTTGTTTGGTGTGTACATCAGTGTAATGACTCCGAACAAGTGTTTATGCTGTATTAACAGTAAATGCATTAATCACGATTAAGAAAAATTAACGCATTAAACGTTTTTAATTGTTCGCATGCATTGACGCATTAATTTTGAAAGCTCTACCTTATGTAATTTGGATTTCATCGATATTTTGACTAAATTTGAAAGTCTCTCACATTAACCACAAGCAGGCTTGATGATGCACTAACATGATACTGAAAGCTAATAACCTTTTGCCTTTTTCGGGACGCATTTTGGATGGAAGCAAAAATAGTGTCATTTGAATATCCATTCTGATTGGCCAGTTTACTAATTAGATTCAACCTGCCTGCACTTATGCACATTAGTAGTTACATTTAGTTGATACATTTGAGAAGCTTCAGCCTTCTTTGCCTCCTCTGACAGACCGCCTCAGTTACACAGCAAAAAAAAAAATTATATCACAGTATTTGAGAAATTAATCCTTTTCATATGTTAATTTGAGATCTATTCCCCTCTCATCGGTCACACCTGTTTTAAACACATGTGCACAGGTGTGCAGGAAAGTGGCTCACCTGTGTTGGAGCACTGGATAAGGCAGGGTTCGCTCTGAGGCTGGGGGGCATCGGCGGGGGCAACAGGGGCATCAGTCTGGGGTTCCTGCAACCCATCCAAGGCCATCAAGACACTAGAGAGTTCCTGCAGGGGAAGACTGCCCAGCTCGGAGGAGAACGGGCTCGGAGGATTCTCCAGACACATCAGCCAGCTGGTGTTTCCTGAGGTGAGAGATCATTATCAGTGACATCCCAAAATATCACTCGACAGGTACCAAATTACATTAAAAATTGGCTTTGGCGAGTAAATAAAATGGCAGTTGTCTTGTAACTTTTAATGGAATATTATTATGAGTTTCAATAATGTCCTTTCGTCAAGTGCCTTTCACATGACTTGCGTCGGGCATCAACGCTCGCTCAACGCAGTTGATTTGAGTCAAGCGGAGCTTTACCTTACATGACATGACAAGCATTGCAAAAAGCGTCAAAAGGGGCGGTTTAACAAGTTTGTTAAATGCTAGAAAGCGGAAGAGGTGCACAATAAACTTTAAATACATGTATTTAAGAGAAACAAATGCCAATTGGTTGGACTACAGAAACTAATGAGAGGACTTGTTTACGTTACGGTCTTATCGTTTTCTTGATGAATGCAATTAGCCTAACGTTCTCAATAACTGGGGTCTCTGGATACTCGGAAACTGTAAGGTAATATTTAAATAAAACAATTATGACATTCAATATGTCTTCATAAATTTGAACTGTTTTTAAATATCTCTTGTTACTTTGGACTCTCAAAGACATCATTTGTGAGGCAAAAACGTGTGTGAAAAACACTTGTGTAAAGTGCCGTCACTTCATAGAACAAATGTATTCGGCAGTGCTGACACGAGTCATGTGAAAGCCCCTTAATGTATATAACCATCAGTAACTTTTACACATTAATAGCTCTTCCGCTGTTTTTTTCCTTGATGAACAATGTAGACACAGTTTGTTTTTTAAATGAGAAGTTTCACGACTGCAACATGTTCCGAGCCCTCTACGCTCCTGTCAGACGCAGAACGCAATGGGAGAAAGGTGACTCTGGTTGTTCCTTGCAGGGTACTCAGCCTTTAAGGCTCCATATGGTTAGGTTTAGGATAGGGGTGGGGTTAGGGCATCTGCTGCGGAAAAACTGAGGCTCCTTTGTACAATAGGCGATGCAGAATCACTGTGCACACGCTGCTGAAGCCAAGTATGCGATTGGCCGCTGCTGTAATCACGCGGGAGATCTGCACGAATCACAAAAGTGACCAGCTTTGGTTTCAAAACAAATTTTGCTGAAAGGTGAGGAGTTTGCATCTCTGTGTACTGTACTCTTATTTTACCTTATTTTTATTTTTTACTATTGGCATTTTAGTTATTATTATTATAACTTGTTTACTTCCATTGTTGACTTTATTTGATATATATATATATTGAGAATTTGTCAGCGTACGCAGCTATCACGGTCACATTTACCTTCGCACGGCACAATTCTGCAGGCTAAATACAGTCATCTCAACTGGAATACAGGTGATCCTGAAATTTAGCATGACGGACTTCCGAAAAATTTCCACTTGCGGATTTCGCGTGGGGTTCAAGTTTGGTGAACTTTGACGAATTCGCCACGTTGACCAATAAGTAGTTGCTTGGTTTGGCAGTGACCTCTGTGTGGGTGGTGCTTCGTACACAACTACACTGCAAATTCACAGTGGACAAGGATATAATTTTAGGGGTGAGTTTCTTTTTAACTTCACTCTACTGGAGTATAAAGTGCAGCATTAAAAAGAGGCTGCTTTGCAATAAGATTTTTGCTGTTTTCACATGTGCTCAACATCCGCTCATGCCTTCTTTGCCTGTGGAAATACCTTTGCACAGCATATATGTGACCACGCCTTACGGCAAATAAAATTTAGCTTTCCAACAAAGAGCAATAAAATGCTTAAAACTGTTGAGATCCTGACAGAGAGAGAAAAAGTGTGAAAGACAAAACAACAACAGAAAAACTCTAATTCTCTAAAATCTGATTTGAAAAGCATCTCAACTTCGGTTATTTATCAAGAAGAAAGCGTTCAAGGACATGCTGCAATTAATGCGACAAATGAAGTGAAATGCTCGCAAGCTATTCTTAATTTAGTGCCAGACGAAGGAGAACAGGATGAAAAGGAATAAGATGAGGAGAATCAGGCCTATGGGCAGAGCAGGTGTGAGTCAAACTATTATGAAACTATTAAAATGTCATCGTAGCCCCTGCGGCTGTGTTCGAGTGTGCGAGCCCATGTGACACTGAATCGCCCTTGGAAAAATGTTAATAAGATTTCATTTCGGTGGCATGCACAAATGTGTCATAATTGAGAGCGTGCGGGTGATAGTTACGGTCTGTGCCAAGGTCACGGAGGTAACACTTGCAATGGTTAATGAGGGTGTGTGTGTGACTGGGATATTTTAGGCATATTAAGAGAATAGTTGACCCAAAAATTACAATTCTGTCATGTCATTCCAAACCTGGATAACTAATTTTTTTCTGTGAAACACATAAGGTGAGGGAGTTGTTTTTAAAAATATCCTGGTTGCTCTTTTATATATAATAAGGCTGAATGGGAACTTGGGCTGTTAAGATAAAAAAAAACAAAACAAAAAAAAAAGACAAAAAAGCAACAGAAATGGTAGTTAAATGCTGGTCTGATCCTCACACAAAGCTATGGTATGGCTTCAGAGGACTTGAAATATAGTGCACAATCCGTATGGAATAGATATAGTATATGGTGCTTTTTTGCCATTTTTGAGCTTGAACAACCAAGTCCCCATTCACTTTCATTATATGAAAAAGAGCGGCCAGGATATTCTTCAAAAACTCTCCTTTTGTGTTCCACGGAAGAAAGTCAGTCATACGGGTTTGGAATGACGTCCAGATGAGTAAATGATGACAGAATTCTCATTTTTGTGTTATCTGTCCATTTAAGTAGACACCCTTGCATCTGTGGTGGTACCTGAAGGTCTTCGGATGAAGATTTCTGCCCAGCCCTGCGTCAACATGGGCACAAACTCTGCCAGACTGCACTTCTCTTTGAGCGGTGGGGAGGAGTGAGAGGTGGATGGTGGACGGTGGTCTTCTCCTCCCCTCTGGGACCCCAGGACCTCCAGTGGGGGGCCGGGCGGAGGCAGGGGGCCACTGTACTCCACTTCAGGAGATGCCACGAGGGGGCTCAGACTCTGAGCTGGGCCGGCACGCAGTGCATGACCACCTTCAGAGAAAAATTAAAAACAAAGAACTTAAAGATGATTTAAAATAAGCAGAATTTAAAGAAAAATATAACAGTTATAAAAGTGTTATAATATGGTTCCTTTATTGAATCTGGCAGCAGATCATGAGTTTGAGTGTGTTTGTGTATAAGCACCTGAAATGGAGCGGACTCGGAGGCGAGTAGTGGTGTTGATCTGTTGGCTGGACTGAGACTCTAGTTTAGCAGGAGCCTCTTTGGTCTGTCGAGTGTGCAATGATGGGTCTGACCTGCAGGGGGCAGCAGAGAGAACATTATTGTTTGAAGTGTTGTCATGTTTTCCATCCTCATTCCCCTCTTTGGATTTTCTTACAAGACCCAGACCAATAACTGCTGTCATCTGAGACCGTTCCATTTCCTGTTTGTGAGGAAAGGAGGAGTTGACGTCACTTGGACGAAGAGTAATCACATTCATAAATATCCCATAATACTTCAAGAGGGCCCCTCGATGCCAGTGTATATTCTTCCAAGTGTTGTAATTCTTACAAAGAAGTGGTATCACACATCAGAATTTATTTAGAGTATGAATGGACATGTGGGAATGAAATATCTGTCCCCATGAGAACAACACTTTGTGTGGATGCCCCTAAAAAGAAAATGTCTTAATTCATATGTAATAATGCCAAACGCATTTAAGGGCTAGTTTAAAGAAATTATAACTGGCTTATATACAAGAACATTAGATATGTTCCTTCAAGGAAGCCCACTCAATGACATCCCTCACCAAAAATGGCAGTACAACAGTACAGGGATGTATCAGACTGTAACACCATGGCACTTTTTTGTAAGTGACAAACGTTTGTGTAAATATTTGGAACCTGGTCATTTCTCCTCCTCCGGGTCTCTCCGTCATGTCCAGACCCAGGAGGGCTTGGGTTCGAGAACCGCCACTGGTTGTTATGGTGACTAATTTATTCCCAACCAGCCACGTCATACTGGGTCCACCGGCTAATAGGAACTCTGCAATGGGAGACCTGAGAGAGAGACAAAATATAAAAATATTATTCTACTATTCTCATGCTAAAATAATGAATGCAGTATTTTGCAAAACAACTGACCACACAAATATATTATCTGAGGCATCTAGCAATTGAAGAAAAGATATCAGTCAACCACTAGTTTGAGATTTGAAAGCATGGTGGCCGTTGAACAATATCCTACTCCATTTGTAATTCTTATAATATGGGTAGTTGACATGGAATATTTTGGGGACACTGACATTTAAGAGCATTTTAAACAGCAATTTATATTATGCATATGGCTTTAATGAGCTCATGTTAAAGGGATAGTTCACCCAAACATGAATATTTTCCAATCATTTACTAACATTCATGCCATCCCAGATCATATACAACTTACTTCTGCAGAAGAATATCTCAGCTCTGGAGGTCCATACAATGCACATGTATGGGGTCCAAAACATTGCAGCTCCAAAAAGCACATAAAGGCAGCATAAAAGTAGTTAATTAGACTCAGTTTTGGGTATGAACAGACCAAAATATAACTCATTTTTCACTGTACATCTTGCCATTGCAGTCTCTAGGCACAATCATGATTTCAAGCTTGATTACAATTCCTAGTGCTTAATGCATGCACAGAACACTAGATGGTGCTATAGGAAGTGTAATCTAGCTTGAAATCATGATCGCCAAGGAGACTGCTACAGTCAAGATTTACAGTGAAAAATGGATTAATATTTTGGACTGTTCTCACCCAAAACCGATTAGATCGCTCCTGAAGACACTGATTTAACCACTGGAGTCATATGGATTACTTTTATGCTGCCTTTAAGCTTTTTGAGTCTTCAGAGTTCTGGCCCTCATTCACTTGCATTATATGGACCTACACAGCGGAGATATTCTTCTAAAAACCTTATTTGTTCAGCAGAAAGAAAAGAAAGTCATACACATCTGGGATGGCATGAGGGTGAGTAAATGATGAGAGAATTGTAATTTTTGGGTGAGCTATCCCTTTAATTGAGATCACATGGAATATTTGTACTTTTAAAAATGTGATAGCACCTAAAACATACTGTTTCCCTAAAACTAAAAATCTTGATGTTGATATAAATAAAATTAAAAGTCCATGGGAACATTATGCGTCTACTATAAATGTCTGAAAACAAATAAATGCATATGCAGATCCAAAATGCAGCAGCGTGTCTGGTCTTCAATAAGCCAAAAAGGGCTCATGTCACCCCACTCTTGATTTCACTTCACCGGCTACCTGCAGCTGACCGCATCAAATTCAAGGCTTTGACTCTGGCCTTCAGGACAGCCAATGGAACCGCAATCTCTTACTTCAATTCACTTCTTCAGGTCTATGCTCCAACTCTCTCTCTGCGGTCTATGAACGGGCGGCGCCTGGTGTTCCCATCACAAAGAGGCTCAAAGTCTATTTCACGATCGTTCACTTTCTTTGGTCCTCTGTGGTGGAATGAGCTTCCAACCTTCACACGATCTGCTGTTACCATCTCAACATTCAAGAACCAGCTAAAAGGGGGGCCTGGGTAGCTCAGCGAGTATTGCTGCTGACTATCACCCCTGGATCACGAGTTCGAATCCAGGGCGTGCCGAGTGACTCCGGCCAGGTCTCCTAAGCAACCAAATTGGCCCAGTTGCTAGGGAGGGTAGAGTCACATGGGGTAACCTCCTGATGGTCGTGATTAGTGGTTCTCGCTCTCAATGGGGCAGTGTGATAAGTTGTGCATGGATCGTGGAGAGTAGCATGAGCCTCCACATGCTGTGAGTCTCCGCAGTGTCATGCACAACGAGCCACGTGATAAGATGCACGGATTGATGGTCTCAGAAGCGGAGGCAACTGTGACTTGTCCTCCACCACTCGGATTGAGATGAGTAACCGCGCCACCACGAGGACCTACTAAGTAGTGGGAATTGGGCATTCCAAATTGGGAGAAAAGGGGATAAGTTTTTTTGTTTGTTTTTTTAAAGAACCAGCTGAAAACACAACTGCTCTGTGTGCACTTAACCAGTCCACACTAATTGCACTTACTATTGAAATTAACTTGCACTTACTGTACACACAAATATATATATATATATATATATATACACACACAGTACTGTGCAGAAGTCTTAGGCACATAAGATGTTTCACAAAAACATTTGTCTTAAGATGGTTATTTATTTGTTCAGCTTTAATGTGTCAATAGGAAATATAAATGTTAGACTCCCAAACATTAATTTTGCAAATAAAATAGAAGAACAGGGAGCCCTGCAAGAGATGGCATTGCCCCCACAGAGCCCCCCACTGAATATTGAGTCAGTCTGGGATTACATGAAGAGACAGAAGCAATTGAGACAGATTAAATAGATAGAAGAACTGTGGTGATTTCTCCAAGAAGCTTGAAACATCCTATCTGCCAACAACCAAGAAAAACTGTGTCCAGGTGTATCTAGGAGAATTGGGGCTGTTTTAAAGGCAAAGGTGGTCACACCAAATATTGATATTGCGATACTAATAATATGCTTCTATCTGACACACGCATCTGTGTTTCATGTGAGTGTCGTGTGCGCTTTCTATGGCTCACGCAAGTTTACAAAATTTACAGGAAGCCAGAGCAGGATTCACTCATGCTACTTAATCACTTTTGACCCAGAGAAAACCCTGAAGAGAAAAAACATCTCCACAGAAAGGGACAACTCCCAAACAAGTCAACAAAATGAAGAGGAGCTTGCAATTAAAAACAGGTGTGACATCTGGTGTGAATTCAATCTATTTCACCTCTTCAAAATGAAGCACGCAAAAGAATATTATAAAAGGCAAAAGATGCGCTCTGCATTATTTTTTTGTTTTCCATCTGCCAAAACAGCATAACCCGCATCTCAGAATAGCATTTAGAGATTATATTCTTCTCAGCACAATTGTACAGACTGGTTATCTGAGTTACCGTAGACTTTGTCAGTTCAAACCAGTCTGGCCATTCTCTGTTGACCTCTCTCATCAACAAGGAGTTTCCATCCTCAGAACTGCCGCTCACTGGATGTTTTTTGTTTTTGGCACCATTCAGAGTAAATTCTTGAGACTGTTGTGTGTGAAAATCCCAGAAATACTCAAACCAGCCCATCTGGCACCAACAATCATCCATGTGATTATCTAATCAGCCAATCGTGTGGCAGCAGGGCAGTGCATAAAATCATGCAGATGCGGGTCAGGAGCTTCCGTTAATGTTCACATTAACCATCAGAACGGGCAAAAAAATGTGATCTCAGTGATTTGGACCGTGGCATGATTGTTGGTGCCAGATGGGCTGGTTTGAGTATTTCTGTAACTGCTGATCTCCTGGGATTTTTCACTATTAAGTTCCCCTGTTAATCGGCAAGATGGGCATGGTTTTAGGCCAGTTTTAAAATGACCAAATATTGGCCTGGCTGATATTAATTTATCACTTGCTCCAATTCTTTTTCAAAATGCACATCATCTTTTCACACACACACCCACCCACCCACCCACACCCACCTCTTGGGCAGGGCAGAGAAGTTAGAGAACACGTATCGAGCCATCATGTCCAGACAGGTCTCAGTCAGCTCGAGGTGGACAGTCTTTAACGCATCGTCTGCCTGCATCACAGCGTTCTCATCAGCTGAGCCCAGACTGCAGGTGGTGCTGGATGTCTGCATCCTGCAGAGAATGGGGGTCAGGGGTCACACACACAGGGTTACACCAAGCAGAGGGGGATCAAACAGGTCAAAGTTCAACAGTATGCCACTTTGCTTTCACTCAAACACGGTGGCAAGAATCACAACCACCTTAGATTTGGTGTATACAATCTTACTGGTTGTTTCCTGTGTCAATTTTGGTGGTTATCAGTGCTAACCTCTAACACAGTGTCCTAACCAGCCATAATGCACCTTAAGTTTCCAGCAAGTAGTTTTTTTTGTCCTCAATGAAAGCGGAATAAACAACAAAATCACAGCCAATCAGAATGGATGTAGATTCTGGACCAATGAGATTCCACTGTGCAGCGAAACAGTTGTGTCACTTTATCACGTATAACTGGTTAGGACAGCTGGTGAAATGCAATAAATCAAAATTAAAATGTCGAATAAAGATTAAATAGCCCAAAGAAACATGCATGCAGTTAAAACACACTCTCTTAAATATATCAAATAAAACACAAGTTAATCTTTGAATAAAGGAACAGTTCACTCAAAAATGAAATTTCTTTACTTACCCCAAAGCTCCAAATGACAATAAAACACCATCAAAATATCATAAACGTAGTTCATACAACATGTGTGCTATATTTACAGTGTTCTGAAGCCATAACGACATATACATTTCTTTATTCACTTAAAAAACAAAAAAACAAAAAAAAAAACACACACGTGTTCATTCATTCGTGACCGATCACGATGCAGCAAATCGGAATATGCAGAAGCACGAAAAAGTTTTGTTTGATTTCACAGAGATTTTCAGGGAATAACTTTTTTTTTTGGTCATTCCTCACAAAAGCTATCAAACAGCTTCAGAAGATTTGAAATACACAAGTTATACAAACTACTTTTATGGCACTTTTTTTTTGTCATTTTTGGAGCTCAACAATCCCAGTCCCCATTCACTGTCATTGTATGGAAAAGAGCAGCTCTGTTAAATATCATCATCTGTGTTCCACCGGAAAAAAAAACAAAAAAAAAAACAGATTTGGAATAACATGAGGGTGAGTAAATGACAGAATTTTCATGTGTGGCTAAACTATTCCTTTGAGTTTTCACTTTGTTCATGCAATCTGTCTCTTCTTCTCATACTTTAAGGTTTCTCGAACACACAAAACTGGGACTTGGTTAAAGTGTTTCTCTTTCCTGCTCAAGGTTTGTGTTTTACACAGAGACTGACAGGGTCATTAAAGCATACCTAGGCCGCTCGGAAAACACGCATACACACATAAAAGCCCCTAGAAAAGTTCAGCTGCCAGCTTGAGAAATTTAATGCGTTTCAGCTGAATACACACATGCACAGACCCCTGTGGAGAGCAGTCTGATTATCCAGGTGATGGCATTAAATCTAAGACAGCTATCAGCACTCTGCCCTCCTGTAACTATGGTAACCGCATCCCAGGGGAAATCAAGCACAGAGTCCACATCATCTTAATACACCAAACACTAGAGGCGCACAAACCTTCCAAAACACGCACCGCTGCCAATGTGGATGAGTTCTCAGTGAGATAAAACATGTTACTTTCACTGACCGGTTGATCCTGAGAAAGTTTCAGCAACACAGACTCAGAAATACTACAGTCCTTGAAGATGGGCAGTGTCTGCCAAACAATGCTGGCAATTAGTAAATGGCAGCAAACTACAAGAGAAAAATCTTTGAACACACCTTATTTCTCCTCTCACTTTTTATTATTAAACTGCTCTCTGGAATACTTGAATGTGGTTGGTCAATCGCAGAATTCAGTGTATCAGCCACTGGCTGGTAAATGTTCAGATGATTGAGTAGTATAGTGGTGAAGAAGTTCAGCACTGAGATACTTCACTGCGTGTTGGGAGTTAAAGTTTGGTTTGACTTTTGAAACTGTAACGAGTTTCAAGTAATCGATGGCGACGTTTACTCAGGAAAGCGGCACTCAAATTGTATAAATCTAGTTAAACAATTACAGTTCTCACTCAACACACATTCTAGAATGTCTGCGTTTACGGCTCTGACAAACCGACACAAACACACATGCTTGAATCTTGATGACAATAACAGGTCTGGCGTTGTGAGTCTATAAATCTTTTTTTTCTCCCCAATTTGGAATGCCCAATTCCCAATGCGCTCTAAGTCCTCGTGGTGGCGTAGTGACTCGCCTCAATCCGGGTGGCGGAGGACGAATCTCAGTTGCCTCCACGTCTGAGACCGTCAATCCGCACATCTCATCACGTGACTTGTTGAGCGCGTTACCACGGAGACGTAGTGCGTGTGGTGGCTTCAAGCTGTTCTCCGCGGCATCAACGCACAACTCACCACACGCCCCACCGAGAGCGAGAACCACATTATAGTGACCACGAGGAGGTCCAATGGGCAACTTTAGCGTAAACGCTTATAAATGTCTATAAAATATCTGAATACAGGGTGTCAATTACCGCTGATCAGAATATGAAACCCAGCCTGCATAAACCTTTCCTTCACTTGGCTGGCAGATCCTTTTAAAAGGTATCATTGTAAATACAAACCTGTTCTCAAAGTAATTCACGGAAAATGTTTCACTGTTCGCCAGATCTTCACAAGCGCGTAAAGCCCCTTATCAACTATATTAACTCCAGACGAATGATCTGAAGCCATTTAATGTGTGTGGAGTAGACGGTGTGGTTTGTCTGTATAATTTATCTCTATTGATGCATTAAGAGATGACAGCACTGAATATAAATGTGACACGGAGCATGAGAGACTGTGTTTAATCAAAAGGACAAGCACTTTACGGTTAAGTCTTCAATGGATATCTACTAACTCCGCTGCCGCACCGACAGTCTAATTTCTCAAGACAAATTTTGTCTTGGAAAAAAAAAGTAGTAAAGCAACTTTTTATGTGGTTTTCCACAAAATATTTACTCACAGCTCCTTATCCCTTAATATCAGTGTGATATTGGCCTGGGGACAGGAAGTTGATTCTCTCCTGCCTTCATATTTTAGACTTTTAATGCAAAGTCATGCCTATCCCCTACAATAATAATTTAAAAAAAAAAAGTAAATCTGAGGACATCAAGCAACCTTGAATGTAGCTAAACAAAATACCTTGAACCAGAATTCCTTCAGGCTTTTAGTAAACCAATGACAAGGCAGAGGTTTGCATCTTTAATTGATAACAAGACAAATATTCTATGAGTGGCCAGAAAGCTTATTCATTACCATCCTGCAGCTGGAGGGTGTTGAACCGATTAATAGATTTTATGGTAATTAGATGCACATTGGATAATGAAACACAGACATTAAGAGTGAAAATTATTTATAATGTTTCATCTCTGCCAGGACGCTGTCATGAATCTTGTCTGATGGCACACTGCCCTCTGCTGGTCATGTTTGGGGGTTTAACATGTCCATGAGTAGACAAACTTCATTTAGCGAATAAAAATAGGAGACCAAGGGATTGATGCGCAGCCTGTTTCATAGGTTGCATAGGTTCTTAGGACACATCTAATTGTCACAACCAATGTTTTCTGGAGTTAATTTGTCCACTGGAAATTGTTTGGAAAGAGGTATTTTACATTTTTTGCGAGAACCAATGCCATTTGACATACAATGGCATCAAATCACGTGCGAAACATCTAAACATTTAAGTTGTTTTTTTTACTATAAATCTCCACTTTAACTTACACAATATTTCACATTTTGAAAGTGACCATGGAGATTTATGGCACCAAAAAAAAATATTGATCTATATATCACCCACATCTATCATATCACTTCTGAAGACATGGATTTAACCACTGGAGTCTTATGGATTATGTTTATGCTGCCTTATGTGCTTTTTGGTGCTTCAAAGTTGTGGTCACCATTCACTTGCATTATATGGACCTACAGAGCTGAAATATTCTTCTTAAAATCTTCATTTGTGTTCATCAGAAGAAAGAAAGTCATACATATCTGGGATGGCATGAGGGTGAGTAAATGATGAGAGAATTTTCAATTTTGGGTGAACTATCACTTTAAATCTTCTTCCTTTTTGAGCTTAAAAAGCCCCATGCTTTCACTGTATGGAAAACATCAGGGTCAACATTCCTTAATTTCTCCTTCTTGTTCCACAGAAGAGTCATACTGGTTTGAAATGATATGAGGGTGATTAAATGACAGAATTTTCATTTTTGGGTGAACTATCCCTTTAGAGGCTCCCAAAATATTGAGAAAGTTCAAACAGCATTTGAAGAGGGTGTAAGTGAAACATATTCTATTTGTACAACTTTTATTCCCACGTTCACGATTCAAAATGCAACCTGATAAAGTAATGATGTATACTTTACCTGGATGTTGTGTAAAGAGTGTGTAAATATGATGTGGTTTCATGGTATAAGTAGAGATAAAACAGGCCCAGAAAGGCAGCAGGCTTTAAATGCGGCCTCTAGTGTTTGGGAGTCAAATTACTGCAGCCCGTCCCATTCAAACAAACAGCAAAGACAGAGAAAAGCTAGTAATTTATCATGTGAATGTTGCCGAACACCCGCCCCTTTTTATTGTGCATGCTTCCAGTGCGCGGCCATTTGTTCTCAAATCAAATCAACACCAATCACAAAAAACAAAGCATTGTAAAACCAAATGCAATAGGGTTAATTTCAAATAAAAAAGGAATGAAATTAACGCACAGTCAAGCGGACATGACAAGCCACAGCACATGCAAATAAATGCAACTAAAAATAAAACGAACAAAGACGAAACCCTCCTCCACCATGCACCCATGCAGAATGAGCCCAAACCAGATGTCCAAGCCCACCCCACATCGCCAAGATAACGCGCCCTCACTGCCCCACCCACATTGGCCAAGCCCCACCCACCAAAAAAGAAAAGCAAAGGGATACTTAACAGAGTTTGCTGAGGTTACAAAAAATGCTCTACCTGCGCACCGCGTGCTCGGATACACTGATGCTTCGTGAGCGGAAGGCGTCCATGGCCGACAGATCTTTCAGGTCTTTAATGGGAGAGTTTGCGCTGGGGCCCTGCTTCGCCACTTTGGTCGTCCGCAAACTGCCACAAGGGCAAACGGGTCGGGTGCGTCAGGGGGAGATTTGGGGGATTTTGAGTGTCATGAAATGGGGCCAGCAACCAATCACAGGTGACGGATCCAGGGTGATGGCACACCCCCCCAAACCACACCCACCATGCAGGGCCCAATCAGGGATGGGGAAGGGTAAAATAAGGAAGTGAAAGGAAAACAAAGTAACTTTGTCAGCAGTGCACATCATGAACCAGAAAACAGGTACGACATTTAAAAGAAGGAGAACAGAAAACTGGAAGGAGATAAAACATAAATAAGGTAAACAGACACAGAACAAGGCATAAAATAAGCAATATACTTCCAGCATTCTACAGAAGGAATGAAATATAGTGGGAGATAATAAAAACCGAATCAGAGAGCGCAGATATATTTGTACAAAGAAGAAAAAGCATTCAGACAGTGCTATGATTGTTGTACTGAAAATGTATAGTATTTCAAAAAGAAAAACAGTGATGTGATCATGTGCATGTGTTAATACAGTAAATAAAAACACAAATTAATTACCGGATGGAGTGAAATTACAGGCTGGAACAGAGAATATGATGACTAAATCACCACTTTAATGAGTAACTTTCATGTAAAAATAACGAGCTGTGATTATCTTATTCTTTGGTTAAATTCGACCTCTCGAGGACCCTTAAAATATGCATAAATTCAATTCAGTATAATGGGACGATACGTTGAATTTCAATACATCGCAAACCAAAAAAATTACGAACAATATCGTGGCATAATTAGATATTTTGACATTTTGCAACATTGTTTTCTGTCCATACGATCATAAATGAAATGACCTGTCGAAAATCATAATCTCTCTCTTGATTTTACCCCTACTGCACTTTTTCCAAAACTGTTTAAAGGATTCACACAAGGTCCTTGAAGTGCTTAAAGTGCTTGAATTTAGCTTTTAGAAATGTAAGCACTGGAATATCTGGAAAATCACTGTGTTTTGACGAAAAGTGCTTGAGATTAAATCGTTTCCTCCGTGTAATGTGTGTCCATCAAAGATGAGGCGACTCCACTTTCACTGAATAATGCGTCTTAAAATCTTTTCTGTTCTTTAGTCAGATAAAAAAAAAAAATTACTTTTAATCTCACACAGCATGGCTTCTTGTTGATGTTCCCTGAACCGGAAAACTGTGAAATGCAGGTTAAACCCTTAAAGTGACAGTAGCCTTTTTAGAGTTTCTTCTACAAATGAATGTAAACTCAATGTTTTTACTTAATGCAAGTAAAAATAGTGTTACTTTAAATTTTATAAAAAAAAATTCTCCCAATTTGGAGTGACCAATTCCCAATGTGCTTTTAAGTCCTCGTGGTCGCGTAGTGATTCGCCTCAATGCAGGTGGTGGAGGACAAATCCCAGCTGCCTCCACGTCTGAGACCGTCAGCCCGCGCATCTTATCACGTGGCTTGTTGAGCGCGTTGCCATGGAGACATAGTGCATGTGGAGGCTTCACGCCATCCACCGCGGCAACCACGTACAACTCACCACGCGCCCCACTGAGAACGAACCACATTATAGCGACCACGAGGAGGTTACCCCATGTGACTGTATCCTCCCTAGCAACCAGGCCAATATGGTTGCTTAGGAGACCTGGTTGGAGTCACTCAGCATGCCCTGGGATTGGAACTAATGAACTAGCGAGCTCCAGGGGTGGTAGCCAGAGTCTTTACTACTGAGAATTTCATGATATTATATTAAATAATATAATGTAGAAATTTTTTTTTTTTCCAAAATTAAAATGCGATTATATTAATGATTATTTCTTTTTAAACAAATTATTAAAAAAAAAAAAAAAAAAAAAAAAAAATAATAATATATATATATATATATATATATATATATATATATATATATATATATATATATATATATATATATATATATATATATATATATACACACACACACACATACATACACTTTCACACATTTTCTATTGCTTGTTCTGCATCTGATCAGTCTGAATGTAGCACACTATTTTTGAAAGCTTATTTGTTTGTGATCTTTTCTTTTAGAGAAAGGTGTATGAGCAACTCTTACTATAACTTTGAGCATTTATATTGTGTATTAATGAACTTTATTTGATGAGAAATTCTGAGAATTTTGCTCAATTTTTTCAAAAACTAAAAATATTTCTGTAATAATTAGTCATAGGTGTTATATCAAATCAAGATTATATCGAATTATGAACCTCATATCATATATTGAACGAATCATGAGATAACCATATCGTCCCATCCCTACAAATAATGCCATAATATATTGTACTTTACAAATGTACATCAAAATTGTAATAATGTAATTTTTTTACATTACAGTCATGAGGATGTTTTATTTATTTATTTATAGTATATTAATAAATATTTGAATTATGAAATTTCGAAAATAATGTCACAATGTAAAAAAAATCTTTATGGTCCTACAAACAGGTCTAATTTTCTTCATGAAAAATATAACTTTTGGAAAATTACTCTCTCAGATTATACATTCAAAGTTCCAGCCCCAACTACAGCAAGAAACAGAACAATAAACTGAGAACAAAAAAACAAACAGATGTTTTCTTTGGAATATGGCAGGACAACAAGATGGGTGATCATGGAATTCTACATTCAAAAACTTGTTAAAGCAACTGGAATGCATTGATTATGTTGTTGATTTAATGTGTTGTTACCATGGTGATATGATGTTACAGCTAACTGATAGTGGTTATTACACCCATTTCAAAAAGGTAAATGAGAAAAGGGACGGATAGGTAAAGAGACTGAAAAAGCACATATAAAAAAAGGGGGGGAAAGGGAAGGATATGGAAAGGAAAAACTTGTTTCTGGTTGGGCTGTTCAAATCAGCATCCTAGCAGGTGGGATTGTAAACCTGTAACTTATCGCTCCCTTTTAGTGGTCGACCGATATGGGGTTTTTAATGGCCGATGCCGATATCCAGAGAGCAGGATAGGCCGATCCAATGCCGATACAGCACACAATTTAATACAGTAAATAACAAACATAAAATTGCTAAAAAATTAAATTCTTATTTAGCACTATATTTACTAAATTTCACACAAAACTTTAACTTTGTAAAAAAGAATCTAAAAAAAATTATATTGTATTTTAAACGATAGATAACGGTTTCTTCAGATTTCTGTTTAGTCGTCAAATTTTAGTAATTTATTTGCACATGAATAAATTAACATATTAGGACGAAGGAAATAACAGTACACCACAGTAGTCCAGCAACCATGGATGGCATGTCCACGTTAGCAATCTAATTTTCTCATAAATGCAGATGTTGACTCATAGCACACGTGAAGCGCTTTTACCTTGGGCTGCATCCGAAAATGTAGGCTTGTTACCTTGCTACCTAAACAGTTAATGGCTTAACAGACAGCTGTTTTGAATGAATAGAACTCTTAATGAAACTGATCTCCGAACAGTTTGAAAAGCACCTTATTTTTATCGTACCTCTGTATACAGCCTCCGGAAGCAGCATTTTCCTGGTTTCGGACACAGCCTTGAAGTTGCACTCACGCGCTCGTGCGGATCCAGTGCAAGCCTCAATCTCCTGACAGTTTGAACGGCCTGTATCGCCTGCTTGGATTGTTACGAAGTGACCATGATGATTTGTGAATCAGAGGAACTTTTGATCCTGATCCTTAAGTTTTTGATTCTGGCTGATAGAATACACGCTTCAGAGGAAGATATTAGATGAGTGCTCGACGGGATGAAAACGTTGGATTTTCGTGAGGTTTGTGAATGACATCTGATTGAACTAAATATCTGCGTATTTGCAGACGGTATATAATAGAAGTTTTATTGATATTTGCCTTTTATCATTAGAAAAGTTACAGGGAATTGTTGAGGAGAGACTGTTAGAATACGTGCTTCAGAGGAAGATTTATGAGCGTTTCACAGGATGCTGGAACTGCTGAAGTTTTGTGAGGTTGGTTTATTACATCTGTTTTTAACAAGATATGCGCATATATTTGCAGACAGTACATGATATTATTTTTATTGATATTTGCCTTTTTATCACTAGACAAGACAGTTAAAAGTTACAGGGAACTGTTGAGGAGAGAGAGGAATAATGAAACAGACGAGCACTTTAACATTATGAGCTCAAACGCGTCTCCTATGGCTCTGATATGTGGACCGTTTAAATTACATTGTGTTGCACACCAGTCTATTATTGTAGTAACACGATGGCACATAACAACAAAACGAACCATGACTGGTCATTTGCATGTCTCAGTAGCTTCACATGCAAGCAGGCGATTCTCAGCACCCTCAAAAAATTTGCATTCATAAACTATATTTTTAGAAAGACTAACTACATTGACCTAACCACAGAAATAAGGACCAATTATGGTCTTATATGCTTTTGGCTTTGCATTGTACATGGATATTAGGAAATACACTGGCCTTGTTTTGTAAACTGGCACTTTTACATTAATTTAACAATGCATTTGGTGGGGACTGGGTAGCTCAGTAGTAAAAGACGCTGGCTACCACCCCTGGAGTTCGCTAGCTCGAACCCCAGGGCGTGCTGAGTGACTCCAGCCAGGTCTCCTAAGCAACCAAACTGGCCCGGTTGCTAGGGAGGGTAGAGTCACATGGGGTAACCTCCTCGTGGTCGCTATAATGTGGTTCATTCTCGGTGGGGCGCGTGGTGAGTTGGGCACGGATGCTGCGGTGGATGGCGTGAAGCCTCCACATGCACTATGTCTCCGTGGCAACGCTCTCAACAAGCCACACGATAAGATGCACGGGTTGATGGTCTCAGACGCGGAGGCAACTGGGATTCATCCTCCACCACCCGGATTGAGGCGAATCACTACGCCACCACGAGGACTTAAAGCGCATTGGGAATTGGGCATTCCAAATTGGGTGAAAAAAACGATGAAAAATGAGAAATTAGAAACACTGAGTGAAATATTGCAATATATCGTAGTTTTGAGGTCGCAATATACTAAAAATTAAGAAATTTCAATAATATCATATTGTATCGATATTATATCGTATTGCTGGTTACCTTGTGATTCCCAACCCTAGTAAAAAAAAAAAAACTTTCATTTCCTCCGTAGTGAAATATATTTTTAACAATAATATACAAACCTTTCAACATACCTTTCAACATAGGCCTACCATGAGCTCTGAGGTTAAGTGATGATATGCTTCTGTAGAAGCCATAAGTCAGTGTGATATCAACTTTATTTTCAAATAATCAATTACAACAGCTAAATTCCTGAAGAGAGATCCACCAATCTGAAAAGTCGCTGTTGCAATGAAAATCACAACAAAATAGCTCAGCTTAATTGTGATTAATTTGATTTAAAATTGCTCGATTGACAGCTCTAAATATAATATAATATAATATAATATAATAATCAGGTTTACTGGGTTCCAAAAATAACAGTCAAATGGGCCAACACTAAAGTTAACCAAAAGGAGAGACATATATTTTAGGTATTTGGAAATATGTCATTCGTAAGGTTTTAAAGCCTTAAAGGAAATATTACATACATATTTTATTATATGATTAAAAGTTAAATATGAATAAATGATTTCTTAAGATGTATGAAGTACACATACACCTTTTGTTGTAATTGGCACAATTTTAAACCCCTAAAACAGACAATTAATCATCATAATCTCAATTATTTGTTTGACAATTAATCGTCAGACAAATTTCAGTCCTACTTGTACATTAGAGGTAGACGATAAATCGGTTTAACAGATTACTCAGTGCCAATAGTTGCTTTTTGGAACTATCGGTTATCGGCAAAAATCGATGCCAATAGTTGTCGATAGGTTTTTTTTTTTTGTTGTTGTTCTTCCATGTTCCTCTGTGGCTGGCGTTGGCAGATTCTACAGTTAGAACGGCTTGATTCTACAGTATAACAAAAGACTTATTCTACAGTATAAGTCTTCAACTTATTGTGAATAATAATAATAAAAAAACCTTATTCCTCAGTGAACCTCGTCTAGTTTTAATATATATTTATATACACAAAACCCTTCATCTGGTGAAAATGTAATGGAGCCAAGTCTCCGTCATTTCAAAATAAGAGTCCCTGGTGTGTTTCAGGCTCGTTTATGGTGCACCAAATCTTAATTTTTTGGGTTATTATTGGGATTTTAGACTTCTAGCCTCGATGTCTGTATCCATCACAGTAAAGAAAACTATGAATTCAAAAACAAAAACAACAACAAAACTAACAGCCTTTCCACCACCTTAGTTATCTGTATCAGCAAAATCCACTATTGGTCGACCTCTATTGTACATTTGTCTTTTTTTCCTTCCAATTTTCAAAAACCTTTTGATTCAAATCAAATTTTTACATTTGTGATTCATCTTGGAAATGGTTGGTTTGGTTCATAGCTTAGATCTCTTTACTGAATAACAGTTTGAAATCTCCCTGGACAAAATTAATGTGAAAAATACTTCCAGAACCGTTGTGCCATTTTACCGGATGGAGCATAGATATTAAACATCAGCATCAAAGAATGCTGTGTGCATTATGGTTGCACGGTAGACTGGTGCTACGACAGTATCGCGATACTAAAGCTTCAAAATACTGGCGGTGCCACAGTATTTTTTTAAACGGTAGTACTGTCAATACGTTAGTACCGTAAGTTATGTTGTATATGCGGTAATAAATATAATTTTCATTAAAAACTTCATTTTAATCAGACCTAAGTCTGCAATAACATTACAAATGTAGTCTTTCCAAGTGGCGTCCCCTTCACACAGTGCCTTTAAGAGTGCAAAATGCTGTTTAGAATTTGCCCCTTATATGGTATTGTTTATTTTTCAATGTGTGGTTTTCCCATCCTACAAACACACACATCTGAATCCAAGCATGTTAATTTGGCAGCTGTGTCTTCTAACGGATAATATGGAAACAAGTTAAACTTTGGAGAATGAGAAGCTTTTTACACAACACAATTCACGCAGCAAGATTTGGAATTATTCTGGGTTTTGCCTGATGAGACCGGGAAAACCCATCTGCTGTGAATGTCTACAGAGATTTCAAGCCAAAGGGGGAAACACCAGCAAACTTATTAAACAACTTCGGACACATTCCACTGCCTCTGCTGAATACACACGGGTTAGTGCCACTTCATTTAACCTAAATGTGTTAATCTTAACATTTACAGATTTACAGTTTCTCTGAAAAACCGAACGTTGCACTTGTTTAATTTTTTTCAATGTGGTGGTAAATTCGCATTTATGATCAGATCAGTTTGAACACATCCCTGAGCAGTGCGCTCAAACCGGTGTGTGTGTAATCTGCATTCGCGCTGCTCTTTACCAGGAGACGGGCTGAATGGTTACGGTCTTTTCAATGTTACAATATCTTTATTTTTATGTTACCAACATTCAAATAATCACAGAAATAATGGAATAAAAGTTTAAAGCTGTTGCCGTTTTAACGAGGCAAAGATTTTTACAAACTAAAAATGTATCAGGTAACAACTTAGTCCATTTGAGCCTTCTCCCTGTTCATCCATCAGTTATTTTCACCACTTCCGAAGCAACAAGTGGAATGGCTAGTTTCTAAAAACCACCTCTGCTATGACAAACTGTGTTAAGAATTAACACACCACCGTGTGGTATCTTGATACTTTAGCTGGTATAGTATAGTAAGATATGATTACGGTATCGTGACAACCCTAGTGTGCATGCTTCGTATTCATAACATATTTTGTTGATGGTCTGTCTGTGGGATGCAGTCACCACTGAGACAAATGAGAAAAGCAGAGAGAAATAAATGAGACAGAAGAAGAAAAAAATAACACTAAATACAAGAAGTGTCTGATACATCCCACAGTCAAACTATCAGTGAGTGGCTTTTGAGAACTCGAGATGTTCTGATGTAATAAGACATAAAGCCAACAATCATTACAGTCTCACCAGAAAATGAACCAATGAGACGGCTGAATCATGCATTGTGTCCCTCTGCGAAACCTAACATGAGTAAAACACTGAGCGTGTTTGTGTGTGTACCTCTTGGGCCTCTCATTCAGACTGGTGCTGCGTGCTCTAAAACTGCTCTGCTCATGTGTGTCGTCAAAAGGCAGAAGGGCGTTTGAACGAAGACCCTAAATATGACAGAAGCACAGCGATAAAGCCAAACTTAAAAGGCACAAACTCACATGTGCACACACACATGAAGCTGAAAGACCATTACTGACCTTTGTGATGTACTGAACAAAGTCTTTTCTGAAAGGTAGTCTGCAGCGGATGAACCACATGGCGATCACATGATGGGCGAGAGACACTATGTACTGATTAAACCTATAGAGAGAATTGTAGAAAAAAATACTACTGACGGCATGCTCAGTTTAGGATAATTGTTCTTTGTAGTAAACACTACCAGTCAAAAATGTGGACACACTTAATCAAATGTATGTTTCTAAACAGGGGCGGTACTAGGATGTGATCTTTAGGGAGGCATTTTGGTCTTCAGGGTGGGCAAATTTTTTATCTCTTTGTCAGACTGGGGGATGCTCTTCCTCGATCATTTTGCTTGGGTTGGTCCCCCTTGATCATGTTTCAGCGCTGGTCAGAGGGGCGTCAGAAGTTAAAGAGGGCACAAGGAAAATCTAGGGGGCAATGCCCACCACAGTCTAATTTGTCCCGCCACAGTTTCATAATGAACCAAACTATTTTTACACTTCTCATAATAACATAAAAGA
Organism: Myxocyprinus asiaticus; assembly: GCF_019703515.2. Lineage (NCBI taxonomy): Eukaryota > Metazoa > Chordata > Actinopteri > Cypriniformes > Catostomidae > Myxocyprinus > Myxocyprinus asiaticus. Next base: position 3,248,652 of record NC_059350.1, read on the forward strand.
TCTGTAACATTGTGTTTTGTGCCGTTGCTTTGGCAAAGCATCTTTCACTCCCAGTCAGTAACTTTTTTACTCGGACAAGTGAACGACTAATTTACTTGTACGGAGGACAAGCACATGACAATGCTTAATGTCGAGACCTGGCTTTTGCATTTTGACCATTTGTGAACTGCATTAAACTCTGTATCGTTCACCATACTTTGTGGGTGTGACTTTTTTGCCATGTCATCACCATTTCTGATTAAATTACTACTAGAGCACAAAATTGTTCACAAGAGCACAAAGTTCTTCATAGATCTAGCCTCTTAATTTTGCTCTCAAAGTGCACGAGATTGATGCATTTAACTCCATCACGGCCCGGCCACGCCCTCCTCCTCGTCACACTCCTCCCCAGCACGATTCAGGCCGGGGCGCCACCGGTCTGACTAACTCCCCCAGAAGCATACCCCCCAATCCCCCTAGAGGAAACCCTGCCCACTGATAGATACGCACACACCGTGCACATGGATATTTTCATATCACAATATATGTTGTGATATCGTCCAGTCCTAGTCCTGATATTATCAGATAAAGATTTCTTTTGATCAACTTACATTTCTGAACAACTTTGTAAACAAGAGTGTTTTGAGTTCATGTCAATGTACTCACTTTGATGGGTTAGTATACGGCATTGAAATAGCAAAAACGCTAATATACTGCTCGGCAACGAAGTTAGCATACAGATGCGGGAGCCGCACCAACGCTGTAGAAAAGAGGGACAAATAAGACACAAAATGTAAGGACTTCAAAGGTTTATATTCATGAATAAACACAAAAATCAACCCTCAACTTATGACCATGTTCTGATTGGTCAGAGTGAAAGAGGGTGTTCAGACTGGCCAGAAGGTAAGAGAACAAGTAAAGCTCATACTCACTGGACAGGAACTCCAGCATGGGTGATGCCATGGTGACAGTTGCAGAGATGTGTGTGAGTTTGACAATAAGGGCAGGTAAGAGTTTAATCATGATGTCGGGCATCTCCACAGTGCACATGGTCAGAGCGACCACACACTGTTTAGCACAGCGGTAGATCAAACCCTTCTCTAAACACTGAACCAACTCCCTCTGAAGGAGAGAGAGAGAGATATTCATCTTGTGTGAATGTCTCTTAGGTCTGCGGGTATGTACAGGTGAATGTCTCACTAACAGTGTTCCAAAACATAGTGTGCTGCCTCACTGTATACCATCTACATCCGCAAGGCAACAGTTACCTTCTATAGGGGCTGGTTACACAGGAGGCATTCTTGCGTTTAAAAGAAGCAGATGGAGCGCAACTGCATGGAACAAAATGCAGGGGTCTTGAAACATGTTTTAAAAAATTTAACCATTTTAAACTTCATATGCCATCAGAACAATGTGGCATTCATTTTGCGAGACGCTGAAAAAACAGTGAGGTGCATCGTAACAGTCCAATGCATCCATCTAGTACATATTAACAGGAAAAACAATTTTAAAAAACAGCTCAGATGCAAGCAAGAACGCATCCTGTGTGAACAGCCCCTAATGCAACATCCTAAATGAAATGTAACCACATAAGTGACTGAATTGAAACGCTCTTCATGGGCAACACATCATTTAACGGTCACACACGTATGCTACTTGACAAAAATTCACAGTTGAGCTTGATGCTAGCATGTCGCTAAATTCGTACGCTACTCGACACTCAAAAATTCACAGATGAGCTTGATGCTAGCATGGTCGCTAAACTCGTACGCTACTCGACACTCAAATTCACAGTTGAACTTGATGCTAGCATGGTCACTAAACTCGTACGCTACTCGACACTCAAAAATTCACAGATGAGCTTGATGCTAGCATGGTCACTAAACTCGTACGCTACTCGACACTCAAAAATTCAGTTGAGCTTGATGCTAGGATGTCGCTAACCTCGTACGCTACTCGACACTCAAATTCACAGTTGAGCTTGATGTTAGCATGTCGCTAAACTCGTACGCTACTCGACACTCAAATTCACAGTTGAGCTTGATGTTAACATGTTGCTAAACTGAGGCTAAACTGACAACGTGATACTCATTTCTATTGATACTTTTCAGTACCAAATAAAATGCAACTATATTTCGATCAACAATTACGTGGACTGTGTGTGTGTGTGTGTGTGAGCATTACCTGTCTGGATTGTTCTAGGTAACTGTGGTAAGAGGTAAGTGCAGTCAGAACGGGAACCACAGCGAGTTGAACATCAGTAATGGAGAATCCATCAGGAGTTTTCTTCAAACGCTCCGATATCAGACGATCGGTCACCTACACACACACACACACAATATGAGATTCACTGGCTTTGTGAAAACATAAGAGATCTACTCAAATGAAAATGTCAGCGATAAGTTATTCCTATGTATTATATGTGTTTGTGTTACCATGGCGCAGAGAGTTGAGCACAGATGGTCAGTGTTGCACGGTGATGTCAGTATCAGAACTTTGTACTGTATTGTGCACGACATCTTATCCAGAACCAACTTCAAAACCTTCCAGTCAGTCTCCTAGAAAAATAAACAAACATGATCAACACCAACAAAAAAGTACCATTAATTTTGGATATGTAACACTGTATTCATTGAAGTATCGTGTAAATACCATGGTACACGAATACAGAATCAGAATGAGCTCAGTTCTATTATATAAACATGGATTAAGGATTTCCTAAAATCCCTAAACAAACCATAATTTAAGAGTAGCTCCTTCTACAGCTTTTAAAGGCATAGTTCATGATTTACTCACCTTTAAGCCATCCCAGATGTATATGACTTTCCTTCTTCAGCCAAACTGAAATTAAGATTTTTATTAGCACATTTCAGCTCTGCATGTCCATACAATGCAATTGAATGGGTGCCAGCTGTTTGACGGTCCAAAAGGCATATTTAGGCAGCATAAAAGTAATCCAGACAACTCCATTTGATCAATGAATGTCTTCTGAAGCAAATTGATAGGTTTGTGTAAGAAAAAAAAAAAAAAAAAAATCAATAATTAAAACGTTTCTTCTGGCCAGTACTAGGATGCTGTTCGAAATGACCCATGACCTCTCACGTTCCTCCATTTTAAACAAATACCGCGCTTCCGAGTTCTCGCGTGAACACGCCATCGCGCCTACGTCATGTGACAGCTACGTGATGCATCGACTGCTAGCAGGGAGCGTATTTTAATTATAGATTCATTTTTTACACAAATCTATCGATTTGCTTCAGAAGACATTAATTGATCAAATGGAGTTGTGCTACCTAAATATGACTTTTGGACTGTCAAACAGCTGGCACCCATTCAATTGCATTGTATGGACATACAGAGCTGAAATATGCTAATAAAAATCTTAATTTCAGTTTGGCTGAAGGAAAGTCAAACACATCTGTGATGGCATAAAGGCGAGTCAATCATGAGAGAATTTTCATTTTTGGGTGAACTATTCCTTTAAGCTACATCCACCAAACTGTGCACAGACCTTTAGACTATTCTGAATTTTTATGCTATATCTAACGTTCAAAATGTTTAAAAAATTCCCATAGACTTACACTGACAGAATGTTCAAACGAGTCAACGGAATGTTTGTAAATTAAAACTCAGTGTCCAAAAATTCAAATGTAAACAAACCCCACTAAGCCTAATCTTTCTCTATCTTTCTTCATCAAGCCAGCATCAAAGTTTGTCTTTACAAACTTTATCTATCTAGTTCAGTACTATGGTAATGTCACAGTAGTTTTTTTTTTATACGTGTGTGTGTGTGTGTACCATCTTCAGGCACTGTAGCAGCACATTGAAGGCCAGGCTGTAAGGGAGAAATGCAGTGCGAATGGAGGAGGACTGGGCCGCTGGTGTGGGACTTCCTGCCGGTGGTGACATAGTTCCTGTTGGCTTCTTATCAGTCACTCTCTTCTCTGACTCCCTGATAACCAGACAATTCAGAAGGGATTTAGACAGAAGCCAATCAGAATTTGATATTATCAAACTAACCGTTTGTAAGCGTGCATTCTTGCTAGTGAAAGAGTGATATATCTGCCAGGCCGATAAATTGGCCAGTATTGTGCCATTTACAGATTATCAGGATCAGTCAGTATAACCGTGTCCACTTGGCCAATTAACAGAAGGGTGTCATTTCCAAAATCTACTAACAACTAGTGGTCGACCAATATGGGTTTTTCCAATGGTCGATGCCGAAACCGATATCTAGAGAGCATTGATGGCTGATATAAATGGAAATAAACATGCAATTCAACAACAGCAAACCAGATGTAAACAAAATTTCTAAAGTGAAACAAACACTTATTTTATGCAACATATACTAAAATTTGGCCAATTATCGGCCGATATATCGGTAACAACCTTGTCAAATGATAATGCACAGTTTCTGTTGCAAATATTTTTTAGTTTTCACGTAAATATTGTGTTAAAAAAAAAAAGAAAAGTGTATAAATGTACATTTCAGTTGCTATAATTAAAATGTATTATTCTAAATTACATATAATCTGCCACTGACCATCCCGCTCTGTAGTTTTCAGTATCAGCATCGGCCTACCACTAGATCTTACCCCATGTCACAGTGGCAATATGGGCTGAATCTCAGAACTCTGTCTTTATTGAGAACACCCAGCCGATGAAGAGAGTCAGCCCTCATCATCAACAAGAAATCAAAAACCTGACAGAGAAACAATGAGAGTAAACAAAAAGATAGAGAGAGATGTGATATTAGAAAACTAGTTCTTTACTACGATTAATTAGCAATATTTCTGTAACTATATTACAGGACAGCTATACTATTTTCATCTTTAACCCACTAATTTTGTAACCTCTGACCCCGGATGTTGTGACCTCTGACCTGTAGTCGTATGGAGCTTGCGATAGCACTGCAGTATTTGTTCTTGTAGTGAAGTTGCAGGTGAGAAATCAGCAGCTCATAGACTCGACTGGCGTGACTGGCGGGCAGACTGTACAGTTTACTCTAAAAAGACAAGAGAGAAACATAGATATACACTCACTACAGCTCAATTGTAGAACCATAGACTTGCTAGAGTTGCTATGGAGAATTGTTACAATTATAAGAGACAAAGTATGTGTTTTTGTACCTGTAATATTTCTAGCAGCCCCATTATGGCAGTTCTGACATCTTCCATGGGCGACACCACTGACAGGTCTCGCTCTCCCTCCATAGAGCTTGTTAATGGACGACTAGCAACCTACAGGAGGACAGCGGCGTTGACAAACACTTCAACAATAATAATGAATAGTAACACATGAGTTCTACATACACAAATGATCAGCTATTAACTGCACAAAAACACCCTATAAAAAAATCTTATTAGTAGGGCTGTCGATTGAATGCGTTATTTGAGTGATAAATGGCATTAAAAAATTTGTTAATAAGGACTATTCCTACCACTGGAGCAATTCAAGCTTGAAGCACCACCTGTTTTCAGCAGGGGGCAGTAAGCGAAACTCCAGCTGTATAGGTAACGTGCAGTTGTACAGAGAACAAACCAAACTCAAGTTAAGATTAGAAAGCTTTCTTGCATTCAAACACAGTTGGATGGAGCGCAATTCCGAATGCAGGGATCTCAAGATGTGTTTTTAGTCTTGGTGCTAAATCTAGTGGACAAAATCGGTAATACATCCTTAAGTTACCATGCATAAATGAGATTTTGAATGGCTGGACAATTAAATCAGGAAAATCTGAACTTGAGAAAAACTGAAACCGATTTCATAGGGCTCTTCATTTGTTGGACAGCTGCTGCTATTTTTACCGCACAGATATTACATAACAAGAGCAATGACTTAAAGTCAGAGGATTTAAATGGAACTTATTAACTTGCTGCTCCATCTAGTGGACAAAATCGATAGTACATCCTTAATCTGTGGATAACAGTTGAAATAAATATTTTTATTTGCTGCTGACAAGAGGAAATTGATTAAATTTAACACATGTCCTCAGACTATCCTGGTGTGTATTTAAAGTTTTGTCATATTTGGACCAGTAGTAGTTTTAGTTCAAACCCTCTAAATCTTCTAAACGATTTGACATATCATTTTTGTGTGTCAGAACAGTCCATATATGATAGGTAAAAATTTTCAAGCCAATCGGTCAAACGGCCTAGGAGGACTTCGCAAAAGCAGGATTTTCAGAAGATTCAAAATGGTGGAACATTTTTCAGGGAGGAAATAAAATCGAGATATACATTTTGTTCGTCTTGACTCAAGGAATGAGAGGAAATAAGAATTTTGATTCTAGCTCTTATACATAAGTTATTAAAACAAAATGCAAATTAGTTCATTACAGCCTAATCTTGGCGACCTATAAGTGCACCGTAAATTTTGTAACAATCAGCTATTCGCAACTTTTGTTGATTTGTCTAATTGTATTTGTAAGGATATGTTAGCACATGACCCAAAGATGATGCATGCCAATGTTCTGATTTTTCACTCAAACAGTTGCAGAGTTATAAGGATTTTTTATCTGTAGAGCCCCCTATTGGTGAAATTGGACAAAACTTTGCATGCATCCTCAAAATGTTCTGATAAAGTATTCCAAGTTTCGTAAAGTTTGGACTTTGCGTTCATAGGCAATTGAGTAAATTTGGCCACACCCAAAGAATTAATTAGCTTATATCTTCGAAATGATTTGACAAATAGAAAAATCTGAAAACATTTTTTTGTCAGGACGGTCCCCAGAATTATGAGTAAATCGGACAAACAGCTTTGGAAGAGTTTGCAAAAGTAGGTTTTTCAGAAAATTCAAAATCATGGAAATGTAAATAACTACCATTTTGTTCATCTTGACTCAAGGAATCAGGGGAAAAAATAATTTCTAGCCCTTAAGGTTGTGAAGATATGAACCAAAACGCAAAATTGCTTATTATAGTGCCAACGAGAGTTGGATGGGGGTGAGTGTATGCGCCCGAGTACTGGGAGGGATTTGGGACCATCCTGCCAAGTTTGGTGTCTCCCATACGCTTTTAGGGCAGAAAAACAATAATAAATTTAGCTGCAAGCAGCAATTACCAGGGTTCAAGCGGCATAGGGCCTTTAAGTGAATATGCTACAAAATTTGAAGAATTATTCTGATAGCCAGTAAGCACCTAAAATAGAGCTAAAGCAATATCATTTTCAGCACTCACAGGTAAACAACCATAGAGACTGTGTTTTTTTTTTAACAAGTCTGACTGTTATAACGCCACCTATTGTCTGATCCACAACAAATTTTGCATGCGTCTTTGGAATCACGTTTCATTTGTGTACTAAATTTGATTTCTATCGGAGCCTTTGTTTAAGAGTTATTGGCTTTTGGGTAAACAGAACCACACCCATATTTTTAAATTACTGTATTATAGCCAGTCTAAATAAAAAAGTTTTATTTTTTTTATAATCATTTATCTAGAAGTTCAGAGAACTGTACTACACTGGTTTTGTCGAGGTTGAGTGAAAAACTCAAAGGACTAGTTCACAAATTTTATTTTAAATAATCTCAAATATTTAAACAATTTGATTGACACCTATGTTTCTTGAAGCAAAGTTCAGAATGAGGAGATCTCATATATGAATAATGTGTCTGTGTTAAACATTGCAGAAAACACAACCATTCACACACACATGTAAAAAGCGATAGCATAAACATTCATAACTGTTATAGCACCAGCTACTGTCCGATCTCCACCAAATTTTGCATGCTTCTTCAAAATGCTCTCTCGCATATGCGTACCAAGTTTGATGAAAATAGAACTTTCCTTGTAGGACTTATTGGCTTTTGCGTAATATAGGCCACGCCCATATTTTTAAATGACCCTATAGCAATGCCAAATAAAAAATTAATTTAAAAAAAAATATATAATTATTGATCCTGTACAGGTTTTGTTGATCTAAAAAAAACCTAGGACTAGTTCGCAAAAGTATGTTTTTTTTTAAATAATCTCAAAAATGTATCGAATGGGGGGCCTGGGTAGCTCAGTGGTAAAAGACGCTGGCTACCACCCCTGGAGTTCGCTAGTTTGGTAGTTTGAACCCCAGGGCGTGCTGAGTGACTCCAGCCAGGTCTCCTAAGCAACCAAATTGGCCCAGTTGCTAGGGAGGGTAGAGTCACATGGGGTAACCTCCTTGTGGTCACTATAATGTGGTTCGTTCTCGGTGTGGCACGTGGGGAGTTGAGCGTGGATGCCGCGGTGGATGCCGTGAAGCCTCCACATGAGCTATATCTCCATGGCAACGCGCTCAAGTCATGTGATAAGATGCGCGGGTTGACAGTCTCAGACGCGGAGGCAGCTGGGATTCATCCTTCACCACCCGGATTGAGGCGAATCACTACATGACCACAAGGACTTAAAAGCACATTGGGAATTGGGCATTCCAAATTGAAAAATAAATAAATAAAATCAAATTTGTGAATGATTTGATTGACACCAATGGTCCTTGAGGCAAAGTTGTTCAGAAAGTGGAGTGGATATCTATCATATGATGTGTCAAACATGTGTCTGCGTGACACACCTCATAATATTTAGCGATTTAAACGCATGTAACATGTGATAGCGCCTACCGGTGGCCTTTTTTTTATTTTTTTTACGTTTTGCACAGAACACTAGGGCCAAGAGTCAAATATGCCCACCGCTTTTTGTTCCGATCGGCCTTTTTGTTCCCATCGACCAATCTGCTGAAATTTGATTGGTCGATGGCGGCCATGTTTTTTGAGATCTGCAATTATCCTGATGGAACTTGAAGGCATCTTGGACAAAGACATTGCATGCAAAATTACAAGTCGATCAGACCAATGGTTCCTTAGTTAGAGCCATTTTTAGGTTTTTAATTATCATAGCGCCACCAAGAGGCAGAGGCATCCAATTTTTTGTGTGTGTCCTCAGAATGACCCCATACATAACTACCAAATTTGGTGATAATATCTCATTCCATTCAAGAGTTATAACAGTTTTAGTAAAAGTACCCACGCACGCTACGTAGGTTTTGTCGTACCCTTTGTCGTACCTTCGTTACGATGAATCAAAAGTTCAAACTTTTTTTGCTAATTATTAATATTGGGACTCCAGAGAAACTTTTTGCACTGGTTTGGTTCCGATCAGATGAATCGCCTAGGACTAGTTTGAAAATTTTATTTTGTAAACAATCCAAAACAGCAGAACGAAAGGGCGGAGCTAAAATTTTGTCTGACTTTTAAGATTCGTCGTAATCCAAGCAATCACAGGAAAATGTATTTTGTTTCTAGCCCTTACGGCCCAAAAGATATTACCCAAAACGTGCAACTTTTGTTTTGTTCACTATAGGTGGATTCCATGTGTATGGGTAGTCCGCCGGGGTACTACCGTTCCCCAAAGTTTCATGTCTTTAGGCCTTATGGTTTGGTCTGCACGTTCAGTTTTAGGGCAGAAAAATAATAATAATAATAAAAATCCTGACAAAAACAATAGGGTTTCAGCACTTCATGCTTGAACCCCTAAGAAGAAAATCAGTACGGATACAATAAGGTTCCAGCACCTTCGGTGCTTGGACCCCTAATAAATCTATTGCTATGGACTGTAGGCCAATGACAGGCTTATGTTCACTAATATGGAAATAAACAATACATTGCATTCTAAAGCCACTTTTTGTATTGTCTTATGAATGCTTTACTCGTCTGCCACAATAATGTGATGCAATGAATGATTATATTTATAATTATTTAAATATAACTTTATAATTAATCATTATATACTGATTCATTGTTATTTGCTGAGAAACGGCATCAAATATTTATATATGCGATTAATTCGATTTATTAAATCGCATACGTAATTAATCGGATTACAAATTTTAAACGATTGACAGCCCATTTATTAGTTTATGGATTACGCTGAACATGTTTTATTCCAAAAGCATTTTCAAATATCTAATTGATTTTTTTCTCCATCTTATTTAATATTTTTGAGAAACACACCAATGACATCGTCAACCTGTGCTGTTACCTTCTCTATGATGTCCAGCAGACTGCTGAAGTGATGGGTGTTACAGCCCTCTGCTAGATCCACCAAAAGCTGTGTGGCTTGCCTTCTGACGGACAGATCTCGATCTTCAGCAATCTGACCCAACTGAGGAATCACCACCACTTCAATCAGCTCCTCCTAGGGAGAGGACAACTTATAAACGATTTACTAGCACAAAGTAATGAGCACACAGACAATCCAAATGTTCACACAATAGCCGCATTTCCACTATCAGGCCAAATGAGGGCGTGCTAGTGCGCGCCAGGACCAGTTGTGTTCCCACCGTCACTTCCAGGGCTTCGTCGTGCCGCCTCGGGCTTTCTCGGGGCCAACGGCCAATGGCCTTTGTCCCGAATATTACCCTTGGGCCAAACAAGGCTTGGGAGTGAGGCGGGGTCAATGTCACAGGCAGAGTTTCGCCGAACTTGCAGGTTGTGTATCCAGCGCACAACAGTACAGGTTTGGGAAAAATTACAAAATTGTGGGTACAGTACAAACACACAATGGACAAAGCGGTGCCCAAAGAAATAACTTTTCATGGTTCGAGATCATTGACAGTATGCTGGGACATCGTCTCCGTGTTAGTGGAGACCGCACGGGACACCATGGCAGTTACAGTCTGTGAGTTTTCAACGCTAACTTGCTAGCTAGCTAATGTTTACAAATGATATAAACTCGATATTCTAGATAACTAGATAACATGATGCCTCAGCTTGAACTTCCCTCTTGCTTGTGAAATGGGCGGGGTGTGTGACGTTGACACCAGGGCAGCGTGTTAAGGGCGGGTTTTAGAGCAATGCTGCGGGGCTATTGGCCAGATGGTGGGAACGCAGATCGATTTTGGTCTCACAGCTTGAGGTATGAGGCTATTGGCCCCTGCTGGCCAGTTGATAGCCCTGGGACGCACTGGCTCGATAGTGGAAAAGCAGCTAATGAAGACATCATTAATACAATAACTTGAGTGATATTGTGCGTCTGTGGCTTAGGACTGACTTCATAGAGTTGTCGGTTTGTGCTGAGTACAAAGGAGAGGATGTGTAGAACCTTTATCCTGATCATAGTACGGCTCTCATTCCTGACAAAATGAAAAGAAAGATTTTATTCTCAGTTATGCTTTACAAATGCAATCTTAGTGAAGTAGATGATCAGGTAGTGTAGTTGTGATCGATGCAGCATCCAGACCTGAAAAATTTCTCCATGAGTTTCAAGAGGTTCTGCAGCCATCCGTCTTTAGCGGGCTGAATGGATTGAGCTCTGTAGGAAATCAACGTCAACACCGACGCATCCTACCAGACAGATTCAACAAACCAACAGTCAGGGCTGGATAAAAATATTGATTTTCAGATAAAATGTTATCTTCATTTGAATAATCTTTCACTCTATGCAGCAACTATGGAAGTATTTTAATGGCAAATGTTTTTAACTAAAGAACTAAACTTGGAAGGTGAATATTTATTACTACATTTTTAATTACGAAATTTTCAGGTTAAAAAGCCCTTATTCACAGCAGCGCCATATTTGATTTTAGACGGAAATGAAAACGAGACTCTTCATTGAGTTGAACTGTTGTTTAAATGGGTGTGGATCATACAGCTGACAAAACATTGGTTAAAACATCTTTTCAAAATATTAAGTAGACAAAAAAATGCCAGAAAACAGGATTTGTAAAAGAAAAAAAAAAAAAGAGCTGTGCCATTGAAGAGACTATCCCTCACAACTTAATTCATTCCCGCCAAAAATAAATATGGTGCTACGACCGTGAAGGTTTATAACGGGTCTGGAGTTATGCGTAAAACGTGGGTTTTTCTTTGTATCCCGAACAATTCTTCTGGCAGTTGTGGCTGAAATCTTTCTTGGTCTACCTGACCTTGGCTTGGTATCAAGAGATCCCTGAATTTTCCACTTCTTAATAAGTGATTGAACAGTACTGACTGGCATTTTCAAGGCTTTGGATATCTTTTTATATCCTTTTCCATCTTTATAAAGTTCCATTACCTTGTTACACAGGTCTTTTGACAGTTCTTTTCTGCTCCCCATGGCTCAGTATCTAGCCTGCTCAGTGCATCCACGTGAGAGCTAACAAACTCGTTGACTATTTAAACACAGCCACTAATTGCAATTTAAAAAGCCACAGGTGTGGGAAATTAACCTTTAATTGCCATTTAAACCTGTGTGTGTCACCTTGTGTGTCTGTAACAAGGCCAAACATTCAAGGGTGTGTAAACTTTTGATCAGGGCCATTTGGGTGATTTCTGTTATCATTATGATTTAAAAAGGAGCCAAACAACTATGTGATGATAAATGGCTTCATATGATCACGATCCTTAAATAAAAGACAGTTTTTTTGCATGATCAGTCATATTTTCAAAATCAATGCCAAAATTTCACAATTTCTGCCAGGGTATGCAAACTTTTGAGCACAACTGTATATTGTTACATATTGTTTTGTTTTCTTTCCTAAGATGGAAATAAATGCATTTTAACAGAAATAGTCAAATTTCAGCATTTTCAAAAACTTCGATTAATCGCGATTAATCGACTGAAAGTACTCAAACACATTTTATTCAATATAATATGCAATTTTGAGACTTTATTGATGGAATACAGGGATTTGACATTTAAAAAAAAAAAAAAAAAAAAAAAAAAAAGCTAAAATGTGACCAAATTAATAAAAAAATCATTCAAATTAATATTAACATTATATAATAGTAAAATTTATATTTTCGTTATGTACCTAGAGAGAAGATCCCTTGTATAATTAACAGCATTAGCTGAGATTATTTCATATGTCAGCAAAATTGATTCAATAAGCAAGAGTAAAACACATTCAACAGGCAACAGTAAGACAGTTTCAGAGGAGGAGGAACAGAAACAGACTCACCGGTCGTTTATCAGCACATTTCTCCACCAGGTTGAAGAATCTCTGTGAAGATCCATGAAAGTCATTCTGCTCGTAGAGTTCTTCAACTGTACTAAATAACTCATACACGATCACCTTAAGATCAGGACTGCCCATCGTCTGCACACACACACACACACACAGTCATGTACATATACAGTCCTCGCAAGATAAACTCCCAGAAAACACATTTGTGCATGTGTACCTGTATCTGTTGCAGAAGTCTCTCTATAATGGACAGCAGTATGTCCCAAGTCACCACCTGTAGTTCTCTGCCATATTTCTTGATGAGTCTTGTGATTGACAGCACAATTTCATATGACACCACCTCGTTAGCACAGCTCATGGCCTGGGGTCAAAGGTCATGCAGAACTTTAGCCAATAAACAATGCACATTTATGACATATTTGTGTGTCTCACAACCCACACACACCTTGTAGAATGAGGGCAGCACCAGTGTGGGGGTGTTTTTGAGGGCAGAGAGTCTGTGAGCCCCCCAGAGGGCCATACCAACAAAAAACACAGCACCCCTCAAAAGAGCAGCATCATCAGAGTACACCCTAAATGACAGAGATGTTTTAAACATTGTAAATCTTTCTGTCCTTGAATAAGAGGAGTTGAAAAACAAAAACACACAACAACACACAACAACACACACACTACCTCTCCTCCATGATATGGCACATGGTGTATATGGCACTGTGTCCCAAGTGAGTTCCCAACACTTTACGCATCAACTACAGGCAAAGGATACACAAGAAAATAAATGATATTTTTCTCTGAAGAAAATCTGAGTAGTGTTAGCTTGTGCAAAACCTTCTAGGGTGTTTGCCAGGGTGATATCAATTGAGACTTGACATTCATAATCCTGAGTATGAGCAATAATAATAGCAAACAACCATAACACTAGAGACTCTGTTCAGGTGTATTCCTACAAAAACAGGTCAGCTTCAGTACCTTCCAGCAGGACTCGCAAAACTCCTTCACATTAACGGTTCGGCACAGAGTGATGATGAAAACCGTCAGCGAATCAGAGGGCAGACAGTTATAACACACCACAGCGTCTAACACCTGTAATGCAACCTAACCACACACACACACATCAAGAGTTTAAAGCAAGACATTTGTACTAAACTGTTGAGATTACTCAAATATTTGTATATAAATGAAAGCACTACACACAGTTACCTCAATATCTGTGGAGGAGGTCGTCCTGTTACACAGAAGGCAGATTTTCCTGTGAAAAACAAATGTAGTTCAAGGAACAGTATAACCCTCATGTCTTTTCAAACACGTATGACTTTCTTTTCATCCCTCCTATTCAGATCAAAAAGGTCTGCTTATATGACTGTTTGTGGTCATTTTTGACAGGAAGCCGCACAGGTGTACGGTTTTTTTTATTATATTTTTTTATGATAACATTTCTTCTTCCTTGAAGTAAAAAACAATAAAATGATGCACTTCTTTTGGGATTTTTACTCAATTTGACATTCATTTGCATATGCAAAGCAGCACATTTATGCAACTTCACTACAATAAAAACCCAGCTGAAACTAAGAAAATATGAGAATGTCTCACGTATTGGGCAGATTGCTGCCATCTGGTCGGAAAAAAATAATTAAAATGACTTGAAAATCATGTTATGACAATAATAAGCAGCAATTAGGGGCTCCACCCTGCTCTCTGGATATCGGCATCGGCCATTAAAATCCCATATCGGTCGACCACTAATAGACAGGGTGAATTTTCATTTCATGACTTTAAAAAAAAAAAAAAAAACACCCTTAATACTGTATGTTTATTTATCCATTAAATAATCAATTTCTCCCCAATTTGTAATGCCCGATTCCCAATGCGCTCTAAGTCCTCGTGGTGGCGTAGTGACTCGATTCAATCCGGGTGGCGGAGGACGAATCTCAGTTGCCTACGCGTCTGAGACACTCCACGCATATTATCACGTGGCTTGTTGAGCGCATTACCGCGGAGACGTAGCACAAGATTGAGCCCCACTGAGAGCGAGAACCACATTATAGCGATCATAAGGAGGTTACCCCATGTGACTCTACCCTCCCTAGCAACCGGGCCAATTTGGTTGAAATTAGAGCTTACGAATTATTTTAGCAATTAAAGCTTTAGCAGATTTAAATGTTCATCCTCAGTTTTCATAATTTGTAAACAATAGCTGTAAAATGTTAAAATGACCATTGTTTTTAGTTTTTTTTTTTCAATGCAAAGTTAATCAAAACTTATTTGTTAGTTAAGAGTGAAAGTCATGTTTGTTCTTCAGCCAGATCTTAAGGCATTTATGACCTTAAAGACCTTAAAAAAAAATAAAAATAAAAAAAAAAGAATTCAATACTGTATGTGACTATATTAATATAAATAAACGCAGGAGGCCTGGGTAGCTCAGTGATTACTGACACTGGGTGCTTTCACACTGGCAGTTTAGTTCGAAACAGAGCACAGTTCACATGAAAAATTGGTAATGTGAAAACTGTCATGCGGACCGGGGAGCGCACTGCGGTCCCGAACCAGAGACTACCTGTAGGAGGTGGTCTAAGTTCGGTTGCAATGGAACTGTAGAATCGATAGAATCAAGTGAGTGTGAAACCAGACCAACACTGCAGGGGGAAACGGGGAACAATCACACTATGAATTGGACCACAGCAAACGTGCCCAGTGTGAAAGCCCCCAAAGACTACCACACCTGGAGTTGCGAGTTCGAATCCAGGGTGTGCTGAGTGACTCCAGCCAGGTCTCCTAAGCAACCAAATTGGCCCGGTTGCTAGGGAGGGTAGAGTCACATGGGGTAACCTCCTTGTGGTTGCGATTAGTGGTTCTCGCTCTCAATGGGCAGGTGATAAGTTGTGTGTGGATCGCGGAGAGTAGCATGAGTCTCCACATGCTGCGAGTCTCCACGGTGTCATGCACAACGAGTCACGTGATAAGATGCACGGATTGACGGTCTCAGAAGTGGAGGCAACTGAGACTTGTCCTCCGCCAACCGGATTGAGGCGAGTAACTGCGCCACCACGAGGACCTACTAAGTAGTGGGAATTGGGCATTCCATATTGGGAGAAAATTATGCTTTTGAATAAAAGCAAACTTTTCAGCACATTTTCTTTGAACGTTCGGTTTTCATCGATTTATCTTTTGTCTTTTATCCTAATGTTCATATGCACTGACACCATTTCTGTGACAACCGTAGTGATAATCTTTAACATCTGCCGATTTGACCACACTCCAAACAACTACGCAGTTTATATAAATACATTTGATTGAATAAGACGCAAAGAAAATACTCACCTAAACGGCGATCCATGTATAGCAAAGCAGTGTAAGTGAACAATGACCAGAAAAGCTTAAACCCGCGCTTCACTCCAGACAACTGATGAGTGCTGAATGCTGTTGCATGCGCCATTGAGCGTCGTTAAACTCACCACTGAATGATGTTGCTCGTGCCTATGAATGCTGATCTTTGCGCAGAGAGCACTCTAGTTTGTTAGACTACTAGGCAATTTGATCTAAATCAGTCGGCGGGCCAGATAAAGATGATTGGCGGACTGGATTTGGCCCGCGGGCCACCAGTTGACTAGCCCCGTTGTACAGTCTCCTCCCTTCATTTCTGTGTGTTTGTTGTGCATCACGGCTGATTTATAGATTGTATTTGATGAATAAAAAATCTCTGTTTTTTAGTCTTTCCCATTCATTCCCTATGGTCGGTCAATTTTGACTGCGAACAGTAAAGGTGTTTGTTTTTTGGGGGGGGGGGGTTACAACCAATTAGACTTTTCAAAGTCCCATTTTTGTGTATGTTCAGATGGCAAGTGGAGGAAAAAGGAAACACTTTTTATTACATCGGAAAGATGGATTTCAGTCAAAAATGACCAAACAGTATAGAAAGGTTAAAGTGGAACACACAAATGCATAAACATTTTATGGTAACTTTTAAGAGCTTGACAGCCCCTAGTCACTCATAATTCATCATTATATTACTCATATAATATTTTGTCAATTAGTCTGGGAGCAACATGAGGGTGAGTACATTACATGAAGACAGACGTTTCATTTCCAAGTTAACTGACCCTTAAAATAACTCAATGTTTGTTTAAGCTTGCATGTGCACTTACTGGACCATTAGGGAGACGTTCTCATCCAGGTAGCAGGAGTTGAATTTGACCAGGTTTACAAGAACATGCAGGAAATCTGAGGACAAACCGATGTCCATCCACAGCAGGACAAAACGAGCTGAGGAGAGAGAACACAAAGCATGGTCTACATACCATGTCCATGATACCTTGCAACACATTGTAGGACAGGGCAAAGCGTTCGAGTGTGCGTTTCAGACATACCCATCTCTTCCTCCAAGTAAGTGATATCTTTCCCGTTCTCCGTGAGGGCCTTGAACACCTCCAGTCTCCCAGCGAGATCTTCGTTATTGGGCTGATAGTCCAAAATGATGTTGAAGAAGTATGCTCTCAGAGGACCCAACCGCTCACCCTACACACACATGCAGCAGGAGATGAACTAAACATTTAATTTCATAACACAACAAAGTGGAACTCCACAAGAGAAAATATGTCATACATAAATACAAATGTAAGACAGTCAAATCAATGTTATTAACCTCACATGTATGCAAATTAGAATGTTAACCAAGGATTTGTAAAGTGTAAATTCTCAAAATTTGAATACCTAGTATAAATTACTAACAGTGTTTAACAGGGAACAAGATAACCCAGTGTTCAGAATGACACTGGGTAAACAATTTCGAGGGTGAAACAGGTTTAGTTTTTTTTAATGAGTTTTTATTTCAATTTTGTGTTTAATTTTAAAAAATTCTTTAGTTTCATTTTCATTAGTATTCATTCTATGATGTTAGTTTTAGTTTAGTGTTTTCAGCTTCTTCTAGATGGTTTATTTAGTTGTAGCATTTTAGGGCTGCCAAACTAAATTTGTTAACTGATCATTAAATCTTTTTATACATTTGTACACAATTTGTTTACATTTCTCTAGTGTTATCCCTGTCAAATAGCATTTTCATGCTTATTAATGAAGGCAGATAAGAGGTTTCAAATGCTATAATATACTGTTTGTAGCGTTGTGGAGTTTCAAGGTGGTCTTTGGCAAATTTCAGGCGCGCAGCAATGTTTTTGTTGGAAATCAGCGGCTTCCTTCATGGTGTCCTGCCATGGACATCATACCCGTTTAATGTTTTCTGTATAGTAGACTCATGAACAGAGATGTTAACCATTTCCAATGATTCCTTTAAGTCTTGATCTGTCACTCTATGGTTCTTTTTTTTACCTCATTGAGCATTCTGCGGTGTGTCCTTTGAGTCATTTTGGCTGGACGGCCACTTCTAGGGAGAGTACCTATAGTACTAAATCATCTCCATTTATAGACAATTTGTATAACTGTGGACACATGAATATCTAAGCTCTTCAAGATAACTTTGTAACCCTTTCCAGCTTTATGTAAAGCAACAATTCTTGATCGTAGATCTTCTGAAATCTCTTTTTTTGCAAGGCATGGTCCACGTCAGCAGATGCTCCTAGTGAATAACAAACTCAATGTTTGAGTGCTTTTTAGAAGTCAAAGTAGTTCTAACCCACACCTCCAATCTCGTTTCATTAACTGAATGCCAGGTTTGCCAACTCCTGACTCTAATTAGCTTTTGTTGACATCTTTAGCCTATCACTTACTTTTTCCAACCTACACTGTGAATGTTTAAAGGGATGTGTTCAATAAAAACAAGAAAGATTATAATTGTTTGTGTGTTGTTAGCTTAAGCACGTTGTGTTTATCTACTCTCGCAACTTTGAAGATGAGATCACACTTATGAGCAAATAATGCAGAAAACCAGCTAATTGCAAAAGGTCCACATACTTTTCTTGCCACTGTATTTCAGTAATGATTTTTTAACTTCTATTGATGTAAAAAGTTTTCTGTTAGGTTTAGGGTGTGGATTAAGGTTATAGTAATTATAGTTAGCTTAACCTTTCTATTGTCTTAAGAAACTGCACCCACATTTTGTCCTTTGGGTCATTTTTGACCCGTTTTGAAAACCATTCAAAATGCATAAATTCTTGATTAGTGTACAACAGTTTTGCTGTTTTATTGTGGTCACAAAGTGTATAATGATATGGGAAAATATTATATACACTGATTATTAATGGCTAAACATAATTTAAGTTTAAAAACTTGCCAAACATTGGCAAAGAATGTCTCAATTTACATTTATTTCATTCACTTTTGACATTTTTATAATATCTCAACTATATTACAACAATTACTGCTTGTAGAAAATCAGTGTACATTTTAGAGTTACAATGCCAATTTCACAAATAAATCTCTATTGCCTTCTCCAGCAGATTTGATTCATAAATGAACAAAAAAATATTTTTAAAGCTGTATAACATCCAGAAAGTCCAAAGATGAAAGATCACAACTCATTCTTCTATATGGGTTAAAATTTACCCATTAAAAGGAACAATTTGTTTTAAATTCCTATTTCTCTTAAAAGTGCACTAAGTAAGATTTTAGCTAGTTCTTACTCGTTCCATCAGTCCCTGTAGTACTTGTTGTTTTGGACTCAATACTGACACCCATCGTCCTGGATACTGGATACCAAACATGTTAGTTTATCTTCTGTTTTATTACTTTTAATATGTGTTTTTTCTCTGTCTCATACTACAAACATCCCTATTATGGTCATTCTTGGATTTAATCCAAACTAATTTTCACAAGTTGCGCACTTGAACAGTGACCATGCACTATGCCGGGCTGAAGACCGCCGTGTGCTTGCGCTTGTCCTTTGATGCCGTGCCGTTTATCCGTGATCCGCGCCGTGAGAGCTGCAGGTCATAGCAGTTTAGTTTCATGACTCCAGCAGGGACCTCTTGTTTGGACATTTTATCTTTTCACTTTTTCTCATTCTGTTTGGACTGTCTGGTGGATCACACTCCTGGTTGACTTGGGCTCCTTTGTTGTTTATAGTAAGTATATTATGTTGGTTCATATATTGTTTGGTTCGCTCGTATCGTTTCCATTAGGGGTGGGTAAAAATATAGATTTTCTGATGCATTGCAATCTTCGTTTGAAAGATCTCAATATCGATTCTTAAATCGCAAGAACGATCTTTTACTCTATGCACAACCCTTTACTTCAATGAGAGGAAATCGCTCGCATTAGCAACCAAATTTCACATTAAAGATAAAGTCATTAGAGTCACCTCTCGTTGACGTGCTCATTTACAGAAATGCCGGTTTCCTTAAAGAGACAGTTCCGGTTTTAGCACGTGTTCAACAAATCAATGTAAATACTTGTAAATAGTACAAATTATGAAATTAAACAAACATGCAACAAAAAAATATATGCAATACATTATCATATTTATTGATTGAAAACAATGTTCATTTTTAAAAAGCTAAAGTGTGACCGAAATGATGAAAAACTAATAAAATATAATTAGTAAAATTAGAAGGTCCCCTGTATAATTAACAGCAGTAGATGAGAGAGAATTTCTTATGTAAGCAAAAGGGACATTATAACTAAAATACACCCATATTGATATCAAATCAAAATCGAATTGAAAACTTGTGAATCAGAATTGAATCGATTTGGGAAATCTGTTTCAATAACCAGCCCTAGTTTACATGTACTTTTATGTTTGAGCATTGACTGAAAGTGATATATAAAGTAAACATGTTATTATTATGGTCATATTATTAGTTGTACTAAGTCAGTCAACTGCATGAAAGTGTCATGTGATGTCAACATTGCAGCACCCATGAGGGGATGACCCGCTCCATGTAAAATTAAACAGCTTTTATAGGGTTTCTGATATGACTGGAGTTTTAACCCCTTATACTCTGGTGCATTTTTGGGCTGCCACCCACAATTTTTCACACTCAAATTTAAAAGCTCACCATTCACACACACACTGTGGACTAACTGCACAAAATTGGTCTCATTTTTCAGAGAACCCCTCTGTTCACTCTAACTTAATTTGAAAAGTCTCATTTTATTCCACTATGTGGCAGAAAGCACTAGAAAAAATATGTTTTTCTCCATCACATTCCATCACAATACACAGATCTGAAATGTAGGTGGCGCTTTAATGTATTTTAGCCCTCACAGATGTGTTCGTCCATAGACATTCAGTCTAATTTTCAGTTCAAGCACCACCCTCATTGTTTCATTGAATATCTCGGCCTCTGAGTGGACTAGAAGCTCAAACTAGTAACTCATTAGAAAGCTGAGATCCTCCCCTTAGCGATGATATATCATTTTATCTTCAATAGTCGAAAACATATTTTTCTGATGATTTGTTTTGTATGCTTTTCCCATATTTGGCATATATGGCATATTTTGTTCTGAACATCTAACATTGGATTATTCACACAAGCAAGCTCACAGACAAGTAAAAAATGGCCCATTTTTTTTTTTTTTTTTTTAATAAGAGAACTCCCTAAGGTAAAAGCAGATATGAAGTTTTTGGCTACTTGATGCTTACAGCAGCAGTTATCGGAGCATTAAAGAGACGTATGTATTTGATGACTTACAGAAATCATATTTCACTTTGTGATTGTTTTGAAAATCTTTTGAACTGTGGTGTTTAGGGCAACAAAATAAACTGTACAGTCACATTCCTGAGAATGAGAGCTTTCATTTGATATATGACTTATTTTCATCTAAATATTTCTACCTCATTACCTCTAGGGGGTGCTAATTTTCAACAAATATATTGGGGCATTATTTTGATATTTTAAAGGTGCACTCAGTAACTTTTGTCTTTGTGTCATCTTGTACTGACACTGACACCTAGCAGCTTGGATGCAGCATAATTTAAAATCAATAGTCAGCCATGATAACTTTAATCAATGAGTGAAAGTGTCCAAAAACGGGACGGTTACTGAGATTAAGCGAGTAGTATTCGGCTGGTCATGTGTGGCTCCTCTCCATGTAGAATAAAACAGCTTTTATAAGGTTACTAATATGACTGGAGTCTTCATTATAATGTGAGTGCTCATGATTTCATACATATATTGCAAAATTGCAATTCAGTTAAACTTTTTAAATAAGCAAAACATTACTGAGAGCACCTTTAAGTAACATAAATGCAGAAGTGATGGTTATCTCTGAAAAGTTCAGATTCTAAGCTTTCAAACGACACCTCATATACCTAACTTATGGATACTGAGACTTTAACGTTCTAAGCGTAAACTTTTTTCGCGATATAGCGCCCCCCTCTGGAGTTTAAGGGGTTTTAATCTCATGTGATTGTACATCATTTTCAACAGATTTCTAAAAAATGCTATTCATGTATTTGTGTAAAACTTTTTTAATAAGTGCACCTTTAAACAAATATATACAAAAATAAATTTTCTATTCATTAAGTTTGTTCCAGTACCAAAATCTTTGCTGTATTTATAACGTATTCTTTACCTGTCCCAGGTCAAAAATGACCCAAAGACAATAAGAGGGTACATGTGTGTGTGTACCTGTCCCTGTATAATGGCTCTGAGCAGCACCAGTACGGCATGACGGGCTTCTGGAGGCTGATCAGGCTGCATCATATCTTCCACGGCTTTCCATAACGACTCCACGGCATGCTGCAACACACAAGAAACATTATGGAAGCGCATCCCCACATACACACTCAGGAGCAGACCAATTCTCTTCTTAACTACACTCACCTCCTCAAACTTCTTGGACTTGGCGAGGTCACAAACATGGTTGATGACTCTGATGCGGTGGTGTAGACCACACTCTGGAGTGAGATCCTGAAGAACAGAACAAGATCATTTTTAGGTGAACAATTCCTTTAACCTGAGGTTAAATAAAGCTGTTAAGCCCTCATAGAAAGAGTACAGATAGTGGGATAAAATATGACCTTCAGGATGTCTCGAGTGATGATGAACTCTGACGGTTTGCTCTCGGTCTGTTTGCTGTGCGGTCGGGTGGGATTGAGACCAAAAATCCCCTTCACCTTGTCCCTCAGGGACTCCTTACTAGGCTGTTTATTCATCTTTACACCTGCAAGAGACACCCTGAATAGTAGAAAGAGAGATGTGTGAGAGACTTCAGGTTATAAATCTCTTCCTACATCTGAGAATTTGAGTCTTCCATGGAATAATTTCACTTCCAATACATTAGGCCTCTATATAGTGCTCAGGAGGGCTGGCGCACACGCTCAGGTATCCAAAGCTGACACATACAGAAACACACTTCAAATATAAATGAAAAACCGTGCCAATAATATACTGCCTTTTAGGCATCAAAACGGTGCAGAATAGCAATGCAAAGCAGTCAAATGTCTGACAGCTTGTGACAGTTCAGCTAAGTCCGGTCAATGCACAACATGCACAAAAGCGTGATATATATATATATATACATACATACATACACACACACACACATACAGTGTTGGGTGTAACACATTACTAAGTAATTAATTAAATTACATTTTCATTGAAAGTAAAGTAAGGGATTACTCTTAATATTTCAGTATTTTAATTACAGTTACTTCTGATGTATTTGCATTAAATACTGTATAGACTACAGAACAATTCAATAGTGAATTTAAAAATCGAAATTTAACGTCTAATGTTAAAATGTATGTTTTCTAATTTACACTGCGTGCACAATTATTAGGCAAGTGAGTATTCTGATCTTATTATTATTTCCATGCACATTTTCCAACTCCAAACCATATAAACTTGAATGCTTATTGGATTCAATCATTTTCAGGTGGTATGTGTTTGTGTAATGAGGGAGGGTGTGGCGAAAGTGACACACCGTATATCAAGGTGTGCATAATTATTAGGCAGCTTCATTACCTCAGGTAAAATGGGCCAAAAAAGAGATTTAACTGGCACTGAAAAGTCAAATATTGTAAAATGCGTCTCAGACGGATGTAACACTCTTAGCTAAACTATTGATGCATGACCACCGGACAATCAAACGTTTTGTTGCGAATAGTCAACTGGGGTGCAAAAAATGCATGAAGGTGCAATTTAACTGCAAAAGACTTGAGAAGAATTAAACGTGAAGCTACCAGGAACACATTATCCTCCAATGCTACCATAGTCCAGAACTGCAACCTACCTGGAGTGTCCAGAAGTACAAGGGGTCAAGTGCTCAGAGACATGGCCAAGGTCAAGAAGGCTGAAACACGACCAACACTGAATATATTCACAAGTTGAAGCGTTAAGATTGGGCAAAGAAATACCCGAAGACAGATTTTTCAAAGGTTTTATGGACAGATGAAATGAGAGTGACTCTTGAAGGACCAGATGGATGTGCCCGTGGCTGGATCACTAATGGACACCACTTCGAGTCAGGTGCCAGCAAGGTGAAGGAGGGGTACTGATATGGGCTGCTATCATTAAGGATGAGGTAGTTGGTCCTTTTCGAGTTGAAGATGGACTGAAACTCAACTCTCAAACCTACTGCCAGTTTCTGGAAAGTACTTTCTTCAAGCAGTGGTACTGGAAGAAGTCCTCAGCATTCAAGAAGGCCATGATCTTTATGCAGGACAGTGATCCATCACATGCATCCAAGTACTCCACTGCTTGGCTAGCCAGCAAGGGCCTCAAATATGCCCAAATAATGACTTGGCCCCCTTCCTCACCTGACTTAAATCCTACTGAGAACCTGTGGGCCCTTCTCAAACCTGAGGGAAGACAATACACCTCTTTGAACAGCACTTGGGAGGCTGTGGTTGCTGCTTCAGAGAAAGTTGGTGGTGAACAGATCAAGAAACTGACAGACTCAATTCTTTTTGTAATTTAGTTGCCTAATAATTGTGCACACTTATATATTCCCCTGAGAAAGACAAAACTCACTTTTTCTTTGTTAAACATTCAGGTTTGAAGTTCAATAACATTTTGGATTGACTGAAAGCATTGTGTTTGTTCAACAATCAAATTAATCCTGAAGAATACAATTTGCCTAATAATTGTGCACGCAGTGTATTTGATTTTATTTGATTTATTTGAAAGAATTAAAAGAACAGTTTCATGTATTTTTCATCTGGTCGAGGTTGATAAGGGTTTAGAAAGTAATAAGTAATGCAATTACTTTTCAGACAGAGTAATTAGTACAGTAATCTAATTACACTGTAGAAGCTGTAATTCGTTAGTAATTAATTACTTTTTTAGAGCAACTTACCCAACACTGTAAATCTCTCTCTCTCTATATATATATTTATATATTGCATGCGTTTAAAATGGAATACATTGCCTGTGACAGATCAAAAGAGCTTCTATAAACGTGCAAAAAAGCGTTTTGGTGCAAGCAAATCCCCGACGTGAACAAACAAACAAGCTTAAATAAATAAATAAGCTGCATCCATTCATAAACAAACAAACACACACACACACACACACACACACACACACACACACAGTTATTTACCGTCATCCAATGATATCAAGACAGTATGACTAAAAGGTAAACTACATCGCCCCCGTTTTATGCATTTCCATCTGACATTACGTCTCAGCCTGCAAAACTGCCCCAGTCAGCTCACACCATCCCCCTTTATTGCCTCCTGGAAGTCATGTTTAACACGCTGACAGGCACTTCCTACACAAACACGTCAAACGGCCGTTGACGGCTGGGCACTTATGGGAATTGTAGTTCTAAAAGCACTGAGCGCGCATTCAATTACATTCACAGGCTGCGCTAAAAAACTACAAATTCTTAACACCGTGAAACCTATGTGTGTTACATGATTTCGACAGCATGCTTTGGGGATGTTGTACTTTGGAGTGAAATTGAGGTTATATTTGTGATTTTTTAAGTCGGGGAACGACAGCTAATGTTGGCGCGAGCGCGGAATTCATTTGTTTTTGTGTTCCGTTGTTTGGCTGTAAGAATGAGCTCTCCATATTTCACTAACCCAACAGCTGCATTAGACACTTCTGCAACTGATACTGTGGGTAAAAGTGCTTTAAATGGAGGAGGAATTCGTAAATTGAGATCCGGAATGGCTAAAGGGCTAAAGTCAGAGGATGCTTTGCATGGAGTTAAAGTAGAATTTCAGGAGCGCAGTATTTCAAATGATCTACTGCAGACGCATGCAGGTGAGATTAACTGCACAAAAATAACTCTGATTATGCATTGTTGATGGGTTGTTGACATGACGTGTCAAGCATGACAACATTGTCATCAATTGTGAAGTTCTGTACTCCATCTAAAAGTGTTTTAACATTTTATGATTATTTTAGATAAATATGCATGCATGCATATTTGCATGCATATTTTCCCTATTTTTCATAATTATTATGCATGCATTACACTACATGGTATATAGAAAATTCATTTGTCAAACTGCAGGACTATTTAAAGGTGCTCTCAGTAACTTTTGTCTTTGTCACCTTGGACTTACACTGACACCTAGTGGCGTGGATGCAGCATAATTTATAATCAGTAGTTTTCTATTTCAGATGTCATTGTAGAAATTCACTATAAACAGTCAGCCATGATTACTTTAATCAATGAGTGAAAGTGTCAAATAACAGGATGGTTACTGAGATTAAGCGAGTAGTATTCAGCTGGTCATGTGATTCTAACATGGCAGCCCCCATGTGCGGACCCTCTCCATGTACAATAAAACAGCTTTTATTAGGTTACTGATATGATTGGATTCTGCATTTTAATGTGTGCTCATGATTTCCTAAATATATTGCAGAATTACAATTCATGTCTTTTGGAGTTAAACTTTTTTAATGAGGAAAAAATTACTGAGTGCACCTTTAATCAGACCGATAATTGAAAAAATGCTAATATTAGCCAATACTAATTTGGTCACCAATACTGTTAAAGAGCTGGTATCAAATTCTAAAATTACAACCACTACAGTGAAAGCAGAGGCAATGGATGATCAAACACCTCTGAGATCACCTCAGAAACCAAGACGGGGCCGTGTGAAGGTGGAATATGAGGAGGAAGGGGTGGGGCTTAAGAGGGAGCGTTGGGAGCCATGTGATTGGAGAACACAGCTGTCATTCATCAGGGAGATCAGAAGCAAACGAGATGCTCCCGTGGATAAGATGGGGGCAGAGAAATGCTACGATACAGATGCCCCACCTGAGGTAAGCATGAACCAATCACAAATCACCTGAAGTAATCTAGAGCCAATCAAATATATCCCTTCTTTTCTCAGGTGCGTCGTTACCAGGTTTTGATCTCCTTAATGTTGTCCAGTCAAACCAAAGATCCCATAACAGCTGCCGCTATGCAGAGATTACGTGAGCATAACCTCAGTGTGACCACCATCCTTAACATGGATGATGAGACTTTGGGCAAACTCATCTACCCAGTGGGCTTCTGGAGGGTAATAAAACACACAGATGTATTTACGAGCTACAGGTTTTAATATGTGTACAACACACAGTAACTCACACAGCGTGTCTCTCAGACAAAGGTGAAGTACATCAAACAGACCACGGCTCTGATCCAGCAGGAGTTTGGTGGAGATATTCCGAACACAGTGGAGGGTCTTATCCAGCTGCCGGGCGTCGGCCCTAAGATGGCCCACCTGGCCATGGACATTGCCTGGAACAATGTGTCAGGCATCGGTAGGAAGGAAGTCAATTTATTATCATTTATATATTTATAATCTAGCTAGCTAGCTATCAACCATCTAGCAACAACTTAGCAACCAGAGAAAACACCATAGCAACCAGTCAGAACACCCTAGCATCCACCTTGTAACCACCCAGGACACCCTAGCAACCACCTAGTTAATCCCTAGCATCCAGCCAGAACACCCTAGCAGCTGCCTACAAACCATTTAACCTTCCTAGCAACCAGCCTGAACACACTAACAACTGCTTACCAACCACTCGTAACACCGTAACAACCTCTAGCAAGGCCTACATCCCTTCAAAATTCAAAAATCTCTCCTAGTTAAGCCTTAGCAATGATCCAAAACACCTTAGTTATTACCTAGCAACCAGCCTGAATACACTAATAACTGCTTATCAACCACTCGGAACACAATAACAACCTCTAGCAAGGCCCTTCAAAATTCCAATCTCTCTCCTAGTAAAGCCTTAGCAATGATCCAAAACACCTTAGTTACGACATAGCAACCAGCCTGAATACACTAACAACTGTTTACCAACCACTCAAAACACCTTAACAACCCTTAGCAAGGCCTACATCCCTTCAAACTTAAAATCTCTCTCCTAGGAAAGCCCTAGCAATGATCCAAAACACCTAAGTTACTGCCAAGCAACCAGCTAG
Source organism: Myxocyprinus asiaticus (assembly GCF_019703515.2). NCBI lineage: Eukaryota > Metazoa > Chordata > Actinopteri > Cypriniformes > Catostomidae > Myxocyprinus > Myxocyprinus asiaticus. The sequence continues at coordinate 3,276,810 of NC_059350.1, forward strand.
AACACCCTAGCAACCATCTAGCAAATTCCAAGCACTCAGCCAGGACACCGTAGCAACTGTCTACCAACCAATAGAACATCTTAAAAACTACTAGCAACACCCAAGCAACCGCCCAGAAATCCTTAACAACCACAGAGAAGATCTTAGTAGCCACCTAGTAATGCCCTACCGACCACTTGGAACACCGTAACAACCCCTAGCAAGGCCTACATCCCTTCAAACTTCAAATCTGTCGTGTGGTAAAGCCTTAGCAATGATCCAAAACACCCTAGTTACTACCTAGCAACTAGCCAGAACACCTTAGCAACTGCCTACAAACCATTTAACCTCCCTAGAAACTGGTATGAATACCCTAGCAACTGGTTAGTAACCACTCAGAACACCTTAACAACCCCTAGCAAGGCCTTCATCCCTTGAAAATTCTAATCTCTCTCCTATTAAAGCATTGGCAATGATCCAAAACACCCTAGTTACTACCTAGCCACCAGCCAGAACACCCTAGCAAATGCCTACATACCATTTAACCTCCCTAGCAACCAGCCTGAACACACAAACAACTGCTTACCAATCACTCATAATGCCGTAACAACCCCTAGCAAGGCCTATATTCCTTCAAAATTCAAAATTCTATCCTAGTAAAGCCTTAGCAGTGATCCAAACCACCTTAGTTACGACCTAGCAACCAGCCTGAACACACTCACAACTGCTTACCAACCACTCGGAACACCTTAACAAACCCTAGCAAGACCTACATCCCTTCAAAATTCAAATCTCTCCTATTAAAGCTTTAGCAATGATCCAAAACACACCCGTTACTACGTAGCAACCAGCCAGAACACCCAAAGAACCACCTAGCAACACCATAGCAACCACATAGAACTCCCTAGCAACCACAGAGTACCCCTTAGTAACCACTTAGCAATGCCGTAGCAACTAGCCTTAACACCCTAGCAACTGCTTAGCAACCATTCAGAACATATTAACAACCCTTAGCAAGGCCAATATCCCTTCAAAATTCAAGTCTTTCTTTAAAATGCCCAAGATCAAACTACACAAGGCTTATATAACCTACAAACTTCAAACTAAAATTCAAACTGCTTTAAAAGCAAGGCTTTGTCAAGCTAGCTCAACATTTGACTTTGTAAACTTTCCTTTTCTTGTTCTAAATACTGTATTTATATTCTTGACTGTAAGTCATTACAAGAATGATTTTGTGTAGGTGTGGACACCCACGTTCACCGAATCTCAAATAGGCTCGGATGGACCAAGAAGGAGACCAAGACACCAGAGGAGACACGTAGAGCTCTAGAGGAGTGGTTACCACGGTAACCTCTGTTTTCGGTCCTGTTGTTGCTAACGTTCATCACATCATGGATGTAACCAAATATTCAAATATTCTTACACTTATACATATACCAAATGTGTAAGTGTTAGAATTGATGTCATGTCACGTATGCAGTTTTTCAATAAAATAATGCAGTTTACCAAAATTCTCAGGCACATAGTTCTCAGATGTCTGTCTCTCTCTCCTGTAGAGATCTGTGGAGTGAGATCAACTGGTTGCTGGTTGGTTTCGGGCAGCAGGTGTGTCTACCTGTTGGACCGTTGTGCTCTATGTGTCTAAATCAGCACACCTGTCCATCCGCCCACCGATCCTCCCCCAAAAAGAAACTCAAATCCAGTCCCCCAAAATCCCCCGGAACCCCTCACATCAGTCCGAGGGACAAACTAGACTCTCCAACGCCAAAGGTTAAAAAGGAGCCACTGGACACGCTTCCACCCAGCTCCCCATCTCGAAGGAGGAAGAAGACAGCCTCACAGGAAGTGTCATCCGGTCTGTCCTCCTTTTCTACAACAGAACAAGTGACTGAAATGAAAACAGAAGCCCTTGGGGATGATAGAGATGCAGACCCATCCCAACGCAAGTTAGGAAAAAGGGGGCAGAGGAGAGCAAGACCGCCCCTTTCAGGACAGGAAGAACAGGACAGACATCTGTCTTCACAGCAGACACAAAGGGCACCCAAAAAAAAGTAAAATAGTAAACATTAACATTTGTTTAAATGCGATAAATAAATCTTTTATATCATATATTTTTTTAGTTTTGTAAGTTTATCAAATAAATAGTATCAACTAGTTTTAGAATTAAAGGTCTTGTTTGAGAAACACATGGCCTATGATAACTGGATGCCACTTGCTAAATTAAATGTAATAAGGTCATGTGGTAAGTGGTAACATGTAGTTGCATACTGTGTTTTACAAACTATAAATTTATATTTACTGTATGTATACAAACTGTCTACTGTTTCTGTAGTAGGTATAAACAGTATCTATACTAATAGGCAGTAGGTATATATAAAACAGCTCCTTATATATATTACATGTGTATATATGTGTGTGTGTGTGTGTATATATATATATATATATATATATATATATATATACACACACACACTTTCGGTCAAAAGTTTTGAAACACTCATTCTTTATTACACTTTTTTTTAATTACATTTTAGTTTTATAATGAAATAAATTAATATGGTGGCACAATTATATTTTTGTCTACAAAGCTAATTTCAAACATTTAAGCATATGCCTTCAGATAAAAAGATTTTTAAGATCATGAGAAACATTTCAGTCAAGTGTTTCAAAACTTTTGACTGGTAGTGTGTGTGTGTGTGTATATATATATTATGGGGGTAGGTCTGAATATATAAATAGAAATCTGAATGTATAGTTGTAAATCCTGAATATATAAATAGAAATTCAGATTTATATTTATACAGGATTTATATTTACAGGTGCTGGTCATATAATTAGAATATCATCAAAAAGTTGATTTCACTAATTCCATTCAAAAAGTGAAACTTGTATATTATATTCATTCATTACACACAGACTGATATATTTCAAATGTTTATTTCTTTTAATTTTGATGATTATAACTGACAACTAAGGAAAATCCCAAATTCAGTATCTCAGAAAATTAGAATATTACTTAAGACCAATACAAAGAAAGGATTTTTAGAAATCTTGGCCAACTGAAAAGTATGAACATGAAAAGTATGAGCATGTACAGCACTCAATACTTAGTTGGGGCTCCTTTTGCCTGAATTACTGCAGCAATGCGGCGTGGCATGGAGTCGATCAGTCTGTGGCACTGCTCAGGTGTTATGAGAGCCCAGGTTGCTCTGATAGTGGCCTTCAGCTCTTCTGCATTGTTGGGTCTGGCATATCGCATCTTCCTCTTCACAATACCCCATAGATTTTCTATGGGGTTAAGGTCAGGCGAGTTTGCTGGCCAATTAAGAACAGGGATACCATGGTCCTTAAACCAGATACTGGTTGCTTTGGCACTGTGTGCAGGTGCCAAGTCCTGCTGGAAAATGAAATCTGCATCTCCATAAAGTTGGTCAGCAGCAGGAAGCATAAAGTGCTCTAAAACTTCCTGGTATACGGCTGCGTTGACCTTGGACCTCAGAAAACACAGTGGACCAACACCAGCAGATGACATGGCACCCCAAACCAACACTGTGTGCCTCTCCTCTCTTCCTCCAGACTCTGGGACCCTGATCTCCAAAGGAAATACAAAATTTACTTTCATCAGAGAACATAACTTTGGACCACTCAGCAGCAGTCCAGTCCTTTTTGTCTTTAGCTCAGGCGAGACGCTTCAGACGCTGTCTGTTGTTCAAGAGTGGCTTGACACAAGGAATGCGACAGCTGAAACCCATGTCTTGCATACGTCTGTGCGTAGTGGTTCTCCCCCACATTTTTGAATGGGTTTTGTTTCACAGTCCTCTCCAGGGTGCGGTTATTCCTATTGCTTGTACACTTTTTTCTACCACATCTTTTCCTTCCCTTCGCCTCTCTATTAATGTGCTTGGACACAAAGCTCTGTGAACAGCTAGCCTCTTTTGCAATGACCTTTTGTGTCTTACCCTCCTTGTGCAACGTGTCAATGGTCGTCTTTTGGACAACTGTCAAGTCAGCAGTCTTCCCCATGATTGTGTAGCGTACAGAACTAGACTGAGAGACCATTTAAAGGCCTTTGCAGGTGTTTTGAGTTAATTAGCTGATTAGAGTGTGGCACCAGGTGTCTTCAATATTGAACCTTTTCACAATATTCTAATTTTCTGAGATACTGAATTTGGGATTTTCCTTAGTTGTCAGTTATAATCATCATAATTAAAAGAAATAAACATTTGAAATATATCAGTCTGTGTGTAATGAATGAATATAATATACAAGTTTCACTTTTTGAATGGAATTAGTGAAATAAATCAACTTTTTGATGATATTCTAATTATATGACCAGCACCTGTATATATTCAGGATTTATATTTATATATTCAGGATTTACAACTATATATTCAGGATTTATATATATATATTTAGGATTTACAACTATATATTCAGGATTTATATTTATATATTTAGGATTTATATTTATATATTTAGGATTTACAACTATATATTCAGGATTTATATTTATATATTCAGGATTTATATTTATACAGGATTTATATTTATATATTTAGGATTTACAACTATATATTCAGGATTTATATTTATACAGGATTTATATTTATATATTCAGGATTTATATTTATATATTTAGGATTTATATTTATATATTCAGGATTTATATTTATATATTCAGGATTTATATATATATATTCAGGATTTATATATATATATTCAGGATTTATATTTATATATTTAGGATTTACAACTATATATTCAGGATTTATATTTATACAGGATTTATATTTATATATTCAGGATTTATATTTATATATTCAGGATTTATATATATATATTCAGGATTTATATTTATATATTCAGGATTTATATTTATATATTCAGGATTTATATTTATATATTTAGGATTTACAACTATATATTCAGGATTTATATTTATATATTTAGGATTTATATTTATATATTTAGGATTTACAACTATATATTCAGGATTTATATTTATACAGGATTTATATTTATATATTCAGGATTTATATTTATATATTCAGGATTTATATTTATATATTTAGGATTTACAACTATATATTCAGGATTTATATTTATATATTTAGGATTTATATTTATATATTTAGGATTTACAACTATATATTCAGGATTTATATTTATATATTTAGACTTACAACAATATATTCAGGATTTATATTTATATATTCAGGATTTATATTTATATATTCAGGATTTACAACTACATATTCAGGATTTATTTTTATATATTCAGGATTTACAACTATATATTCAGGATTTATATTTATATATTTAGGATTTACAACTAAATATTTGGGATTTATATATTCAGGATTTACTACTATAATTATTTCCTGTTTAGCCCCCATAATATATATATATATATATATATATATATATATATATATATATATATATATATATAAACACTGTTTTATAGCCTGAACTGTTTTTTTCCAACATCAGAGGTCAGTACAGCTCACAAATAAAATTAAAAATTAGTCACTTAACACAAAAACATGTTCACAAACATCAGATCACAGTGTGTTTCAGATGTTAAATACATTAAGCGCCATGCAGTAGTTGTAGTGCTGTAAAAACGTTATATTTTTACTGTTTTCTAAACAGAAAGCAAGTATTGCTGTATGGGATTCATTAGTTGTTTTGGTACATCAGTATTCGAAAACGCAGCTGCGTAAGTATGGGCGAGATGGCCTGTTTTAAATGCGGTTTTTGTGTATATTATGGACCCTATACCTGACAATGACTGCTCTGGGGTCAGTTATGTATGTGCATTATTGAATCAGTTGACTATACATGGCTTAGATAAACTGATGCCAGATCTGTGTGGGAAGAGGAAGAGTTCCGCGTGGATATCTGTGACTTATCTAACATCTGATCTCTCTCTCTCTCTCTCTCTCTCTCTCTCTCTCTCTCTCTCATCCTCTTCCACCTGTTTTGTTCTCATGTTCACACACTGCACCCCGGACTTAAATACTGTCCTCAGAGACACATTCTTATAATGATCGATTCATATGTATACACGATTATGCACCATTATATAGGCTATGTTTAGACGCATATGGAACCTGATTGAATGAGGCTGAACCGGATGAAGGGTCTTCTGAAAAACTTTTTGGATTGTTGGATTAAGAGTCATTTTTGTGGACGACACACTGGAGTAAATAACTGGTTCATTAAAACACGCACGAGACGCTGATGTTTTGTTACCACGGAATGTGCGGTTAGATTAAAGTTAATGTGTTACATTTAATTTAGTTTATTGGTTTATTGCTTAGTTTTATTAAGCTTTTTTTATGTCAAATTAATAAGAAAAACCCTCAACTCAGACTCAGCAGGGAAAATGCGTCCATAATCTTAAAGAAAACTTTGCATTTTAAAGTATTTAGTTTTGTTTATTCAATGTATTTACTGTTTTGTTCATTTGAAATGTCGAATGAGCAAGAAACCCTGCGTGCAGTCTCGGCATGTGGGAAAATGCATCCTTAACCTCCAAGAACACCTTAAATACATAGGTGCACGTGCAGAGATCTTTATGTTGTGAGTGAATATGGCGAATACTCTGGAGAGAGAGATTTTGGAGCGCGAGCTCCGTCCACGCTTGTGTTATTTAACTAAAGGAGATTGCGGATACGGATTTCATCTGCACGGTGAACGGAGCCGAGGAGCGCAATACATCCGCAAGGTCGAGCCGGGCTCCCCCGCAGACCTGTCCGGTCTCAAGTCCGGGGACCGGGTGGTGGAGGTGAACGGAGAGAATGTGGAGGGAGAAACACATCGGCAGGTAATGAGAGTGGAGAAGAACCTGATTGACTACTTCTCTGGAGAGACGCACAGCGGCAGTGTCTCAAAACCTAGTGAGCTGCCTACCTAGACAGCTTTGTAGGCGCTTGGAACAGGGCGGGTACTAGGAGGCGATCTTTGGGGGGGCATTTGGCTCTGTAGGGTGGGCAAGTGCTTGTCTCTTCGTCGGACAGGGGTGGGGGTTGGCTTTGATTGTTTGGGCATCCAATCGAAACTGGGGGGGGCACAAGAAAAATCTAGTGGGGCAGTGCCCATCCCCCCCCAGTAATGGTTTTAAACTTTGTTTGCACCGTTTATGCTCAAAAACTGAACAAACTATAACATTTTTGTTCGAAAGTTCCAAACGCGCATAATATCTAAATATGTTGGCTGGGTAGGCCGAGATGTTCTATTCCACACTGAGGTGACACTGTTAATATATGTTTGTTTAAGATTGTATCATTGTGTGTTAATGTTAGGATTAGGAAAGCACTTAAGACTTGCCTCTGTGAAACAGTTTGACATCAGATCTTTCCCCTCCTCCATTATAAACATTTACCATGGTAACTAGGGCCGGTACTAGGATGTGATCTTTAGGGTGGGCAATAGGTTCTCTGTTTGTCTGACTGGAGGGGTTGCCCTTGGTCGTTTCGCCTTTTGACTGCGGGGGGACAAGGAAAATCTGTATATACACTGGCAAGAAAAAGTATGTAAACCCTTTGGAATTACCTGCATTTATGTATAAATTGGTCTTAAAATCTGGTTTGATCTTCAGATAAGTTACAATAATGAACAAACACAACCTGTTTTAACTAATAACACACAAATTATTGTATTGTTCTTGTATATACTGAATACATTATTCAAACATTCACAGTGGTGACTGGAAAATTATGTGAACCCCTAGGCTAATGACGTCAACAAAAGCTAATCAATGAAACGAGATTGGAGGTGTGGGTTAGAGCTACTTTGACTTATAAAAAGCAATACACAAGAAGCATCTGCTGACGTGGACCATGCCGCACATAAAAAAGATCTCAGAGGACCTACAATCAAGAATTGTTTCTTTGCATAAAGCTGGAAAGGGTTACAAAGTTATCTCGAAGAGCTTAGATATTCATCTGTCCTCAGTTAGACAGACTGTCTATAAATGGAGATGATTTAGTACTATGGGTACTCTCACTAGAAGTGGCCGTCCAGACAAGATGACTCAAAGAGCACACCGCAGAATGCTCAATGAGGTATAAAAGAACCCTAGAGTGACAGCTAAAGACTTGAAGGAATCATTGGAACTGGTTAACATCTTCATGAGTCTACTATACTGAAAACATTAAACAGGAAGCCGCTGCTTTCCAACAAAAACATTGCTGCGCTCCTGAAGTTTGCCAAAGAGCACCTTGACACTCCACAATGCTACTGGGAAAATGTTGTGTGGACTGATGAAGCTAAGGTTGAATTGTTTGGGAAGAACATGCAGCACTACGTATGGCATAAAAATGGCACCACATACCAACATGAAAACATTATCCCAACGGTGAAGTACAGTGGGGGGAAGCATCATGATTTGGGGCTGCTTTGCTGCTTCGCGGCCTGGACCACTTGCTATCATCGAGGAAAAATGATCAAGTTTATCAAGATATCCTACAGGATAATGTCAGGGTTGCTGTGCACCAGCTGAAGCTCAGTAGCAGTTGGGTGATGCAGCAGGACAATGATCCAACACATCGAAGTAAATCCACTACAGAATGTCTTAAAAAAAAGAAAATCCACATTTTGGAGTGGCCCAGTCAGAGCCCAGACCTTAACCCAATAGAGATACTGTGGAAAGACCTCAAGAGAGCCATTCACACCAGACATCCTAAGAATATGGCTGAGCTGAAGCAGTTCTGTAAGGAAGAATGGTCCAAAATTCCTTCTGAAAATGGTGCAGGTCTAATCTGAAGCTACCGGAAACGCTTGAGTTTATTGCTGCCAAAGGAGGATCGACCAGTTATTATATCCAATAATAACTTACTTTTTCCACAGCACTGTGAATGTTTAATGGGATGTGTTCAATAAAGACATGAAAGATTATAATTGTTTGCGTGTTGTTCGCTTAAGCACATTGTGTTTGTCTAAACTTGTGACTGATGAAGATGAGATCACATTTTATCACCAATTAATGCAGAAAACCAGCGAGAGATCCAACAGCATCCAAACTGACCAAAAGGGACACAGATCACCCTAATGGTGACATCAAACAAAACAACTTTTGCAACAAAACACCATAAATAATACTACAAAGAGTTAAAACCTCTATAAATTCTTAATTACAATGATTTTAATGCCCCCAAAACTTCTCTTTGACCAATAAAACATAATTTAATAATTCAAACGCAAAGCATTATGGGTATTCCCCATAGCCTCAATTTTGTATTGAAAAGTTTGAGTTCTTAACACTTAAAATCTTAAGGTTATGGATTTTTAAGATAAATAAGTTCAATGAACTTAAATATTTGAGTTATGAGCCTAAAAACTGACATTTCAAGTAATACTTAAGACAACTTGATATTTCCAGTAATGACAACTTTAGGGTTTACATGTATGATCAAAATTTGAGTCAGTTCAATTCAAATTAAGTAGAAACAACAATATAGCAAGTCTGAGTTTAGTCTACTTGCATCTAGTTACCTTAACTTAAATAGTTTAGTTCATTCTTTATGATCACCAAGTTAAGTGAACTTAATTACACAAGTTTTGGAGTCACCATTACTCAATTTAATTGAAATTTAAACTTGTTCCAGTTTACTCAATTAATTTGAATAAAGTCAACTTATTTTGGTTTTCACTGTACCATGGTATTTACATGGTATTCCAAGGTACTTCAAACTAAGAATAACATAGTACTACCATGGTAAATGTCCAAAAAACATGGTAATACCATGGTACTTTTTGGTACTTTTAATTTAGTGTTACTTTCTCTCAGGTTGTGGAGAGGATCTTGGCTGTGGATCACCGCACCAGACTGCTGGTGGTGGACCGGGTCACAGATGAGTTCCTGAAGTTTCACGGTCTCCCATGTACAGAGGAGAGGGCGATAGAAATGGGCTCTCTCTCTTCTCGTTCCTCCGCGGCATCCTCTCCACGCGCCTCACCACGAGACTGCGCCACACCTCCCTACAGCAGACAGAGCTCTGAGGGCATTTTAATAAATAAGGTAACATCATCATCAACAACATCAGTTTCAAGAAAGATGGATCTGTGGAAACATGGCACAGCATCAGCATCATCTATCTAAAGCAACCAAGCCCAAGATAATGTGTGCCGTAGGAAATGGAGGATAAATCTAATCATTACAAAAAAGCTTTCTCTCTCGTTCTCGCCGCCCCCCACACACACACTGGTTTGTTCCAGAGGTGCTAAGCTGTAGTTTTTGGCCAAAGGTTTCTTCATAAGCTCCTTACAGTTGACCTGTCCAGGTCATGTAAAGTAAGTCTGTGTGTTGACAACTATCCAGGTAGCAGATGGCAACAGGATCAGCACACGCTAACAATCTGATAATACAGTGGTTCTCAACATTTATGACTCCAAGGCCCCCACTGTCCAAGACAATATTTGAAAGCCCCCTTAATCAAAACCAAAAACCATCTAATAGCCTGAACAAAACAAAAAAGTGACGTTACTAAAAGATTAAAGTGGCAACAAAAGTAACTGTGTTTCTGTAGCATGACAGTATGGTTTCACAAACCATCATTTTGTTTTTTTGTTTTTTTGTCTTTGTAGTGAAATATTTCATTAAGTACAACGGTTAGCACCTTGTTTTTGAATCAGTTATATAAATTGGGTTGTTTTATTAGTTGTATGTAGTGTACATCTTTCAGTTCCAATTTGATGCTGTCACCCTAATAGAGTGCAACAGTCTGGTTTCGGAAGTAAAAATCCCATTCATTATTTCCATAGGATCTTATAAACCTGTAAAGACAGACCTACCATGAGCTCCAAGGTTGTTAATCGAGGGTGTTTGCTTCTATTGAGGCCATCAATCCACGTCATTTTAAGTTATTTTCAACAAAATTGCATTTAATAGCTGGTGAAGAACTACACTACCCATGATCCTTATGGTAAAGATCCACCAATCAGAGAACTGTGACAGAGGCCGGTCACTTCCATGATGCACTGTAAATGACACATTCGAGTCGGTCTCCCTTCACTCTTAAACTACTTATATATTTGTATACATCTAAATATTTTTCAATCCATTACATCATTTGTAATGCTTCATGGGATTGTAGTTTATTCCTTCATGAAAGACGATAAGTACACATTCATGTACCTTTGACAATTTGTCTGATTTTCAAATACTCTTTTGCTTCAAAACAAAATTTGTAATATTGTGATTCACTTCAGAGCTAGTTGGTTTTTGTTCATGGCTTACAACTCTTTTATGAAGGATATTATTAAATTATTATGGAAAAAAATGAATGGGAGAAATACTTCCCGAAACAGTGGGTGGGCACTGTTGCGCTCTATTGAGATCCTCATAGTTTTGTGACAAATATTTAGTTTTTTTAAGCTATTATACAATCTCATAGTTCAATGATAATAGCACAAATGTAGTTAGCTAGCAGCAGACTAGCTTGAATTGAAATGTGTAACTGTATGATCTCTTCTTCTCTTGTGATTCTCTCAGAGTCCCAGTACCTCTGGAGGGATTAACGGTTCTCCGCTATACAGAGCTCATGCCCGCCTGTCTACACCTGTGTTCCTGTCTCCCCCCTCACCCTCTGAACTAAAAAATGAGCGAATAACTGAACTCTTCTCAAAACCCAGCATTGAATCTAGTGTTGAACCCAAGATTGAATCCATAACTGAACTCTTCACAAAACCCGGCATTGAATCTAGTGCTGAACCCAAGATTGAATCCATAACTGAACTCTTCTCAAAACCCAGCATTGAATGTAGTGTTGAACCCAAGATTGAATCCATAACTGAACTCTTCTCAAAACCCAGCATTGAATCTAGTGCTGAACCCAAGATTGAATCCATAACTGAACTCTTCTCAAAACCCAGCATTGAATCTAGTGCTGAACCCAAGATTGAATCCATAACTGAACTCTTCTCAAAACCCAGCATTGAATCTAGTGCTGAACCCAAGATTGAATCCATAACTGAACTCTTCTCAAAACCCAGCATTGAATCTAGTGCTGAACCCAAGATTGAATCCATAACTGAACTCTTCACAAAACCCGGCATTGAATCTAGTGCTGAACCCAAGATTGAATCCATAACTGAACTCTTCTCAAAACCCAGCATTGAATGTAGTGTTGAACCCAAGATTGAATCCATAACTGAACTCTTCTCAAAACCCAGCATTGAATCTAGTGCTGAACCCAAGATTGAATCCATAACTGAACTCTTCTCAAAACCCAGCATTGAATCTAGTGCTGAACCCAAGATTGAATCCATAACTGAACTCTTCACAAAACCCGGCATTGAATCTAGTGCTGAACCCAAGATTGAATCCATAACTGAACTCTTCTCAAAACCCAGCATTGAATCTAGTGCTGAACCCAAGATTGAATCCATAACTGAACTCTTCTCAAAACCCAGCATTGAATCTAGTGCTGAACCCAAGATTGAATCCATAACTGAACTCTTCACAAAACCCGGCATTGAATCTAGTGCTGAACCCAAGATTGAATCCATAACTGAACTCTTCACAAAACCCGGCATTGAATCTAGTGCTGAACCCAAGATTGAATCCATAACTGAACTCTTTACAAAACCCAGCATTGAACCCAGCATTGAACCCAGCATTGAACCCGGCATTGAACCCAGCATTGAACCCGGCATTGAACCCAAGACTGAACCAATAACTGAACTCAACACTAAACTGAGCACTGAATGCAGTATTGACCCTACTGAGCCCAAGAGTGAACCCAACACTAAAGCCAGCACTGAACTCACTGAAACCATTGAAAGCATCACTGACCTCAGTGGATCACAAATCAATACACAGGTACTTTCTGATGTGTGTGTGTAAAATGTTTGTGTGTGTGGTGTAATGTGAATGTAAGTAGTAGTATCTTTAAATCTGGTATCTTTAGTAATACAGGGTTCCCATGGTATGGTCATGGAAAACATGAAGATATCACAGAATTTTAAATCAGTGTTTTCCAGGGCTGGAAAAGTCATTGAAAATTCATGGAAACTGACAAATCTTAAAAAGTCATGGTAAAATAATTGATATTAATAAAATCTTAAAAAGTCATGGAAAATTCATGGAAATTAATAAAATATTAATAAGTCATGGAAAATCATGGAAATTAATAAAATCGTAAAAAGTGAGTCACGTGATGCCATGCGAGGTTCGGACGTGTGAACAGCGAGCTCTGTGCACTTTGCTGGTTTGAATACTTTTTATGTCATAAACCAGTGAGATTCGATACACCCTGATCCTTAACTGTTCTAGGAAGACAATATGTCAAAGAATTCAAAATCCTAGGGCACTGGAGACATTAAAAGACACTTAAGTGCTCAAGCTCATGCCCCTGACAAAGCCGCGGACCAGGAAGCAGATTTGGCCGGAGAAGTGAGGGAAATTCGGGGAGAATTGTTGAACCTGTCGGCAATGCTGAAGAAGGTCGTTGCTGACTTGTAGGATCTTGCTGTAATACATCGATCGATCACTGCCATGGAGACGAAATTCACTGAGGTGGTTACAAGAGTGGGGGATGTCAAGAAACGGATCGATTATCTGGAGTCATCGGAGAGGGAATTAGCTGCTAATCCACTAGCAACCAAGGTGGATTTGGAACATGTCTGGGAAAAGTTGGAGGATATGGAAAATCGTAGTCGGCAGAATAACGTCCGGATTGTTGGAAATCCTGAGGCTGAAGAAGGTCGGGATATGGTGAAATTTCTGGACGGGCTCCTTCCGAGTCTGCTCGACATAACAGGCCATAAGCTGGAAATCGAGCAAGCTCACAGGGTTCCGGCTCGGCGATCTACTGAGGGAGACAGGCATCCAATAAAAATCTTGTGTTGCGCGAGGCGAGGAGCAAAGGAAAGCTTTCTTGGAAGAACCACGGCATTTTCTTGTTCCCAGACTTTGCGAATTCGACAAGAAAGAAATGTGATTATTTCAAGGAATGCAAGAAACTCTTACATCAATGGAAGGTCGCTTTTGCACTGATGTTCCCGGTCAAATTGAGAATAGATGCTAAGGATGGCCGTAAATTATTTACATGCCCACAGCAAGCGATGTCCTTCATAAAGTCAATGGACTGAGTAAGTTATTTTGTTGTACTCATGTTGCAGCCAAGTGGACCGACTCACTGAACATTTGTTTGACTGTACGAGGAAACTGAACGGCCTTTTTTTTTTTTTTGTGATGGTTCCGCTAGTGGCTGGAGTTTTTTTGTGGAGGAACACACCTTCGTGAGAGTTATGTGGATGAATTTACACGTTCTTTGTGTTTATTCCGCCTATTGGCTGGAGTTTGCTTTATAGATTATCTTCTGTTGTGTAATTCTGTCTCACAGAATTTGTATAGAAACACCAGTCTTGAGCAATCCGATAGCAAAATTGTCGCAAGGACTCTCATAGGTGTACATGGACTTTTTGAGTTTAGAGGGATTGACGCCAGTTGGCACTTTCTTGCGCGGGGTTAATGCGCATGTTTTTCTTTTTTCTATTTGTTTGGTTCGGGGGAAGTTTGGGGTTTGATTGTTGCACTAAAGTTGGAATGTGGTCTTTATAATTTTATTTTTGACACACAATCTATTTTTTCTAATATGTCAAAATGTCAAATGTTAATATGAGTGGATTATCTCTCTTCACGTGGAATGTGAATGGGTTGGGGCACCCCATAAAAAGACTGAAGGTTATTTCTCTTCTTAAACGCAAGAAATATGATATAGTGTTTCTTCAAGGAACGCATCTTTCCTTGCAGGAAGCTGAAAAATTTGGGAAGATATGGGGTGGACATTGTTTCTTTAGTGCTGGCTCAAGTAAGAGCAGGGGAGTCATTACACTGATAAGTAAGCATCTACAATTCAAATATATTAAAGATAAATAAGGTGGGGGGCCAGGGTAGCTCAGTGGTAAATGACGCTGGCTACCACCCCTGGAGTTCGCTAGTTCAAATCCCAGGGCGTGCTGAGTGACTCCAGCCAGGTCTCCTAAGCAACCAAATTGGCCCGGTTGCTAGGGAGGGTAGAGTCACATGGGGTAACCTCCTCGTGGTCGCTATAATGTGGTTCGTTCTCGGTAGGGCGTGTGGTGAGTTGAATGCGGATGCCGCGGTGGATGGTGTGAAGCCTCCACACGCACTATGTCTCCGTGGCAACACGCTCAACAAGCCACATGATAAGATGCGCGGGTTGATGGTCTCAGACGCAGAGGCAACTGGGATTCATCCTCCACCACCCGGATTGAGGCAAATCACTACGCGACCACGAGGACTTAAAAAGCACACTGGGAATTGGGCATTACAAATTGGGTGAAAATAATAAAAAAAAAAGATAAATTAGGAAGAGTCATTATTGTTTTAGCAGAAATTCAGGGGCAAAGTCTTATTTTGGCTAATATTTACGCACCTAACGTTGATGATCAGGGCTTTTTTATAGATCTTGAAGGGATGTTGCAAGCCACTAGCACCCCTCATGATATAATATTGGGAGGAGACTTTAATATTTTGATGGCCTTGATCATAGTGAAGCAAAAGTGCGCAAGCCCCCTAGAGCAACATTGACACTTCACAGGATGTGTAAAAATCTTGGTCTTACAGATATTTGGAGACTTTTGAACCCATCTGGTAGGGACTATACATTTTTTTCATCAGTCCATAAGATTTATTCTTGAATAGATTTTTGTTTTTATATATAAGTCCCTCATTTCATCTGTTGTTGGTTGCTCAATTTGAAACATTTTAGTCTCAGATCACGCCCTGGTGAGTTTAGAGGTGTTGCCATATATGGAGAAAAGGAAATCATATAGTTTGCGCTTTAATGTATCCCTTTTGCAAAATCCTGAATTCCAACAAAAGTTAAAGGCTGAAATCAATGTTTATATGGAGACCAACTGGTCTTCAGTGTCCTCTGTGGGCGTAGCTTGGGAGGCACTTAAAGCGGTTCTTAGGGGCCGGATCATACAGTATGCCTCATTCACCAAAAAATCCAAAGCACAAGAACTCGTGGAATTGGAAGGGAATATTAAAAGTGCATAGGCAGAGCTGAAGTGCCGAATGTCGTCTGATGGCCTCAGAGAATTGACCCGATTGAAATACAGATATAATACTATTTTGTCGCGGAAAGTGGAGTTTTGGCTATTCAGGGCAAGACAGTCATACTTTGAGTTGGGGGACAAAGCAGGAAAATGTCTGGCTAGATATATAAAAACAGAGAGAGTCTTTTCTACCATTCCCTAAGTGAAATCAGCTGGTGGTGAAATATTTAACTCAGCCATTGATATTAATAATGCTTTTAAAGAATTCTATCTTGATCTCTATAGTTCCACGTCTTCATCTACTGAAGAGTATATTAGAAACTTTGTGGAACCATTAGATCTTCCTAAACTGACGGCTGAGCAAAAAAATTCTCTTGATTCTGAGATAAACTTGAAGGAGCTTGGTGAGGTAATTAAGGTCTTGCCTACAGTCAAGGCTCCAGGGCCAGATGGCTTTGCCGCTGAGTTTTTTAGATCTTATGCTACAGAATTGGCTCCACTTTTGTTAGAAGTTTATACAGAATCATTAAAGAATGGAAAGCTTCCACCAACCATGACACAAGCCCGGATCAGGCTGATTCTTAAAAAGGACAAAGATCCAAGCGAGTGTAAGAGTTACAGTCCAATTTCCCTGAGCAAGCTAGATGTTAAAATATTGTCAAATATTTTGGCTAACCGATTAAGTTATGACATCTCATATACATATAGATCAGGTGGGGTTTATTCGGGGCCGCAGCTCTTCTGACAACATTAGGCACTTCATTAATATCATGTGGTCAGTGGCGAATGATCAGATTCCGGTCGCTGCCATCTCACTTGATGTCGAAAAGGCGTTTGAAATGGTAGAGTAGGATTATCTTTTTAAGATTTTGGAAATGTATGGGTTTGGGAATACATTTATTGGATGGATTAAGTTGCTTTATAGACACCCGGTAGCAGCGGTACAAACAAATGGATTAATTTCAGATTATTTTACTCTGGATAGGGGCACCCGGCAGGGTTGCCCTCTTTCCCCATTATTGTTCTGTCTTGCCCTGGAACCATTAGCAGCCGTGATAAGAAAGGAAGATGATTTTCCAGGGGTGGTGGCGGGAGGTGTGGCGCATAAGCTTCTGCTTTACGCAGATGATATTTTATTATTCATATCTGACCCCACTAGATCTATGATTTGCCTCCCCAGAATTATAATTCCTTTTCTAAGTTTTCAGGATACAGAGCTGATTGGTCTAAATCAGAAGCTTTGGCTCTGACAGCGTACTGCCCAGTAACGGCTTTTCAACCAGGCACCTTCCAGTGGCCCAAACAGGGAATTAAGTATTTGGGCATTTTATTCCCAATGTGATTTAGTTAGAGTTCATTTTGACCCCTTAATAAAATGGTTTTCAAATGATGTGGACAGGTGGGCTTCATTACATTTATCTATGATTGGGAAGGTTAATGTTATTAAAGTGAATTGTATTCCAAAATTTAACTACCTGCTACAGTCTCTCCCTGTAGATGCCCCCCTCTCTTATTTCAAGCAATTTGATAGCATAGCAAAGTCCTTCATTTGGAATGGTAAACATCCCAGATTACATTTCAACAAGTTACATAGGCCAATTGACAAAGGGGGGCTAGGCCTATCCAAGATTTTGTTTTATTATTATGCATTCGGTCTCAGACACTTGGCTCACTGGCCGCCTCCACCTGAGAGAGCCCCTCCCTGGTTTGGTATTGAACAGGAAGTTCTTGCCCCTATTTTGCCATTGCAAAGCCTTTCTATGAAACTAACCGGAGAAGTTAAGTCACACCCCGTTATCTCGCATTTGCACTCGGTTTGGACAAAAGAGTCCAGAGTGTTTAATTCGGACATTTATATAAATGTTGCCTCAAGCGTATGGCTGAACTCTAAATTATGTATTAATAAGTCCCCTTTCTGTTGGTCAGAGTGGATTGTGAGGGAGGTTACTACACTCGGTGACCTATATGAGATTGGAGTGTTGAGATCTTTTGAAAGTTTGTTTCAACATTTTAAGATTCTTAGATCTCAGTTCTTTAGGTATTTACAGCTGCGCCACCTGTTCTGTACTATTTTTGGGAGTAGTATACACCCCCCTAAAGCAGTAGATACTCTGGAAGTGGTGATTACTGCTTTTGGAAAAGGTCATGAGGCATCAGTGTATTACTCCCTGTTAATTCAGAGTCTGGGGGATGGACCTTCAACTTCTCTCAAGAGATTATGGGAGAAAGATTTAAATTTGGTATTGGAGGAGGGAGTGTGGGCTAGGCTTTTAAAAAACATCAAGTCTGAGCAGATGCAACAACATCTAGAGATGCAAGGGTCCATCTGATGCAATTTAAGATTTTGTATCGATTCTATTGGCCCCCTCTAGATTGTATAGTTTGGGTCTTAAAGACACACCCAACTGCTGGCAGTGGCAATCAGAAGACAGGGACACAATGCAAGTTTTTTGGGGATGTGTTAAGATCCAAGAATTTTGGTTGAGGGTTCAGAGCTTTATGTGTGAGGTATTGGACACTCAATTTTCATTTTGCCCTAGACTCTGTATCCTGGGTGATGGGACGGTTGTTAACATTGGGGACAGATGTTTAAAAAGTTGGATCCTAGCTGGAGTCATGATTGGCAGAAAAGTCATCCTCAGGGGATGGAAGTCAGCTGGGAGGGGTTTAATGTGAATAATTGATTCCGTATTTTATGTTGTGTTTGTATGTTTTATGATTGGAATCAATAAAAAATGGTTAATAACAAAAAGTCATCTGAATCAAATAAAAAATCCATATTCCATTATCACAAATGAATGCAAAGGTCATGGAAAAGTCATGGAAATTCATTGGTCAAAAAGTCTTGGAACCTTGTATTTATTATATTGTTATATCTGATTCATTAAGGGGGTTGTATTATAATAAATCTTTCATTAGATTTGTCACACACATAAAAAAAAAATCCCTGATCTTTTGAGATAAAAGAGTTCATTATACTATGAAAACATGCTGTATGTTTCAGAACAAAAAACTTTCATCCAAAAAGTGCATGTAAAAATGATTCATCCCATGTGTGTGTCTATCTTCTCGTTCTCTCTGACCTTAATTCTCATTTACCTGCTTTGTGTTGTAGTAGTGTTCACTGGTGTCTGATTTCTGTGTATTTTCCCAGGATTCAGTGAGAGTGTTGTTGTGTATGTGTGTTGAAAGCCCAGTAAGATTAGATTAAACTCTTTCTAACCCTCAGGATGTAACACATCTCGGCGTCTCTCGTGTGTACATACAGGTTTTGTGTATTTTCATATGTGTATGTAAGGCGAGGTTCCTCAGTCTCTCAACCCATGGGACACAAACAGACACCACCCATGTATTGTCTTAGAACAGGAAGTGACATGGTGTCTCACAGAATGTCCCTTATTCCTGCTGGGCGTGTTGCAGTTCTCGAAGGAAATGAGCACAGAGTCACACACACACTCACACGTCCTTGTAAACGACCAACAATCCTGTGCGATTTTCTTGAGACGGTTGCTGCCGAAGACTTTTAAAGTTCAATTGTGTAATTTCTAGGCCTCTTGTGGCATCAAGTGGAACTGCAGAAAAATCACTGCGTTTGCATTGGTTGGACAAACAGATAGTCCCGCCCCAATCTCACAACATTGGTTGAGTCATTTTTGTTGTGTTGGCCTGGTTGTGATGCTCAGACAGAGCAATGTTTCACAGTGTTTCAGGGAAATCAACTTGCCATTGCAATTACTTATAGTTGATTATAGTTAGTTGTACTCTGCATATTGCGCTGCGATACAAGAAAGTATTTTAACTCTGCGCAATGGGGTGATATGTCACGAAAACCTTTACGCTTAAAATGTTAAAGTCTCCTAATACATAAGTCAGACATGTGGTATCGTTTGAAAGCTTAAAATCGGAACTTTACATAGATAACCATCACTTCTGCATTTATGTTACATAAAATAACAAAATAAGGCCTGAAATCATTTGCGTCACTTTTATTCCTTCATGTTAACTGAAGGCAAATCTGAATGATGTTCCATTTTAGCTTGCTAGCTAGCGATCTAGCTAATGATAGTTAGACTAGCTCGCTAGCTGGCTGCTGACTAGTTTTTATTTCCTAACTGTTGACACGCATTGCACTGGCTGGCGAGAAGTATCATAGCTATTTACTATTGTAAGTATGGCTAGGTGTGCGTTAAACGATTATAAATGCACAAGGTGGAGGCGAAGGACCACCCGACGCCTCAGCGAAGTGCATTTAAAATCGTTTAACGCACACCTAGCCATGAATTATCCCGCTTATACCATGGTCACTTGCTAGCATTGATTAGTTAAAGCAGTCATTAATTAATGCAGCACAAATTTTGACTGGAAGAATAAAAAATAACGGTTCAATTTATCAACAGAGTAGTGCTATAATACACTCTTTAAAAACTTGCAAAGTTGCACTTACTTTTCATAATGAGGAGAAAATCATCCAAAACACTCTAAACCTGCAGACTTTGACCTCTGAGATCCATATGGTATCCATTAAGGCTGCACGATTGATTGGATTAAGAATAAAATCGCAATGTGGCATTGCTTGATTTCAAAACAGCAAAAGGCTGCATGTTATGAAACGGTCTCCATTCAGAGCTTCAGTCAGCGATGTGTGATCGCAGAGCGCCCTCTAGCGGTTATATGTGCACATGTTGTGTAGGGCAGCCATTTTAGATGAAAATGTATCATATTACAATATAAATTGTCTTGCCGGACAGCGAAAGATGCATTTGAGGGGTCACGATTACCTTCTCCACCTCTGTGCAAAACAGCTGAATGTCAAACTTTCCTAACATATGCTTTGGGTGAGTAATACAGGACTGATGAACACTGTTGTCTTGTCCGTGTTTCTTGTAGCTTCACAGTTCATTTAAAGATGGCACTGCATGACTTGATGTTGTTTTGTAATCCAAGCTCTGACACTATATTCGTGTCTGGAGTTCGTTTGAACAGAGGCATACAACTGTCACTATGTGTCATTACGGGGACAGCAGAGAAGGCGCATTAATATAGAACGGTGATACAAAAAACTGGAACTACCTGTGCATTCAACGGTTTGAACTGCACACATTCCAGCCAATCAGAATCGAGTATTAGAACAGACCATGGTATAATGGAAATTAAATAACAGTTGTCAGCAATTATTATGTTTTTTGCAACAAGAAGAATCAACCATCACATCCTCACCTTATCTTACTCCATATTTCCTTGCAGGAATGCAGAAAATTCACTCACCCTTACAAAAAATCAAAACTAGCTGCAGATTTGCAGCTCGGTATTTTCACATGCAAATGAGCTTTTGATTCGCCACAGATGTTTGCCAGAATGGCGAACCACTGGCAAACCGTTGGCAACAATGGACAATTTGCCGGAAGTTTGCCGCAAAGCTCATTTGTATGTGAAAAGACCAATGATGAATTTGCGGCAAGACTATAATGATAGAATGAAATAAATTGTTATTTATCATTGCAAAGGGGAGGATCTCAGCTTTGTAATGCCACCTAGGCTGAGGCCTTGTCCTAAATGGCACCCTCCGCCCTTGCGGTCTTCGTCTGAGTGCAGACTTAGGTGACGTAAGCGAGTGCAGACCGATGGGGCGCTAGTCAGCAAGTCCACAAGGGGGCATGAGTGGTAAAAGGGCATTTGGGACAGATATAAAGACTTCAATCAGATGATGCATTTTTTACATTGTTTTATGTACAAATTATTATTTGAAAAAGTCATGGCATTGATAGAGTAAAGGAACACACTTCAAACTCTAAATTTCAAGCAACACACTGAGAATAAAGCATTAGATAATTTAATAAAGAACCTCTGAAAAACAAAGCGCACATACAGTATAACTACAGCAACAAAACCCCATCGTTTTAAATCTTTAGAGAACAAATAAACATGATTTAGACTCATGGATGGTTACAGGCAGGTGCTTAAAAACAGTCAAATTTATAGAAAGAACATACCGCCATATATTCGCAAAAATAGTAATAAAATACACACTTCTGCAGGTATAAATATCACTGTTAGACCGAATGTTGCTATATCAATAAATATAATGAATCGTACAAGCTACAGCCATGTGCATTACATTATTCTCTCCTGTCTTGATATTTTAGAGACTCACAATAATTCTAAAATCCTCTTTGAAACAACAATAGCAAAGGTTAACTGTTATGTTACTTACTTTTATGAACGTGAAGCTTCCCCAAGAAAAACAATTCAATAAACGGAACAGGAGTAATTCCATATCTCTGGAAAATTAAATAGAACAAAGTTTTGAACCAGTTCTACACATCAGACTTAAATGATACTTTATACACATGATAAGCAAGTGATCCGTCATTGACATTTAGTAAAAAACGATTATTGAAATCAGTATTTGATCCTACAACTTGAATGGAATAATACCTTGTATTACGCTAAAAAAACGCAATTTTCTCGGCTTGTATAGCTAATGTCGATTGACAGATGATGTCTGTATTTAAAAGGTGTTTGGCTCTTTTAACTAAGGTGGGACTTCTTTTCTACATCTGTTGACCGTTGGGCGCTTAGAGCTCCTTGGTTGAGTGTTCCAATTTCTCCCATTCATTTAAATAGAAGTGGCCTGTCTCTGCTAAATAATCTCTGGTAATAGTCAGCCGAAGGACACATTGAGGGTGTGTGTCAAATGGGACACCCTACGGTCTCATGGACTTCGTGGGAACGCGCAAATGAAGGCCATGGGACCGCAAGACCACATCAAGTGTGCCATTTGGGACAGGGACTGAGCTTCTAGTCCACTCAGAGGCCAAGATATTCAGTGAAACAATGGGGGTGGTGCATGAACTGAAAATTAGACTGAATGTCTATGGACGAGCACATCTGTGAGGGATTAAATGCATTTCTGATCGGCATTTTGTGATGGATGGTGATAGATGGAAAATTCTTTTTTCTAGTACTTTCTGTCATCTTGAGGAATAAAATAAGACTTTTTGTAGGGAGGTGGAGTGAAAAGAACCAGAATTACATGCTTACAAAGTTGACAACAAAATATATATATATATTTTTATATATATTTTAATAAAAACAAATTCTATTCATCATAAGTTTGTAAACATATACAATATTATTTATGAATATTTTAATAATCTGCTGCTTATAATACAGCATATTATTATCGATCAAGAGAATTTGTCTCTCAATTATACCAGAAACTTTACGCAAGTACACAAGCGCAAAATCCCGTACATACTTAATATGCGTTCTTGCGTTACTGTGATGGTACAAAAGGGGGCGATAGAGTTACCTTCAAATGTTGCGAGTGACACTGACATGTATGATATCAACTAAAATTATAGCGAGATAAACGTTCCGTCATTACAAAAAATGTCCCGCAAAAGACACTCATGTAACCCCCTATATGGGAACCACTGAGCAAATATTTATGTTTTTGCTATTATCAGGGAACCAAAATAATACATTTTCCCATTTTGTTAACAATACAGTCTCAAATCATTGCTTTTCATGCATTCTTTCACTTTTTCTAGGAGGAAACATCATCGGAGGGGAACGTGGTAACGAAGGACCTGCGTCCACGCTTGTGTCACATGATCATTGGCGAGCAGGGCTACGGCTTCAACTTGCACTGCAACAAATCCCGCGCGGGCCAGTACATCCGCTCCGTGGACCCCGACTCACCTGCGGAGCACGCGGGATTGAGGCCGAGGGACCGACTCATCGAGGTGATCACGGGATTAGCCGAGGCTTGATTAGCCCAGATTAGCACGGGATTAGATTAGATCAGATTAGATTTCACTGCTTTTGGAGACAGACTTTACGCAAAAGCCGAAGGAAGAGAAACTCCTGGAAGTTTGTCTGTTTATTTTAGTGCTTTGTCCACTTTGTCCCGTTTTAGAACAGGGAGTTGGTTTGTTTTCATTCATTTCTGTTTGTGTTTGAGTGCGATGGCGTAATCGTCGCAGAGAGTAAATCCTTCTTAAGACAGGATTTAATTTGCAGGAGTTTTCTATAACTATTACAGACAGATCAGTAATTATGACTGACGAACAGAGTTTAATTCACTTGTTGGTTGTTTACCCATGTACTTAATCCCATTATTGGGTAAATGAAATGGGTCATTCCTACAACTCAGTGCCAGTTATGTCCCTAGTATAAATTGTGGTATTTAACATGTTTAATTTCACCCGATTACAATTTTTAAAAGAATAAAGACTATTTAAGGTGTTACTCACTGCCTAAAAGTCACATTTTAAATAATTAAAATCATTTAAAATTATTGCACCAATATTGTCCCTAGAGCTGCACGTCAAATATGTGCTTAATTTCCATACAATTAAGTGTTTAGTATTTCATTCTCTAATGTTTTTGTTGATTATTTGTTGCAAATGTGTCATTTTAACACTGATTGAAGTGTTTTTTGTGTGTCCCTTCATCAAATACACCGGACGTGACATCAGTCATTAAGCAAAGCTATTTTGAGTTTTTTGAAGTGCGTAACTCTTGTTTTCCTTTTTACTTTTTCTTTATTTTGTGATGTTAGTCATATGTGGTCAAGCATAACATGTCCACACTGTTTTGTGAAGATATAGGGAAAAATTATGTCATTTAAAAATGTCAATATATTTATGTTAGCAGAAATAAAATCAACCATGTGGTGGTTAATTTTGTCCACTGAATGTCCACCCTGTTATTGTCCACCCTGCCCATTTAAATGGATGGACATCTGAATTCTTTAAGTAATTTAACTTGACCGGCATGACTTACAATATCTTTAATATGCAACCCTTTAATGATGAAACATGAGGATAATTATAAAAGTATGTTTCATTTTTTAAGTTTCAAAATGGAAATGTCACTGAATTGTAGCAATGACCTAAATACTAGATTTTTACCAATTTTTTAAGAAAATGTGAGTGGTGTTTGTGGTTGTCGGGGTGTTGCTATATGATTGCTAAGGGGTTCAGAGAGGGTTTTTAGCACGTTGATTTATGATGCCAGGGTGTTTTGGGTGTTATGGTATACTCTAAAACATTTCATCGACTAGAAATTGCTCTTTGTGAGGCTCATGGTTTTAGCACAAACGTTAAGGGCACAAATAGCATTTTTTTTTTTATTTCTTGACCTATAGGTGGCGCTGTTAGCAAATTTGGCATGTAGCCTCATATCATGGTTCTAATGAAGCATACCAAGTTTTGTTTCGATAGACAAAAGCGTTGCAGAGAAACAGCCTCACTTCCTGTTTCGCATCGACATTGTTAGCTTTGTGCTGGTGTAATTTCTGAACGGTTGCGAAAATCAAAATTTTGTTCAGCCATTTCTATGCGATTTGGTCTGTTGATTGTCTGAGCCAATTTGGGTGAAGTTTGAACAAGATCTGTATCTTCTACCATTTCCATGCCTGGAAATCCCTGTTTTAATTTTTTCTGATATTTTCCAGATTTTTCATGACCGTGGAAACTCTAAAGATAACAGCTGTGATTATTATGATATCAACACACTTAATCCCTTATCTTTCATATCCAGGTGAATGACAGAAGTGTCGAAGGTCTGCGTCACGCTGAGGTGGTGGGGTTGATTAGAGCGGGAGGCAGAGAGACCCGTCTGTTGGTGGTTGACCCGGAGACAGATGAGCTGTTTAATACACTGGGCATCACGCCCACAGCTACTCATCTTAAAGGTACAGTACATGTTTCTACATTAATACAGTAAGGGGTTTGCTAAACAGCACATCAACAAAATGTTCCTACTGCATGTGTGACTTCTGGGAAAAGTTTCACTTCAAAACTACCAAGAGAAACAAGCCATATCACATGACTAATAGTAGTCTTTTAATTATAATGTCAGTGTATGCAAAACATCATAACCGTTACTCTATGCAAACATTATTATGGTTCAATGCAAACAAAGTAATACACAGATTAACTGCAGTTGTGTTTTATGTGTGAAATAAAGTTAATGTTCAGTTTTTGGCCAATGTGCTTTTTTTCCTTATCAGAGGACTGTGTGGATGGACCAATCATTGAGAGCCCAGAGACGAAGTGTCCTATCTCAGACGGCCCTGTATCTGCTTCACCAGTCACAAATGTCCCCAGGATCTCTCCACCAATCATAAACATCACACTGACAGATCCACCAATCACAAATGGCTGTCCACGACACAAGAGCTACGGAAGCTCCTCCTCTTATTCTACTTTATCAGAGACGAGTACCGAACTCAGCAGTTCTGACATAAGCAAGGTGTGTTTTAATTTTTATTTGTATGTTTATGTATATATGTATATGTGTTCTAAGGGCTTGGGTATACATATATATAAGTTTTACAGCGTGCCACACACAATCGAGAGCTATACTCTTTTGAACGCGAGCCCGTAGGGAACCATTTAATGCATGTGCACAACGCCTGCTTTGTGATACTATTTAGCACAGTCAGCGACATGCGCATTCTCTGACGACATGCAAAGACGCAGACTGTCCGCATGTCTTGAGAGCCTTATTGCTTTTATAAAATGACGACAGCAATGATACAAGTCACCAGTATTCGATTATATCAGTGTTGGGCATGTTACTAAAAAAAGTAATCCACTACAATTAACTTACTACTTCTCGAATATTATAATCAGATTACTTTACTGATTAGTTCATTGAAAGAGTTATTTCAAATTGTCAAATTGTCTATTTTCTCCTCGTTCACTGTCGCACACTCTTCAGCTGTCACAGAAATGCAAACAGATGTACAAATTAATTCACATTTAAATTGTATTACACATAAATCAAAAAGTTTTTAGAAATATTTGTAACCCAAGTAATGTACTTAAAAGTAATACTAAGTATTAGTCAGTAGCTGTAATCTGATTACAAGATTTTAATATGTAATTAGTTACACTACTTTTGTGCCTAAAGTCATCAGATTACAGTAACTAATTACTTTGTAATCCAATTACACACTCATAGTTCAGTAGCCTAACTGTAGGTTATTTACAGTCACCAAACAACATAAAAACGTGCTGCATTAATACAGAATTTGTTGCGACATTATTACTTATTTGCAAGGTATGAACAAGATATTAATGTTAAAAAGCTTGTTTATTGGTATATCTGTTATCAAACTTGTAATTAGTCAATGTAATCTGCATTTCCTGTATTTTCAAAGGTCACTGATTCAGACCATCATTCCTTTGACGAGGTCCGTAAATCTAACCAAGATGGAAAATCTGAGCAGCGGCCGTCAGACCCGTTCTGGGAGAGTGGTCTGCAACTGAGCCAAACTGCAGCTGAGGCCAAACAAAAAGCGCGGGCCAAACGGCCCAACAAGAGAGCGCCCCGTATGGACTGGAGCAAGAAACAGGAGATCTTTAGCAACTTCTGAGGATCGTATACATCTCATTTCTATTCATATGCATCTATGCAGAGACTGAACCAAAGAAATAAATCTTAGACCAAATTAGATCAAGCTCCTGAGATTAAAATATTTTGAGAGACTTTTAGATCACTAACTAAAATTGGACATCAACTCTTCAAGAACTTCTCTTCTGCTGTGGAGTCCCAAATAAAAGTCACAGCTATAATATAAAAAAATGAAGGACATTCTCCAATGTGATGGAGTGGAAATGTAACATGTTCTAAAGAGAAGAGGAAAAGGATGAGAGATTAGACATTTGACTGCTTTAAAGTAGTGTAGATTCAGACTGAATGTACAAATATAAAAGTAATGTTTTTACAGAAATGCAAAAGGGCCATTCTTGATGGAATTGCAGAAATATGACATTTCATTACTAGAAAGTGTTTCACAATCAGGAATTTTGTTACTAATGGTTTTTCGCCCAAATCAACTTGATTACTAAATATACTGATGACATTTATGCAGTCTGTTTTCAAGAAAATGTTGCAGTGTTGGCAAGATGTTTTGCAAAATGATATCACGTGGTTCATTACCAGTGTTGGGTGTATCCGATTACAAAGTAATTAGTTACTGTAATCGAATTACTTTTTAGTAAAAAAATAAATAGCGTAACACATTACATTTTAAATTCTTATAATCAGATTACAGTTACTGACTTTCAATTAAAGTAATTTATTTTAAGTACATTACTTTCACAAAAGGAATATGTGTAATACATTTAAAATATGAAATCATAGTGCGTCTGTTAGCGTTTCTGTGACAGCTGAAGTGTTTAATTTGAGTGGATTACTTATTTTGAGTAACCCAACATAGTAAATTACACGCATCGTGGCAGTTACTAGGTGAAATGTCCACTGTGTGGCGCTAAAAGCGAGTTAAATGTTCTTTCAAACAGATGAGATTTTTATGGTTAATGCTCTATCGAGTTTTATATCAACAAAACCGACCTCCCTACCCTAAACCTTAAACAGAAAAAGCAACGTAAAACACAGTCATTTTTTGGTGCTTCTATGACACTTTCAGCTCGCGTGTTAACTCGCGAAACGAACAGCGTTTCACGTAAAAATCACTATGCAAAAATGAAAGTATAGTAACATGATTCTATGAGATCAGGCTGCTTTTTTGATTTCATCTCAGGTTTCACCATAAATAGTATTGATTACTAACACTGAATCAACCTTGGTATAACCAACCAACATGAAGCAGAAGTTTGAAAGTTTCAGAGTGGGTCTTAGAGAGTAAACAATCTTCAAAAGTCAGTAAATTAGTAATACAATAACATAAGTGATTGATCTTAAAGAGACAGTAACATGAGAAGTACCACACTATGAAGTTACAAAATTGCTTAGAACAGAGATGAAAGTGAGACAACAGTAAAAGTGTATTCAGAATGAATCAAAAGTTTGTTTTTTGGAGTCAGTGGACTAATAGTTATGGCTCAAGTACTCAAAACAGTGAAAGTGTAGGTGATTTTGTGCCTCTGTGTTGATACATTGATTGCAGACTTCTGGAGGGAATAAAAGACAAAGTTGCAGTACTACCAGAAACATCAAGGAAAGTAAGAGAGAAAGATATACTGAACAAATGCCAAAGAAAGAGTGGTACAGCAATAGACAAAAATGAACTTGCAAGTAGGTAGAAAGTAGAAAGGAAAAAGAATGAAAAGAATATTGAAACTGTAGATGGAAGATCTCAAGGTCTCTGGTTTATTTCTGGATTTCAGCAGGAATAATTAGCTATTTAATGGCTTTAACTGATTATTAAAACATCACTTCATGACACTATTATTCCATCAAACACTTGTAGATCTAATGTTTTCTTTCTAATCAGAGTTCTGATAATGATGTCTTGTATGTAATGTGTTGTTGAGTTCATTTTGTTCAGGTCACTAGTTTACTGCCCACATTCACATTTTCACACACACACACACACACACACACACAAAAAAAAAAAAAAAAAAAAAAATATATATATATATATATATATATATATATATATATATATATATATATATATATATATATATATAACAGCTGGTTTTAACAGTTTACGAACATCTAGCTAAACTTATTATAAATATATAATATATTCAGAAATCTTCAAATAATACGACAATGTAAATGTAATTACAGAAAAAGTTATTATACATAGTTATTATAGTTAGGCAGTTTTATTATTGTTTTAAGTCAATTTTGTTTCTTGTTAATGCACATAATTTTTTCTTGGCACCTTCAAACTATGTATTTCCATTTTTCAGTCACAGAGCTTTTCCTCACACACTAATAAACAGAGTATTTTAGATTTTGGACTACCTGTTTCACAGATATTTGCATGAAATAAATGAGAATACAAATGTCTTGTGTATTATATTGCAATCTCAAAATAAAAGACAAACAGAGGAAATTACATTTTTCACACAGAAAATGAAGCCTATTCCCTTTGATTTATTTATTATTGTGACATTATTTAGATTTTTTTTTTTTTTTTTTGTAATTCTCATCATTCTCAGTGGCTCTCTTTAGATTCTGATTACTGTAATACAGATCCTTTCTGGACACAATGATATTTATTTGAGCTAAAGAAGTGTAAATAAGCTTAAATTTAGGGTAATAGAATTAATACTACCATGATCTATATTATACCTATATTTTGCTATATATAGTGTATAATCATTTTATTTATTTATTTATTTATTTGGATTTTTCCCCTTTTTCTCCCAATTTGGAATGCCCAATTCCCAATGCACTTTTAAGTCCTTGTGGTCATGTAGTGATTCACCTCAATCTGGGTGGCAGAGGACGAATCCCAGTTGCCTCTGCGTCTGAGATCACATGGCTTGTTGAGCGTGTTGCCACGGAGACATAGTGCATGTGGAGGCTTCACGCCATCCACCACGGCAACCGTGCTCAACTCACCACGCGCCCCACCAAGAACGAACCGCATTATAGCGACCACGAGGAGGTTACCCCATGTGACTCTACCCTCCCTAGCAACCGGGCCAATTTGGTTGCTTAGGAGACCTGGCTGGAGTCACTCAGTACACCCTGGGATTTGAACTAGTGTGCTAGTGAACTCCAGGGGTGGTAGCCAGTGTATTTTACCACTGAGCTACCCAGGCCCCGTGTATAATCATTTATTGATTTATTTCAGATTTCGCACAAGTCTACAGTAAAGAGAATTCATGGAAATGTGCTTAAAGGAATATTCCGGGTTCAATACAAGTTAAGTTCAATCGACAACATTTCTGGCAAAATGTTGATTACCACAAAAATTTTATTCAACTCGTTCCTCTGTTTCTTTAAAAAAAAAAAAGGAAAATATGGGGGCCTGGGTAGCTCAGCATGTAAAGACACGGACTATCACACCTGGAGTTGTGAGTTTGAATCCAGGGTGTGCTGAGTGACTCCAGCCAGGTCTCCTAAGCAACCAAATTGGTCCGGTTGCTAGGGAGGGTAGAGTCACATGGGGTAACCTCCTCGTGGTCGCTATAATGTGGTTCGTTCTCAGTGGGTCATGTGGTGAGTTGTGCGAGGATGCCGCGGAGAATAGCATGAAGCCTCCACACGTGCTACTTCTCCACAGTAACACGCTCAATAAGCCACATGATAAGATGCACGGGTTGACAGTCTCAGATGCAGAGGCAACTGAGATTCGTCCTCCACCACCCAGATTGAGGCGAATCACTACGCCACCACAAGGACTTAGAGCACATTGGGAATTGGGCATTCCAAATTGGGGAGAAAAAGAGAGAAAGAAAAAAAAATATCTGGGTTACAGTGCAGCACTTAAACTGAGGAGGAAAAAAAAGGGAACACAGATGTCTGATTTACTAAATTAATTTATTTGTGATCTACACAACCAAGTTTGTTTCAATTGCTTTTGATTAATGTAATTCTCTAAAATGGGCATTCTACTAGATTAAATTAAGTAGAGCGAACATGAACCAATTAAGTATGTTGAAAAACAGCGTAAAAATATTTGTGCTGCTTGTTAAATTTACTTAATTAAAATGAGCTAATGCAACACAGTTCTTGAACATTTTGTCACAACTTTATTTTACTGCATTCAATCTACTTAATTTTTTAAAATGGAAGTTTATTTAATCCATTTGTGTTGGGACTACATGAATTTTTGACAACTGAAACTGGGCATGGAATTTGAAGTTCCCAACATGTTTTGCATGAGACTTGATGCAAAGAGTAAAAATGTTGAAATCAAGTGAAATTTTATGTATTTTTGAGCAAGATGAGAAAATGGGGAGACTTGATAGTGTTTCATGTTCAGTTATTTGGGGATTTAGACCTGCTTATGTTACACTGAGTTACCATTGTGGCGATGAGTGCTTAGGTTTAGGACAGGACAAGTTGATTTACTCAAGGAGTAAAGCATTTAGCATGATGATAAATCCTATTGCTAGCTAAAACTTAGCTAACTAGCATAACATAATCAGTAATGTGACAAAATATTATCTAAAACTGAAGAATAATGTTAGAGTCACAACAAATAAAATCACAAGAGGCTTGGGTCATTTAAAAATAACTTTATTCCATAATGTTGAAATTACGTGAATAAAATATGTTTTCAGACAAAGAATTAATTAGCTAAACCAAGAGGATAAAAAGTGTTGATGTAACTTGATTCATGTGGAACCGATCACATGATTACATTTAAAGCATTTTGTTTTCAGTGTACAAAGGTGAGTGAATTGGGCCATTTTTTGGAGGGTTTAAAGGCAGAAATGTGAAGTTTATAATTCTATAAATGAACTTGCATTAGTCACATTTATTCTTCTGTTAAACTCGTGTTTGAGCTGTAACGTTGTTTAAATCATCGTGTTTGCTGGATTACAGGGTTTACGATGTTACGTCGCGATGTTTGTTTTGTGTGTGTACTTTTGAAACGTTTACGAATTGGCCTTATTTAGCATACTTCCATTGAAAGTGCTTCACTGTAACAGATTTGTGCTTTTTTTGTAAGAAAAGGAGGAATGAGTCGAAATTAATTTATGTGGTAATCAATATTATGCCTCACAAAAAATAATGTCACAATACATGATAAAGCCTTAATGGTCCTAGAAAATAGCCTTCACTTTTTAATACAAAACATGTCTTTTTTAGGCTGTAAGAGCCCGTTCGTGACAGGTTTTGTGTGATCTGGACGGTGCAACTTCACGGTCTCTCCGACTCAGCCGTTAGAGGGCGGCGATGAGACATACAGATGCATTAAATATCTCTGTTGTCTAAAACTATCCTACTTAATCATTTGATAAACAACCCTATCATCACATATATTTTGTTATAGTCAGAGGGACTGATGTTTCTCTATAGTAAAGGGTTTATTGTGTTTATTTAAAGCAACAGTTTCCTCTGCAAATCTCAACAAGATCTCTTTTTATGTTCCAGTCTAATCCACTGTATCCCTCCATTTCTGTTTATTTCTCAATATAATATAATATATACAGACTGGTGGCCAAAAGTTTGGAATAATGTACAGATTTCGCTGTTTTAGAAGGAAATTGGTACTTTAATTCACCAAAGTGGCATTCAACTGATCACAAAGTATAGTCAGGACATTACTGATGTAAAAAACAGCACCATCACTATTTGAAAAAAGTCATTTTTGATCAAATCTAGACAGCAGCCATCACTCCAACACCTTATCCTTGAGTAATCATGCTAAATTGATCATTTGCTACTAGAAAATCACTTGCCATTATATCAAACACAGTTGAAAGATATTTGGTTCATTAAATGAAGCTTAACATTGTCTTTGTGTTTGTTTTTGAGTTGCCACAGTATGCAATAGACTGGCATGTCTTAAGGTCAATATTAGGTCAAAAATGGCAAAAAAGAAACAGCTTTCTCTAGAGACTCATCAGTCAATCATTGTTTTGAGGAATGAAGGCTATACAATGCTTAAAATTACCAAAAAACTGAAGATTTCATACAAAGGTGTACACTACAGTCTTCAAAGACAAAGAACAACTGGCTCTAACAAGGACAGAGAGACATGTGGAAGACCAGATGTACAACTAAACAAGAGGATAAGTACATCAGAGTCTCTAGTTTGAGAAATAGACACTTCACATGTCCTCAGCTGACGGCTTCATTGAATTCTACCCGCTCAACACCAGTTTCATGTACAACAGTAAAGAGAAGACTCAGGGGTGCAGGCCTTATGGGAAGAATTGCAAAGAAAAAGCCACTTTTGAAACAGAAAAACAAAAAGAAAAGGTTCGAGTGGGCAAAGAAACACAGACATTGGACAACAGATAATTGGAAAAGAGTGTTATGGATCTTAACCCCATTGAGATTTTGTGGGATCAGCTAGACTGTAAGGTGCGTGAGAAGTGCCCGACAAGACAGCCACATCTATGGCAAGTGCTACAGGAAGTGTGGGGTGAAATGTCACCTGAGTATCTGGACAAACTGACAGCTAGAATAACAAGGATCTGTAAAGCTGTCATTGCTGCACGTGGAGGATTTTTTGATGAGAACTCTTTGAAGTAGTTTAATTTTTTTTCAAATTGTAATAGTAATTGTTCACGTTATTAATGTCCTGTCTATACATTATGATCAGTTGAATGCCACTTTGGTGAATAAAAGTACCAATTTCTTTCCATAAGAGCAAAATCTGTACATTATTCCAAACTTTTGGCTGCCAGTGTATATAACAAGCTCTCTAGCCAACAAAACCCTATGTTCCGTCAAAAAAGCGAACTGGGGTTGTATTTGGGACAGGCCTTCCTCACCCCACTGTACAGCACATCTCACTGCATGAGCATATGGTTAATGTGTGATCAAAGCAAATATGACACTGATCAGCTGAATTTAACCCATACTTCCTGTCAATGTTCATTCTGTTTCCTGTGTTGTGGGCTGCAAATGTGTGAGGTTTTGCAGTGAGACAAAAGTTGCCGCTGTTCACACACACACACACACACACACACACACACATAGATTGTAGTGGGATAGTATCAAGTGTCATCAGAGACTCAAACCGCACTCATAGGAGAAGTTTGTGATCAACCCAATTTACACTAACAGTCCTGTTCACTGACTGTCAGAAATAAAAAATTCTGAATTGTTTAAAGTTAAGGGTGTTTATTCATAGTCATTTAACCCCATTGTTAAAGTTAAATTGAAATGGCATTTGCAACCTATTTTGGGCAGGACTTGATATTATCGTTTAAGATTTTAGGATTGTTCAGAGGTTGCATTTTCAAAAACAATACCTAAATAGCGATTTGACTAGTGCAGTGTTGGGGAAGCTGCTTCTAAAATGGTTGCTTCCCAAGCTACAAGCTACTCATAACTTAAAGTAGTTAAACTACAGTCAAGCTACTTTTTTTTTATTTATTTATTTTTTTTTTAAAGTAGTTAGCTACACTACAAGCTACTAACAAAAAGTGGCTGACCACACTGGAGCTATTTAAAGAAAAAAATATTTTTAGATAAATAACAATCAGATGATATTTAATTCTGCAATCAGAAGTGATTGATAGATATTACTGAAATACAGTAAGTATTGCGAGATACAGTGCATCCGGAAAGTATTCACAGCGCTTCACTTTTTCCACATTTTGTTATGTTACAGCCTTATTCCAAAGTTGATTAAATTCATTATTTTCCTCAATTCTACAAACAATACCCATAAAAAAAAAAAATAAAAAAATAAAAAAAAAAAATCACATGTACATAAGTATTCACAGCCTTTGCTCAATACTTTGTTGAAGCACCTTTGGCACCAATTACAGCCTCAAGTCTTGAGTATGATGCTACAAGCTTGGCACACCTATTTTTGGGCAGTTTCTCCCATTCTTCTTTGCAGGACCTCTCAAGCTCCATCAGGTTGGATGGGGAGCGTCGGTGCAGCCATTTTCAGATCTCTCCAGAGATGTTCAATCGGGTTCAAGTCTGGGCTCTGGCTGGGCCACTCAAGGACATTCACAGAGTTGTCCTGTAGCCACTTTGTCATCTTGGCTGTGTGTTTAGGGTCGTTGTCCTGTTGGAAGATGAACCTTCGCCCCAGTCTGAGGTCCAGAGCGCTCTGGAGCAGGTTTTCATCAAGGATGTCTCTGTACATTGCTGCATTCATCTTTCCCTCGATCCTGACTAGTCTCCCAGTTCCTGCCGCTGAAAAACATCCCCACAGCATGGTGCTGCCACCACCATGCTTCACTGTAGGGATGGTATTGGCCAGGTGATGAGCGGTGCCTGGTTTCCTCCAGACATGACGCTTGCCATTCAGGCCAAAGAGTTCAATCTTTGTTTCTCATGGTCTGAGGAGTCCTTCAGGTGCCTTTTGGCAAACTCCAGGTGGGCTGTCATGTGCCTTTTACTGAGGAGTGGCTTCCGTCTGGCCACTCTACCATACAGGCCTGATTGGTGGAGTGCTGCAGAGATGGTTGTTCTTCTGGAAGTTTCTCCTCTCTCCACAGAGAAATGCTGGAGCTCTGTCAGAGTGACCATCGGGTTCTTGGTCACCTCCCTGACTAAGGCCCTTCTCCCCCGATCACTCAGTTTGGCCGGGCAGCCAGCTGTAGGAAGAGTCCTGGTGGTTCCAAACTTCTTCCATTTACGGATGATTGAGGCCACTGTGCTCATTGGGACCTTCAATGCTGCAGACATTTTTCTGTACCCTTCTCCAGATCAGTACCTCGATACAATCCTGTCTCGGAGGTCTACAGACAATTCCTTGGACTTCATGGCTTGGTTTGTGCTCTGACATGCACTGTTAACTGTGGGACCTTATATAGACAGGTGTGTGCCTTTCCAAATCATGTCCAATCAACTGAATTTACCACAGGTGGACTCCAATCAAGTTGTAGAAACATCTCAAGGATGATCAGTGGAAACAGGATGCACCTGAGCTCAATTTTGAGTGTCATGGCAAAGGCTGTGAATACTTATGTACATGTGATTTTTTTCATTTTTTATTTTTAATAAATTTGCAAAGATTTCACACAAACTTCTTTCACGTTGTCATTATGGGGTATTGTTTGTAGAATTTTGAGGAAAATAATGAATTTAATCCATTTTGGAATAAGGCTGTAACATAATAAAATGTGGAAAAAGTCAATATTTTTCAGGAGACCAAGGACAGCTCTGCTGACCTTGTGCACAACCCTGTGAACTGTTGACATGGGGATGTAGAAGGCAGAGGAAACAACCCAATAGGCAGGGGTGTAGATTCCAGGGGGGATGGGGGAGGAGGTAACCCCCTCAATAATCAAAACAAGCAAGTACAACCTCCCCATTATTTATACCATGATCAATGGAAACACGGGTAAATGCTTCACGCTGCAAGTCCTTTTTTCTCTTCCCAATTTAGAATGCCCAATTCACTCTAGGTCCTCATGGTGGTGTAGTGACTCACCTCAATCCGGGTGGCAGAGGACAAATCTCAGTTGCCTCCACATCTGAGACCATCAATCCATACATTTTATCACATGGCTTGTTGAGCACTTTACCGCTGAGACCTAGCGCATGTGGAGGCTCACGCTATTCTCGCTATTCTGCGCGGCATCCACGCACAACACACCACACATCCCATCGAGAGCAAACCACATTATAGTGACCACGAGGAGGTTAACCCAACATGACTCTACCCACCCTAGCAATCGCACCAATGGGGAAAACTGGGTCAAAAGGAGGATTAGAACCCAGGTCATCCGCATAGAAAAAGTACATTTACACCATCTTATCACGCTAAGCCATTGCAGAGACACTGTCTTTAATTTCTTTGTTTCCATTAGACTATTTCGGTGCAAATAGCCGCAATATGTGGCAGGTATTTACACCTAGTGCAAATAATCACTCTATGATAATGATAATGAATGAATGTTGCATTTATATAGCGCTTTTTCGGACACTACACTCAAAGCGCTTTACACAGGGAACAGGGGACTCTCCTCAACCTCCACCAGTGTGCAGCATCCAACTAGATGATGCGACGGCAGCCATAGTGCGCCAGTATGCTCACCACACACCAGCTATTGGTGGAGGGGAGAGTAAAGATACAGAGCCAATTTATGGATGGGGATTATTAGGAGGCCATGACTGAGAAGGGCCAATGGGGGAATTTGGCCAAGACACCAAGGGTTACACCCCTACTCTTTTACAAGAAGTGCCCTGGGATTTTTAAGGACTACAGAAAGTCAGGACCTTGGTTTAATGTCTCATCCGAAGGACAGTGCCTTTTTACAGTATAGTGTCCCCATCACTATAGTGGGGCATTAGGACCCACACAGACCGCAGGGTGAGCACCCCTACCGGCCTCCCCAATACCTCTTCCAGCAGCAACATAAGTTTTCCCCAGGAGTTCTCCCATCCAGGTACTGGCTAGGCTCAGTTTATTCCTTTACACCCAAAATATCTCCTTTATCCTTAAAAGAATTACATCATATCTTATCCAAAACTCATTTGAACAAAGGTCCTGATCCTGATGGATTCCCTTTTGAGTTTTACAGGACTTTTTTTTGGAAGGATCTAAGAGATTTTATTTTTTCTGTCTTTGAAGATTGCTTAAGAACCTGCCAATTATTAGAAACTATGAAACCAGAACTAATCACTTTCTTTCCCAAACCAAAGATAGTCTTTACACTGAAAAACTGGCATCCAATCACACTATTAAAATTTGATTATAAGTTATTAACTCCTCTTTACACTAAAAGACTGAGACCTTGTCTGGAATAGATTATTTCAATAACTCAGTGTGGGACCTCACCATACAGGGATGGCTATGCTCTTTAAGGCTGAAGGAGTTTCAAGAATGGTTTATCCTGACCTATCCTTGTATGTTGACTCCAAAACAGCTGCTTCCATTGACTCTCTCATATTTAAATGTATTCAGAGGAATGGACTGAATAGGTTAAGAGAAAACAATGATTATAAACTGCTTGGCACTTTTTCTGGGGCTAGTACCAAACTTTGAATTGGCTTCAGAGAATGGTTGGTTGTCATTCTATGCATTTTTCATAGGCTTTTGTCCCATGAAATTAATTGAAATGAGTTAAAGTTCCTATTGAATCTCATATATATTGCTTTATTATTTGCTATATGACTGTATATTACAAGCATTCAGTAAAATAAAAATACTCTCTGGGACATGTAGCATTTTATGATGCTACAGAGCTACTCACTGGAAAACGGAGCTCGTTACAGGAAAAGCTACACTACTGTGAAAATAGCGGAGCGACTGAAAATTTTTAAGTTAGTAACATCGTTAATCCCCAACACTTGAGAATTGGCCAACATTCGCCATGTCTAGGAAAAAAAAAAAAAAAAGAGTTTCAAAGGCAGCGCAAGACACTACATTTTGCTAAAAGATTATGAACATTTTATTTATTTGGAATATACTTGCAATAAGGAATCATGCATTACATTTTAAAACAACCAAGCATGCAACATCAAAGTTGATCTTTTCTATTTCAATCAAACACAAGTATACACAAAAAGACAAAAGACACTCATCGTCAGCTTGGTAAAAAATCGTTTTATTTTTCCTGGCAAGGTAAAGAGAGAAAGGTGTGATTGTTTTGTCTTTCAGAGTCTCAGTGCAGGTTTCCACACGCAATAATCATTCTCCGCTTCTTCGTCCCCTTCAACTGCCAACTTCCTGTCTTTCCTTCTTTTCAGTTGTCTTATTCGAATATTCCAACCAACAGATAGTCACAAGAAAAAAACAAGATGCATGATGAATCCAACAGTTTTATCAGTAAATTTACCAGCAAAGTCCTTACAAAAAAAAGAATAAAAAATAAAAAAATAGCAAAAACAAAAGTGCATAACAAGTGATAATCCAATTTAAATTATGCATTTTGCTCAAACAGATCAAGTTGTAAATTTGGTTCTATTTACCAAAAAAAAAAAACATTAAAATATTATAATATATCAGTAGCAGCAAAAAAAACTAAAAACAGAACTTAACCTTATAGTTGTAAAACTATATTTGATATAGTTGTAGTTTGTTGGATAAGCCGATTTAATCACTAAATACCAAATATCAATATGGCATCAATATATATCGGTACAAATGCATTCGTACACTCACTCACACTCACAAGCACGCACACATCGTTGGTCACAGTTTACAGGTCAATAGGGGTCCATAAGTCAAGTGTAAGGTACCTTAAAACAATTAACAACCTATTAACGCAGAATACACATACGAAATATGAAGAAAATAAAATAATCATGGCAATAACACAGGAAAAAAAAAAAAAAAACACTTAAAAGCTCCCAACATAGCTACACAAATCACACATACAACCAAACACACACACAACGCAAATCATGATCGTTACACTGTGGAGTTTACGTTCCAGCTCCTTCATGGCGATATCGAATCTCTTGGAAACCACAACAAGATTGAACGACTGAAGTATGGTGAGATTCAAAATCTGTAAACTACGATGAGTTTCGACAGCAAACACTGACCAAGCCCAGGAGAAAACTACAAGCCGACTACGCCAAGTGAGAAGAAATGCTGAAAATAAACGATAAGACAAGTAGCGACTCATGACGACAATCGGACAGAACGACGACGACGAAGCTGATGATGAAAACTGTGAATTCATAGATGCTCCCTTACAAACAAACGATCCAAAAAAACAACAAAAATCATCCAAGACAGCATTTACCATCTTTTTTGAAGCTGAGAATGTTCTCTTTTCCTCGATAGTAATTACTAAAAAAGAAAAACGACGCTAATCTTTCCTAGATAGTCTCAGTGTTAAAGTCTGATTATGCTATTGCTACGACAGTGCTGCCTCCGCAGGTCACTCGTAGTTATTGCAACTTCATGTGCAAGTGTCTCTATTGTCAGTCTGCGTGTGAATGCGTTTGATTCTTATGCCTGGGATTAACGTGAGATTTAAAAAATGTTGTATAATAGTTGCTGCCTAGCCTTCCTCCCTAATTTTAATCTTTTAACGATTATTACCAGATATATCAGTCTATACCTCCCTCCCGTTTAAACCTACGACCTCCCTCCCGCTCACTTTGTTTACTTTCTCCCTCGGTTACTCTATCGCTCTTCTCTACGTATTTAGGTTTATTCCCTGTGATTGGGTGCATTCTGCAGTTAACTAGAGGAGTCCCCTCCCCCCTCCCACCCACCCACCCACCCTCATGGACACACAAAGGGCGTGGGGTCTGTCCGTCAGGCGGAGCGGCCAATCGCGTCCCTCTCCCCCACGATCAGGGCAGTGCAATACACAGATGGATGAGTTCCCCCCTCCTAAAGATTCAACCTAGAGAAAGAGAGAAAAGACAAGAAAAAGTGACACATTTTGACATCATTATGGTCGCAGAAATGACACACTTCAGCTTTAAGATCCTATTCATGTCCATACATTTTCACTAACCTGACAGCGTGTGCTGTGTGTGAAGCAGAGGGGGCGGGGCTACACGCCATAGCATGCAGAGAGGCGTTCCTTCAGTATGGGAGGAAACTGCTCCGAGAACTGCTGCCAGTTCTCCTCGCCAACCTGGTCCTTAAAACCATGCAGGATCTACACAAAGACACAACATGAACTTTTAAACATTTCACCCGTGTAACCATCGTAACCATGCAGCTCCATGAATGTGTTTGTCTAACCTTGTAGAACATGTCCCTCAGGTCATCTTTAGGGTTGACCCAGGAGGCCACCGCATCACAGAAGAAGATGAAATCCTGGAGAGGGAGAGACAGATGCAACAAAAGTATTTACAAATGAACATCTAAGATCAGTGCATCACTGTGATAGCAAGACATCAGAATTCACCTGGACCACACCCCCAGGATTGACACCAATCATCACGCAGATGCCTCTGAAGGCGGAGTCCTTTTCTTCGTTATCTCTGATGTTCCGTAACGATGTGCACCTGCAAAAAGACGATCAAAAATATGATTACTATAATATTTAAGCAACATACCCTTGTGTACGCACACATTGGTGTTATTCTTATCAATTGAAACTAGAAAATGGTTTGAAAATCAGCAGAAAGTTTCATGGTGACTCACCAAGGTCTGATGAATTGTTGCAACATGGGAGCCACTTCCTGTGGACAGACGTAACCCAGGCGACCAATCGTTATGGCTATAAATAGAAGGGGGAGGAGTTAGACAACAATCCTAAAAATATACAGTATATTAATATAGAAAATATTATATATATTAAGGCCTTTATGTTTGAATAAAGCTATAAATTAATGGTAATGATCAGCTTTATGTTTGAGTGTGAAGTGAGAGGTGGTACCGGTGTTCTCCAACAGGGTTTTGGGAGTATTGGGTCTGTTAATGATCTCCACCAAATGAGGAAGAACCAGAGCCACATAAGGCTGCATCTCCACACCTACAACACAACATACAGTCAGATCAATTTAATCTGGAGTGAGCTCACGTTACCACCAACATGAAATAAGCAGGGCTGCCCCCTAAACATTAGTCGATGAGAAGAGTCTTGGTCAACCAAGTTTTGATTTGTCGGTTTTGATCCCCGAGATCATCGTCTGTCAACACAACCCTAATGTGCATTTCTCTCTATAAATGAACAAAATGTTCAGACAGTCTCCTTGCTGGTTTTTCCGACACATTCAGAATCATTCCCGCTTTTGCCGGCGTCGCTGCGGCTCGCTTCGTGCGTGCGCTTGTAAAATGTATATTTTAAA
The DNA here is from genome assembly GCF_019703515.2 of Myxocyprinus asiaticus. Taxonomy (NCBI): domain Eukaryota; kingdom Metazoa; phylum Chordata; class Actinopteri; order Cypriniformes; family Catostomidae; genus Myxocyprinus; species Myxocyprinus asiaticus. Next base: position 3,318,906 of record NC_059350.1, read on the forward strand.
GGCTCATTATTTCGGTTTAGTATTTCTCTGTAATGTAGAACAGTGTTAGCAATATTACTTATGACATTGTTTCTCTGCCCTGGAACTCAAACCATTTTCTAATGCCCCCCAATATATATATATATTAAAGAAATTAATATCATAAACGTGCGACAACTAGTCGAATAATGGCTTAAACTAACAACTTCTAGTTGACTAGGATCATCTTTGGTCAGGGGCAGCCCTAGAAATAAGCACTGATGTTGTTAAAAATGTATCTTACTAGGGCTGAGTATTGACACAGATGTCCCGGTTCGATTCCGATTCATAACCTCTCGATTAGATTCCAAATCGATATCGATTCAAATGGGTATATTTCTGTTATAATGTTCATTTTGCTTAAATATGAAAGACATTCTCTCTCAGCTAATGCTGTTAATTACAAAGGGACCATCTAACCTTCTAAGAAACCCTTTAAGGTCCAATTCTAAAATATTAATTTTACAAATTATATTTTCATTTGTTTTTCCATCATATTGGTCACATATTAGCTTTTGAAAAAATGTCAAATTCAGTGTATTCCATCAATAATATTATATTGCATATTTCTTTGTTAATGTTTAGTTTTACTTGCATAATTTGTACTATTTCCAAGTATTTACACAGATAGGTAGAACATGTGCTAAATCGGTACTGTCTCTTTAAGACTACTGGCATCAGCCACTGAGCACATACAAGCACACGCACGTTATTTTTAGAGCACACGTGCTATGCGTCATTATAATTAAATGTTTTTTTTTTTTTTTTTTTTTACATCAACAACTGACTGTAAAGAACAGAAAGGGTATTAAAAGAGACATTATTCAATGATAAATGGATTGCGTTGATCTCATCTTTAGACGCATTACACAGATCGAATCAAACCAAAGTCGTTCAGTCGTAACTTCTCAACTTTAAAACCCTGGGGGCTTTTATTTTGACAGAACACTCCAAATGGTGACCTTAAAATGTCTATGTGTGGGCTAGTTCACAGTAGTTTCAAATCTGATAAATGAATCCTCCAGTTCTGATATCAATGCATGTTATAAGCGAACTGAACTACAGAGCATCTACATCTAGGATGTAGTTCGTGTGGAGTGCTCAAATATTGTCTCTCTGAGAGCTAAAAACAGCAGCGCGTCATAAGCCAGTGCATGCTGTGTGTGTGTGTGTGTGGACACAACAGAGCATTTACAGAAGCATGCTGCGCATGCAGACTATTTGTTTATTAAATGCAGTCTTTTAAGATTCACAAAGCTATTATATGTCTTCAAGAGACTTTAAGTAAAATGTACGAGTCACATAGACTGCTTTAATGGTGCTTTTATGGTTCTTTAATGTCATTTTTGGAGCTTGACAGTAATGACCATGACTAACACACAGTATCGGATTTGGATCGGGCTCATCAGGCTGATACCCAATCTGGAAAAAAACATCACTATTGGATCAGTGCATCCCTAATCAATATTTTTACCCAGTCCTATATCTAATAAAATTTACAATCTATGTCATTTCATCAGGAAGATTATCCAACACTAATATTAATGAATGGGCAAAGAAATGAATCAGTCATGTATCAGTGTATGTAATGAGCGAGATAAAGCTCACCCATCTGCATGCAGATCTCTCCGATGGCCCATGTGGCGTTATTACAAACAGAGATGAACTCAGGGTTCAGATTTGTCCCCAGGATTGGCATGAACTCAGCTAAACACACACAAAACACACAGTTACTACATTTGACTCCATATACATACAGAAGGGCATATCAGAGCTCATGCATGTTAAATACGCTTGTGTCATCTTACCGATACAGGGTTTGACGTGTGGAAAACAGGCCTTGGTCAGATCGCCTAGCAGAGCAAATGAGCTCTGTCGCACCTCTGGCATGGTGTCCTATAAACAATAGAGTGAGTGAATTTAAATGCCAGGGGTGAAGGGTTCTTCGATTCTTGGTTATTATACCTGCTAATTCGGTTTCTGTAGGTGGGTCAGATATATCTATAGATCTATTCTATAGATTCTTTGTATAAAAATCTATACAAAGAATTTGGCAATGAGCCACTTGCTAAAGATCTGAACCACTATGCCGTTGCTGAAAAGCGAACCGTGACTCCTTGAATCAAAATCAAATCAAATTGTGAGGTCTTTAAGGATTCCCACCTTTATGAAGGTGTTTTTAAAGATTTCCTGTTTCAGTGGCATGACCAAAAATTAGTGCTTATAACTCTACAAAAAAAGAAAATAGAGAACTTTTCAAATTTTTTTAATGATACAGATTATGATAAATTACGAGACATTCGGTCTAAGAAACTGCTGAAAAACAAATCACAAAAAAAACTTCTTATTTTCCTTTTTTGACATTATATAGGGTGTAAATAAGTCGGCTCCAAAAAACTACTTTTGTTTTGTTCACAATCATGTCACCTGTAACTGACTAAAATTGTGTCGATACGACAAAGCAATCAAAAGTCATAGCATTACAAAAATAATTTATCCCAGTGTCCAAAAACTTCTCCAAACAAATAAAACATAATAATTGTACATAATAACTAATTACACATGCAAATACAACAACGTCTAAAGGTATGCTCTCTCTCCAACATGCAAGCATGAGTAACGAGATCTCATTCAGTTCCATTCTGTGCCATTTGAGTCATCATTGAGTCTGTGTCATGTACCTGGCGCCATCTGCTGGTGACCATATGTAATTAGAGTGAACGATCCTCTCTGCCCATATTTGGATGACTTCCACCTCTGGTTGGAGTGATCTAAATCCTAATACGATTGGTTTAGTGTTCCATGACGCTGGACAACGTACTACATCATTTCCAAAGTCATCTGATCCAGGAAAGCTAACATGTTTTTAGCCAGATAGCACATTATGTGCTGTGTGCACATTGTGCTTCATGTGGATTATCGAATGATCTATGCATCCGATTACGCTGTGTGTGGGCTTGTTGTAAAGGGAACCCCCTCCTCTAAGTAATGGTATGTGATATTTTATGTTCTACTTATATTTCGTGAAGTTATACGTAAAAACGCTGCATATCAGCAACACCTGTTTACATGCAACATGTCAAAGAAATATACTTGGCTATTACTTGCTATAATTTTGTCTGCAAGTAAGACAAATAGGGTGGTTGTATTCTACTCTTTGAGAGCTTTTCAACAACATGACCCCTGGCTATTTGATTAGTTTGATGTTTTACCAATTACAATAATATGTACAGTACAAAATTAATAAATATTAAAATGGAACAATTTGCAAATTTCTAACCTTGTTCAGCTTTGGTCATAATGCCTACATGTATTGTAAAGTATGATACTAAGCTTTAAAACGATACCTATTTTGTGTTGGTTAAAACTGCAGTTATTAATATTTTGATAAAAAAAAAAAAAATTCTATACAGGCCAATCAAAGCTTAAAGGGTTACACTCTTACAAACAAATTTTCACATCAGTCATCTTGCTTATTTTACAGTGGAATACAACAAATTAAATCTTTACAGCAAAATAAAATAAACAAAATCAGTATGGTGTAAAAGAGATGTGTATGTAGCCTGTGAGACCAAGCACATTTTTAAACACACAGACACAATGTACCTGCATACACTGGAACAGAAGTGTCATGATGTTGCTACGGGCAACCAGCTGGTCCACATGCCCACCGAGACCCTCAGCCAATCCGCTGAGCAGATCCAAAGCGACGATCATAAAGTCTTTATCAGGAGCCTCGTACTGATCTGGCTGCTGACTGTACATCTACACACAGAGAGGCAGGTGAATGATTGTGTAGGCCACTGATATAAATGGACACTTACGAGTGACTGTGTTCTTACCATGGCTTGTGCGAGTGTTTTCTGCACCAGAGTAACACAGCGCTGATAGACAGGCTCACAGTACGGAAGGAAACCGCTCTGTAACGCTGTAGCCACAGATGACAAACACTACACACAAACAAACAGAATGAATGAGGGTCACTTATCCATGATTCATTAACACTGCTGTAAATGTCTGTCGTGTCTCACCTCCAGCAGGGGAAACAGGTCTTTATCTTCATCCTTCAGTTCATTCCATTTCTGGATCAGAGGCGGCATCAGTTTCTGGATGTATTCCTGTACACAACAAAAGATCAGGCCACCAAGATCTAGCAGCAGTCCGACATATTGGCCTGGCTGGTTCCTTCTAAACTAGAGAAATCCCCAAAACCCACTTTACATTAGGGATCCCAAAACCTAATGTTTATAAATGTCGTGGCTCTTTAAAATTGAAAATAAATCAACCATCAAATGAATCACTGGACGTTACCGGTTGGTTTAGATGATGTCCCACTGAATCTGCCAGGGTGCCGATGGCATCGTAGAGGATGAGCAGATTCTTGTGCTGATATTTCCCAAACGCAAACACCAGTGTGTCCAATATAAAGCTCAGATATGGAACCAGCTCTGTACAAGCCTCCTCCTCCAGAGTGGCAAACGCACTGAGAAAGATAACACTTTATCACTCTAAAATTATTTAGCTTTAAATATCAATACAGTGGCAAGAAAAAGTATGTGAACCCTTTGGAATTAGCTGGTTTTCTGCATTAATTGGGGATAAAATGTGATCTCAACTTCATCAGTCCCAAATATAGACAAACACAATGTGCTAAAGCTAACAACACACAAACAATTATAGTCTTTAATGAACACATCCCATTAAACATTCACAGTGCTGTGGAAAAAGTAAGTGAACCCTTGAATTTAATAACGGGTCAATCCTCCTTTGGCAGCAATAAACAAGTGAGCGTTTCCTGTAGCTGCGGATTAGACCTGCACAACGTTCAGAAGGAATTTTGGACCGTTCTTCCTTACAGAACTGCTTCAGCTCAGCCATATTCTTAGGATGTCTGGTGTGAACGGCTCTCTTGAGGTCTTTCCACAGCATCTCTATTGGGATAATGTCTGGGGTCTGACTGGGACACTCCAAAAGGTGGATTTTCTTTTTTTTTTTAAGCCATTCTGAAGTGGATTTACTTCGATGTGTTGGGTTATTGTCCTGCTGCATCACCCAACTTCAGCTGGTGCACAACAACCCTGACTTATCCTGTAGGATATCTTCATAAACTTGATAATTTTTACCTCGATGATGGCAAGCGGTCCAGGCCCTGAAGCAGCAAAGCAGCCCCAAATCATGATGCTCCCTCCACCGTACTTCACCGTTGGGATGATGTTTTCATGTTGGTATGTGATGCCCTTTTTACACCATATGTAGTGCTGCGTGTTCTTCCCAAACAATTCAACCTTAGATTCATCAGTCCACAAAATATTTTACCAGTAGCATTGTGGAATGTCAAGTTAGTCTTTGGCAAACTTCAGGAGCGCAGCAATGTTTTTGTTGGAAATCAGCGGCTTCCTTCGTGGTGTCCTGCCATGGACACCATACCTGTTTAATGTTTTCTGTATAGTAGACTCATGAACAGAGATGTTAACCAGTTCCAGTGATTCCTTCAAGTCTTTATCTGTCACTCTAGGGTTCTTTTTTACCTCATTGAGCATTCTGCAGTGTGCCCTTTGAGTCATCTTGGCTGGACGGCCACTTCTAGGGAGAGTACCTATAGTACTAAATCATCTCCATTTATAGACAGTCTGTCTAACTGTGGACAGATGAATATCTAATCTCTTCGAGATAACTTTGTAACCCTTTCCAGCTTTATGCAAAGCAACAATTCTTGATCGTAGATCTTCTGAGATCTCTTTTTTGCGAGGCATTGTCCACGTCAGCAGATGCGCCTAGTGAAAAGCAAACTCAATGTTTGAGTGCTTTTTATAAGTCAAAGTAGCTCTAACCCACACCTCCAATCTCGTTTCATTAATTGGATGCTAGGTTTGCCTAGGGGTTCACATACTCTTTCCTACTTAACTTGTGAATGTTTGAATGTTGCATTCAAATACACTACCGGCAAAGGGTGACTACTTTGAAGATGCTAAAATATAACACAGTTTTGATTTATTTTGGATTTTGTTTAGTCACAACATAATTCCCATAGTTCCATTTATGTTATTCCATAGTTTTGATGACTTTACTATTATTCTAAAATGTGAAAAACAATTATAATAAAGAATGAGTAAGTGTTTCAAAACTTTTGACCAGTAGTGTATGTTCACGAACAATACAATAATTTGTTTGTTATTAGTTAACAGGTTGTGTTTGTCCATTATTGCAACTTAAATGAAAATCAAACCAGATTTAAGACAAATTTATACATAATTGCAGGTAATTCCAAAAGGTTCACATACTTTTTCTTGCCACTGTATATCAAATATTACACACACCTGCAGGCAGCCTCCTGGACCCTCTTGTTGCCATCCAGGATGCGTTTGAGCAGTTCTGTCATGAGTGGTTTGAGGTGCGCATCTGGGGGTTGGCTCACTACCCAGTGTGCATAACGGCTGAGTGTCCAGCAAGCGATAGAGCGAACCAGAGCCTTCTTATCACACAGACACTGGATGAGGTGTGGGATCAGTTCGGGCAGATAGGGAACCATACCCTGCATACAGCCTGACAGAGGGACAATGTGTTCAAATTTTTAGTATAATACAAAAATAAGTATATTGTAATCAACCTTATAGGTATGTCCTTATTTAGATCTCTAGGTAAATGTGTGTATGAGGTACAAACCCTCTGCAATGGCTCCCAACACCAGTATTCCAGACTCTTTAATGACCCAATCAGGGTGGAACAGCAGACCCTTCAGTAGAGGCAGCAGGTGCGGCAACAGGTCGTCTCGAAATACGTTAGCCAGAACGTCCAGTGCCGCTGCAGAACATTTACCTATAAACGCATGAAAAAAAGCAGTTAATTTACACCATCTGTCTGACAAAAAGACAAAAAACAATAATGTATGATAGAAACAGTAGAAACAATAAAAAGCACTTTCCATTATGGATCCCTGAGTTCTGATTGGCAAGTTTACTCACGTAGGTTCCAGTCAGACAGTGTGTCATCGTCATCATCCTCATCTTCATCAATGTCCTCTCCCTCCTCCCCCTCTCCTCCCTCGTGCTGCAGAGTAACAGTACGAGACTTGTGGAAGCGAGGCTTGATATCCTGCTCGCTGTCTGGAACTGTGTCATCCTCCTCCACATCACCCTGGAGAGAGAGAGAGAGAGAGAGAGAGAGAGAGAGAGTGTTGTTCAGCTAATTATGTCCGATTCATAAATTAATTGCTGGTTCTTTTTAATGAAACAGACAAAGAGATTCAATAATCTTTACCAAACACGTATTCTGAATTAGTCAGACAACTCACTCACTCACTGAATCAGTTATTGCAACTACCAAGTTAACTCAATTGCTGCATCAGTTTTGGAAATTACTGAATTAACTGGCTCAACGAATCAGTTATAGCGATTACCGAATCAACTCACTCACTGAACTCACTCACTGAAACTGTTATTTTTATTACCAAATTAACTAACTCACTGAATCTGTTATAACAAATTCCAAATTATTTGCTCACTGAAACAGTAATAGTGATTATCGAATCAGCTCGCTCCCTGGATCAGTTCTGGCGAATACTGAATCAGCTCGCTCCCTGGATCAGTTCTGGCGAATACTGAATCAGCTCGCTCCCTGGATCAGTTCTGGCGAATACTGAATCAGCTCGCTCCCTGGATCAGTTCTGGCGAATACTGAATCAGCTCGCTCCCTGGATCAGTTCTGGCGAATACTGAATCAGCTCGCTCCCTGGATCAGTTCTGGCGAATACTGAATCAGCTCGCTCCCTGGATCAGTTCTGGCGAATACTGAATCAGCTCGCTCCCTGAATCAGTTCTGGCGAATACTGAATCAGCTCGCTCCCTGGATCAGTTCTGGCGAATACTGAATCAGCTCGCTCCCTGGATCAGTTCTGGCGAATACTGAATCAGCTCGCTCACTGGATCAGTTCTGGCGAATACTGAATCAGCTCGCTCACTGGATCAGTTCTGGCGAATACTGAATCAGCTCGCTCACTGGATCAGTTCTGGCGAATACTGAATCAGCTCGCTCACTGGATCAGTTCTGGCGAATACTGAATCAGCTCGCTCACTGGATCAGTTCTGGCGAATACTGAATCAGCTCGCTCACTGGATCAGTTCTGGCGAATACTGAATCAGCTCGCTCACTGGATCAGTTCTGGCGAATACTGAATCAGCTCGCTCACTGGATCAGTTCTGGCGAATACTGAATCAGCTCGCTCACTGGATCAGTTCTGGCGAATACTGAATCAGCTCGCTCCCTGGATCAGTTCTGGCGAATACTGAATCAGCTCGCTCCCTGGATCAGTTCTGGCGAATACTGAATCAGCTCGCTCCCTGGATCAGTTCTGGCGAATACTGAATCAGCTCGCTCCCTGGATCAGTTCTGGCGAATACTGAATCAGCTCGCTCCCTGGATCAGTTCTGGCGAATACTGAATCAGCTCGCTCCCTGGATCAGTTCTGGCGAATACTGAATCAGCTCGCTCACTGGATCAGTTCTGGCGAATACTGAATCAGCTCGCTCACTGGATCAGTTCTGGCGAATACTGAATCAGCTCGCTCCCTGGATCAGTTCTGGCGAATACTGAATCAGCTCGCTCCCTGGATCAGTTCTGGCGAATACTGAATCAGCTCGCTCCCTGGATCAGTTCTGGCGAATACTGAATCAGCTCGCTCCCTGGATCAGTTCTGGCGAATACTGAATCAGCTCGCTCCCTGGATCAGTTCTGGCGAATACTGAATCAGCTCGCTCCCTGGATCAGTTCTGGCGAATACTGAATCAGCTCGCTCCCTGGATCAGTTCTGGCGAATACTGAATCAGCTCGCTCCCTGGATCAGTTCTGGCGAATACTGAATCAGCTCGCTCACTGGATCAGTTCTGGCGAATACTGAATCAGCTCGCTCACTGGATCAGTTCTGGCGAATACTGAATCAGCTCGCTCACTGGATCAGTTCTGGCGAATACTGAATCAGCTCGCTCACTGGATCAGTTCTGGTGAATACTGAATCAGCTCGCTCACTGGATCAGTTCTGGTGAATACTGAATCAGCTCGCTCACTGGATCAGTTATAGTGATTACCAAATTAACTCTCTCACGGAATCAGCTATAGCAATTATCAAGTTAGCTCACTCACTGAATCAGTTTTAGCCAAAGAGTGTTCTTAAAGGAAAAATGTATCTAACCTTCAGTAAGATGATGTCAATCTCAGAATACTTCATTCCATTCACCAGGATGGGGATGAGTCTGTGAAGAAACACATTTAACAAAGACTACGTTACTCCATATTAATCCACATGCCATTCAGACCATCAGAATTTTAGTCACTCTCTCAAACACTACAGAAAATTAGTACTCACTGAACCAGGTGTCCTGACAGAGCCTCTTTACAGATGGGCTGCTCCGCTAGAGTCAGCCAGAACTCACACGCCTCCAGAGCCACATTCTCATCTGCATCCTGTGTGCGCTGCAGCATATACTGCACAGAGAGACAAATGAGATATAAACCACCTATCAGAAACCTTCAGAGGGAATGCAAGGATCCTTTTAACTCGAATCTCAGAGGGACTGACAGGTGTGATGTGTGTACCTGTATGATGCTGTGCATGTGTGGTATGAGACGGTCGATTCGCACTTCCAGCAGCATGACCAGAGCTCTGCACACATTCTTCCTCACCTCACAATCTTCATCACCCGCCAGAGCAAACAGAGACTGAGAAAAACACACAGGACCATGAAACAAACTGTATCAGCAGAATTAATAATGCAGGAAATCAAAAGCAAAGTAGCAATTAGTTGAACTTATCAATATTAACAAGAGTTTGATATCATGCTTTTACTGATACACACACAATAATAATTGTTAAGTTCTAATGTCCTGTTCTTGTTTAATGGAGGTAAACTCACCTCAATGAATGTGTCGATGTTGTCCATGAGAGCCTGAGCTCTGCCGATGATAAACTGATTTACACACGCTATAGCATGAGACCTACAGAGAGAGAAGTTACTTTTAAGTTTAACTTTTTTTTATAGAAAGAAAATGTTAAGGGGGGCCTGGGTAACTCAGCGTGTACTGACGCTGACTATCACCCCTGGAGTCGTGAGTTCGAATCCAGTGCGTGCTGAGTGACTCTGGCCAGGTCTCCTAAGCAACCAAATTGTCCCGGTTGCTAGGGAGGGTAGAGTCACATGGGGTAACCTCCTCGTGGTCACGATTAGTGGTTCTCGCTTTCAATGGGGCATGTGGTAAGTTGTGCGTGGATCGCGGAGAGTAGCATGAGCCTCCACATGCTGTGAGTCTCCGCGGTGTCATGCACAACGAGTCACATGATAAGATGCACGGATTGACGGTCTCAGAAGCGGAGGCAACTGAAACTTGTCCTCCGCCACCACGAGGATCTACTAAGTAGTGGGAATTGGGCATTCAAAATTGGGGAGAAAAAGGGATAAAAAAAAAAAAAAGAAAATGATGTTAAACAAAAACAACTGTTTATATATTATGTTGCTAAAAATAACTTTTCACGGCCTAGAAAGGGAAATGTAAAAACTCTCTGATATTTTATGGTTTTCCATGACCGTGGGACCCAAAATACAAAAAACACAATATTCAGAGCGAGAATTGTTTGAGTGTACCTGATCTTGGGGCTGCAGTGTTTGAAGAACTGCAGGAATTTAGGGATCATGATGTTGAGGGGTCGATTCAGAGCATCACTGTCCAACAACTCGGATGAGTCCTCACAGATCTTTTGCAGCGCACCAAAAGAGCCCTATACAGACAGTTCATCAGAGCAAATCAGGACCAAACAAAATCAGAGAGGTGTGGAATACTAACATACTGCCAACTGCAAAAGTAAATAATTTTACGAATAACGGTCTCATTTAAAAGTAGTTTGTGAATCAGTATGCATTGATAAAAGTTGTTACAGCCGTTACTACGTTCCATAGTTACATCAGCAAGGGCATCCATTCATCTCAAAATTGCATCCTGTAATTTTCCATTTTTATCCAATTTTGTGTAAAAATATACATTGATATTTTAAGCGTTGTGCATGTTACCTCGCAGGTGTTGTAATCTTCTGAATTAAGCAGGTTGCAGAGTTGAGGCAGAAGCTCTGGCCATGTCTGCAGTTCTCCTTTAGAGGCGATAGTAGTGATGAGAATACCTGCAGACCAACACGCAATCAGTCAACACTTACACAGCTCTGTATGACTGTCACCATATACAACAAAACACATTCTTCTAACAAATATCAATTAACTAATGTACAAATCTAAAATCACAATGGCACACGGTTGCTGACTGTCAGACAAATATACACCATTTCATCCTCATTTTACAACACACATTTAGTAAATACATCATAACAGTGATGTTTAGAATGGGATTCTGTGATCTCTAAGAACCCATCCCACGTTTACCCACTCAACCTGGGTTGAGACTGACCTATGGTGGCACGGATGAGAGGGGAAGGGTCTCCGATGTTGTTGAGACACTCTCTCTTGATGAAGTCAGCCACAGCAGGAGGAAAGTTCTGATAGTGGGCCTTCACATTGTTCTTGAGAATCAGGCCGCTCAGAGAACGAGTCGGCTCATCTGAGGACAGACAGAGAGATGTTTTCCATCAGGTCTTTGACGCTCAGGAGAATCTACGGGTTTTTAGAGTGATGTATGATGGGAAAACACAGACCTTCAGATTTGAGGCTAGTGAGGACGAAGATGAGATAGTTGTTGAAGTCAGGATACTGATTCAGCTGCTCCAGTTTCTAAAGAAAGCATTTAGGAAACAATATAAGAAAAACTAATCACAGAAACAGAAAACAGCTCTGATCTGGGGCCAGTGAGCTTTCCATCCATTATAAACATCAGGATAAAAAAAAAAAAAAAAAAAAAAAAGAAAAACTGACTACTTATTTGCATTCGTTCGAGAAGGGTTTGCCATTACATTGTGTGTTTACAATATTTTCAAAATTGAAAAATGTTGATAGAGGAATTTAAATTCATTTGTGAAAAATGCTCAGAAATCCCTGCATGGCATTTTACAACATGTTTAGTGGAAAAACATATGTAGGTAAATGTATTAGCACGTATTACTACATATTGTTATATTGCTGCATTTAAGGCTACGTCCACATTAATCCAGATACATTTAAAAAGGGCATTTTAGTTTTCGAAACGCTCCATCCACACTGACGTTTTCAATGTTTTCCAAAAGTTGCTCATCCACACTTAAATTTCTGAAATGCTTACTGCTGATGATGGAAAAAAAACGTAAGCAGCGTGGCCCTGCATCATTTCCATGTACGTCCGAAACTCAATTCCTTGAGTCCTTGTGTTCCGCCTCTAGACTGCAATTTCCGAGTAAATTTACCATCGCCTTTGAAGCAATGCAATGTGAATGTTGTAAAAAGTTACATTTATCTTTAACAACGCAATCAAAATGGATAGCAGGCACAACAACGCCGCCACAACATGGGCCGCCATCTTGATTGTTTTGGGTTTAATGGATCACATGACTGCATCACGAAAAAAAAAAAAAAACATCTTTCTCGAATATCTCCATTTTCCCTATTGACACTACAACACGAAGATAGCATTTTCAAATGTACAGTGTATTCAGACCCCTTCATTTTTTTTCACATTTTATGTTGCAGCCTTTTGATAAAGTGCTTTACATTTTTATTTTTATTTTTTCACATCAATCTACACTCCATACCAAATAATAACAAAGCAAAAACCAGATTTTTGGTATCTTTGCAAATTTATTAAAAAGAAAAAATTGAAATCACACTGACATAAGTATTCAGACCCTTAACTCTTAGTTGAAGCACCTTTGGCAGCGATTACAGCCTCAAGTCTTCTCTGCAGATCCTCTCAAGCTCTGTCAGGTTGGATGGGGACCGTCGGTGGACAGCCATTTTCAGGTCTCTCCAGAGATGTTCGATTGGGTTCAAGTCTGGGCTCTGGCTGGGCCACTCAAGGACATTCATAGAGCAGTTTTCAATCAAATCTCTGCCTATCTCTCACAGAAGAAGCTGCTGGATGACAATCAGTCAGGCTTCAAAAGTGGACTCCACCGAGACTGCCCTGCTCTCTGTCACTGAGTCGCTGACACAGGTGAAAGCAAAATCCAGATCATCTGTCCTGATTCTGTTGGACCTTCCTGTAGCCTTTGACACGGTCAACCATCAGATCTTACTCTCCACACTCTCTTCACTGGGCATCACAGGAACTGTGCTTGACTGGTTCAATTCCTATCTCTCAGGTAGGTCCTTCAAGGTAGCCTGGAGAGGTGAGGTGTCCAAGCCACATCAGCTACTTACTGGGGTACCTCAGGGTTCAGTGCTTGGGCCACTTCTCTTCTCTATATACACAACATCACTGGAACCCATGATTCACCATTGGGATGGTATTGCGCAGGTGATGAGCGGTGCCTGGTTTCCTCCAGACATGATGCTTGGAATTGAGGCCAAACAGTTGAATTTTCATTTCATCAGACCAGAGAATCTTGCTTCTCAAAGTCTGAGAGTCCTTTAGGTGCTTTTTTGTGTGAGTCTTGCACTGAGGAGGGGCATCCGTCTGGCCACTCTGCCATAAAGCCCAGATCGGTGGAGTGTTGCAGAGATGGTTGTCCTTCTGCAAGTTTCTCCCATCTCCACATATGATCTCTGGAGCTCAACCAGAATGACCATCGGGTTCTTGGTCACCTCTCTTACCAAGGCCTTTCTCCCACGGTTGCTCAGTTTGGCCGGGCGGCCAGCTCTATGAAGAGTCCAGGTTGTTCCAAACTTCTTCCATTTAAGAATTATGGAGGCCACTGTGCTCTTGGGAAACTTGCAAATATCGATACAATATCACGAGGAAAAATATCACGATATTTTAACATATCAATATTTTTCCCCACCTATAATATCAGTGACAGAAGGCCAAAACGAAGCTAAAATAATATGTTTTCAAGCGTTATATTCACAGTGCTCTAGATTAGTGATATGATACGGTGGCCAACTAATCGTCCAACAACGGACTAGTTGTTAGTGGGGTCGACTACTCGGATCTGAAACGCATCTGATCGGGGTCCCGTGACCATAACAGAGTCTAATTATACAATATTACCCTCAACACAGACTAGTCATTCAAATAACTGAACGACTAGTCGATATTGAAAATTGGCAGTTCTGGTAAGATACCTTAATTTCTCCACTCAGTTACGTAATAATTATATTTATTATTTCATTGGGTTTATTATAATCAGACACTTCTATAAACAATTTATAATGTATAATTACAATTAAATCAACAAATTATTTAAAATACATTTTTTAAATGATAAAGTAATTTTACATTTAAACTGATAAAGTTTAAAAGATACGTTAATCACCTTTTATCACATATGCATTCAACGTTCTGTAATGGCCACATCTAGAAAACAAACACTCCAACCTCTGTAATAAACACGGAGATCTTTCGAATCAGTACATTAAATATCAGACGTCGGGTGATAATAATTGTAACTCAAACGTCGTTTAGAAAACTAATCCCTTTCGAATAGGGCTATAGTCTCACGACAACTCGCAATAATTCATACGAGATTGCGAAACCATAAGATATCGCACATCTTGGCTATTACGAAAAGGTATGACTTTTATTCCCTTTGAGAGCAGCCAATCAAACAAAAGTTCACATTTATACAAGCATAACATTTTAGCTAGCCTCTTGTTCAACACTTTATTAGGTTAATAAAGTAAAAACGTTCCTTGATTCCCTTATTTTTTTTCTATGGGAATAAAAGTCATACATTTTTGTACGAGCACGATAACTTATGATTTTGCCATCTTGTTCCATCAAGTAACCTGAGACAGGGTTGGACTAGTATCATGTTGACGATATTTCATTGTTTGTCCTGTTGGAACGCTCAATTTCACGTGGCATTCTGTGATAACCTGGATTAAAGACATCCACACACATTAAGATCTGATTCTAGTGATACAAGCATACCTCTTGAACTGCTCGTTGTGTGGCCGTATCTGGTGACTGCGAGTCCTTCAGTAGCTGCAGCACCTGCTGTAAGCCCTGCTCATCTGGCTGCCACTCCATTCTCTGCAACACACACACACAAATAGACAAACACACACACACAACACAACAGATAGGAACGGATGAATGAGTGCGCTACACAAATACTCTATCACAGGGGTCGGCAACCTATGGCACGCGTGCCAACATTGGCACGCAGAGGGGTAATCACTGGCATGCCAGCAATGGCGAGAGAGTAGTAGACTATTTTATTTATATAAATTCTGCACCTACATTCCAGTCTGCATCTTGATGTAATCCTTCCTCATGATCACACAGCGTGTTTTCATGAGCTGAATGGGAGGCTAAAAAGTTAAAATGTGACGAGACTGCAGTATACTCAACAGACTAGTGCAGCGCGTGCAAGCCATTCACACATCACGAGCCGGCAGCGCTTCACTTTCAGTTAATCGCACGAGTAAACGCGCCTGCTTTGCTTCGATCAGGCTGCACGGATGACAGCCTACATTCAGTGTTTCATTTGTTTCTTTTTGTTTTTAGAACAACACGTGATTTAATAAGGATGTTGGGAGGTGCGATTCACTGAAAAGGGCTAAATAGTGGATCGGCTTGCAAGTGCGAGTCTCGTCACACTTTAATAGTGTTTAGTCTCCCATTCATCTGATGAAAACACACTGCGTGATCATGAGGATTACATCAAGATGCAGACTGGAATGCAGGTGCAGAATTTATATAAATAATACAGTCTGCTCCTCTCTTGCTGTTACTTGCATGCTAGTGATTACAATGACATTATATAACAAATATTTAAGTTCCACACAATTACGTGATCAGTAATCAAATAAGCAAATTTGTGACATTAACTGTGTTAACTCATTTTGTACAAAAAGACAGGTTTTCTTTCATTAAAGCACTTAAGATGCTCTGTGAAAATTTACATGCAGGATCGTGATTATATCAATCATTGGGTTTTGCAAAAAAATTTCACTCAAACTGTTATGCTGATATAATTTGTAATGAAAAAAAAAAAAATAGAAAAATGCAAAATAGAAACATTTTCACAAGTGGACTTGGCACAGCCATTGACCAGGAAAATAAAAAAATGGCACTCATGTTAAAAAGGTTGCCGACCTCTACTATACCAGAAACAAGCAGCAAGACACAACACACACAAACACTCGAAGATCAAAGAACAGTGTATGTACCAACATAGTATGTGTTGTGAGGACGTGTATAAGTGCGTGAGTGTGTGTATATGTAAGGATGTGTATAGGCGTGTGTGTATATGTAAGGACGTGTACGGTGTGTGTATATATGTAAGGACGTGTACGGTGTGTGTGAATATGTAAGGACGTGTACGGTGTGTGTGTATATGTAAGGATGTGTATAGGTGTGTGTGTGTGTATATGTTTATGTAAGGATGTGTATAGGTGTGTGTGTATGTATATGTAAGGATGTGTATAGGTGTGTGTGTGTGTGTATGTATATGTAAGGATGTGTATAGGTGTGTGTGTGTGTATATGTTTATGTAAGGATGTGTATAGGTGTGTGTGTGTGTATGTATATGTAAGGATGTGTATAGGTGTGTGTGTGTGTGTATGTATATGTAAGGATGTGTATAGGTGTGTGTGTGTGTGTATGTATATGTAAGGATGTGTATAGGTGTGTGTGTGTGTGTGTATGTATATGTAAGGATGTGTATAGGTGTGTGTGTGTGTATGTATATGTAAGGATGTGTATAGGTGTGTGTGTATATATGTAAGGATGTGTATAGGTGTGTGAGTGTGTAAGGATGTGTATAGGTGTGTGAGTGTGTAAGGATGTGTATAGGTGCGTGAGTGTGTATGTGTATATGTAAGGATGTGTATAGGTGCACGAGTGTGTATGTGTATATGTAAGGATGTGTATAGGTGTGTGTGTGTGTGTGTGTATGTATATGTAAGGATGTGTATAGGTGTGTGTGTATATATGTAAGGATGTGTATAGGTGCGTGAGTGTGTAAGGATGTGTATAGGTGCGTGAGTGTGTAAGGATGTGTATAGGTGCGTGAGTGTGTATGTGTATATGTAAGGATGTGTATAGGTGCATGAGTGTGTATGTGTATATGTAAGGACGTGTATAGGTGCGTGAGTGTAAGGACATGTATAGGTGCGCGTGTGTATATGTAAGGACGTGTATAGGTGCGCGTGTGTATATGTAAGGATGTGTATAGGTGCGTGTGTGTGTGTATATAAGGATGTGTATAGGTGCGTGTGTATACGTAAGGATGTGTATAGGTGCGTGTGTATACGTAAGGATGTGTATAGGTGCGTGTGTATACGTAAGGATGTGTATAGGTGCGTGTGTATACGTAAGGATGTGTATAGGTGCGTGTGTATACGTAAGGATGTGTATAGGTGCGTGACAGTGTGTATATGCAAGGATGTGTATAGGTGAGTGACTGTGTGTGTGTGTATATGTAAGGATGTGTATAGGTGTGTGTGTATATGTAAGGATGTGTATAGGGGTGGGTGGGTGTGTGTGTGTGTGTGTATATGTAAGGATGTATATAGGGGTGTGGGTGTATATATGTAAGGATGTGTATAGGGTGTGTGTATATGTAAGGATGTGTATAGGGGTGTGTGTATATGTAAGGATGTGTATAGGGGTGTGTGTGTATATGTAAGGATGTGTATAGGTGCGCGTGTGTATATGTAAAGACGTGTGTAGGTGCGTGTGTGTGTGTGTATATAAGGATGTGTGTAGGCACGTGAGTGTGTGTATATGTAAGGATGTGTATAGATGCGTGTGTATATGTAAGGATGTGTATATGTAAGGATGTGTATAGGTGCGTGTGTATATGTAAGGATGTGGATAGGTGCGTGACAGTGTGTATATGCAAGGATGTGTATAGGTGCGTGACAGTGTGTATATGCAAGGATGTGTATAGGTGTGTGACTGTGTGTGTGTAAGGATGTGTATAGGCGCGTGACAGTGTGTATATGCAAGGATGTGTATAGGTGCGTGACAGTGTGTATATGCAAGGATGTGTATAGGTGCGTGACAGTGTGTATATGCAAGGATGTGTATAGGTGCGTGACTGTGTGTGTGTAAGGATGTGTATAGGTGTGTGTGTATATGTAAGGATGTGTATAGGTGCGTGACAGTGTGTATATGTAAGGATGTGTATAGGTGCGTGACAGTGTGTATATGCAAGGATGTGTATAGGTGCGTGACAGTGTGTATATGCAAGGATGTGTATAGGTGCGTGACAGTGTGTATATGCAAGGATGTGTATGTGCGTGACAGTGTGTATATGCAAGGATGTGTATAGGTGCGTGACAGTGTGTATATGCAAGGATGTGTATAGGTGCGTGACTGTGTGTGTAAGGATGTGTATAGGTGTGTGTGTATTTGTAAGGATGTGTATAGGGGTGGGTGTGTGTGTAAGGATGTGTATATGGGTGGGTGGGTGTGTGTGTGTGTGTGTGTGTATATATATGTAAGGATGTATATAGGGGTGGGTGGGGGTGTGTATATGTAAGGATGTATATAGGGTGTGTGTATATGTAAGGATGTGTATAGGGGTGGGTGGGGGTGTGTATATGTAAGGATGTATATAGGGTGTATGTATATGTAAGGATGTGTATGGGGGGTGTGTGTGTATATGTAAGGATGTGTATAGGGGTGTGTGTGTATATGTAAGGATGTGTATAGGGGTGTGTGTGTGTGTGTATGTAAGGATGTGTATAGGAGTGTGTGTATATGTAAGGATGTGTATAGGAGTGTGTGTATATGTAAGGATGTGTATAGGAGTGTGTGTATATGTAAGGATGTGTATAGGAGTGTGTGTATATGTAAGGATGTGTATAGGAGTGTGTGTATATGTATATATATATATATATATATGCAAGGATGTGTACAGGAGTGTGTGTGTATATATATACATATATATATATGTATATATATATATACATATATATATATGCAAGGATGTGTATAGGAGTGTGTGTATATGTAAGGATGTGTATAGGTGTGTGTATGTAGGCCGTGTGTGTTTACGCGGCCCGGTTTAACCCAATTCCCAAATCTCACACCGGACATGTTAACCGACCAAACATGACAAATACTGCATTTAACCCATCATATGTGTGTGTGTTGTTTTTGTTGTTGTTGTCTATAACGACGCTGTATAAACACGCACACAGATGGTGATGTAGCCGTTAGCCGCTGTGCTAACCCGCCAAACGCTCTCACCGTCAATCCGCGCGATCACTCTCCTCGGACGCTCTCTCTGCCGTCAGAACGCGGGAACGGGTCGCTCGCCGTCGGGTTGTGCGGGATTTCTGCGGGTTTAGATCGCGGGGTGTGCTGTTATTTTTCGTCTCTCGCCGGCGACGCCTGATGCATGGCGGACGCGTTAATCGCGGGCTGAGAATCTGCACGGCTTCCGTAGCGAGGCGGTGACGTCATACGCCATTAGCATAACATATATGGAGCACGCTTCTGAGACTAATCACCGTTAGATTTTTATTAGAGTAAAACTACTAAATATATTGATTTATAATGATTAATTATGATATATATTTGGTGAATGCGGGTTTGTGTGGAATTTAAATGAACTTTGATAGCTGTAATTCATGATATAAACATTAGTTGGAAACTAATGCCAACTTAAATAGTGTGTTATTATATGTGGTCATTAGCCTCCCTCAACATGCTTATAATGTTGGCATCAGATGTTAAAACAGTGCCATGTTACTTAACCTTATTCATAAATTTATATATAATAATATTTACATGGGAATCCATGGTACCTCAAAAAATAGCAAAACAGTATTGTGCTACACTGCACTACATTGCATATTTAAAGTGATATTTCACCCAAAAGTGAAAATTCTCTCATCGTTCACTCACCCTCATGCCATCCCAGATTCATGACTTTCTTTCTTCTGCTGAACACAAATGAAGATTTTCAGAAGAATAGCTCAGTTCTGTAGGTCCATACAATGCATGTGAATGGTGATCAGACCTTTGAAGCTCCATAAAGCACATAAAAGCAGCACAAAAGTAATCCATACGACTCCAGTGGTTTAATCCATGTCTTCAGAAGTGATATGATAAGTGTGGGTGAGAAACAGATCAATATTTAAGTTCTTTTTTTTTACTATAAATGTCCACTTTCATCTTCTTTTGTTTTTGGCGATTCACATTCTTCTTGCATATCGCCACCTACTGGGCAGGGATGAGAATTTATAGTAAAAAAGGACTTCGAAATTGATCTGTTTCTCACCCCCACCCATCATATCGCTTTAGAAGACATGGATTAAACCACTGGAGTCGTATGGATTACTTTTATGCTGCCTTTATGTGCTTTATGGAGCTTCAAATGTCTGATCACCATTCACTTGCATTGTATGGACCTCCAGAGCTGAAATATTCTTCTTAAAATCTTAATTTGTGTTCAGCAGCAGACTGAAAGTAATTCAGCAAGTGGCGTCCATTTATCTGATTCATATGTCACTCTGAAATAAAACGTTGAAGTTGCAACGTTGCAAAAGTGTCTTGCATTGTGAGATACTGTATTCTGTGTTGTGTCCTTTTGTGTACTGCACATTTTGGTAAATGTAGTAGGTAATCGGTAATTCTTGCGTACTGAAAATGTGCATACTATGCACAGTATACATATTACAAAGCTTGGAAATAGTAAGAGTAGTATATTAGTATGCTATTCCAAACAATTCCATGATACTACCATGGTACTAGTTCTGAAAAAACATTGTCATACCATGGTATTTTTTTAAAATATTATTTAACTTATAGGTAAAATGTGTTTGAGTTTTTAGGTGAAGTGTAATACGGGTTAAGACAACTGATAAATAATGTCTGAAAGTTCAAAAGAGTTCAAAATGGCATATTTACTTTTAAAGTTTGCATTCTACCACCTTTACATTAAAATCATCATAGAAACAACATTACGCTGAAGTCTATCGCAAACAAAATTTATTCCAGATTGCTGTTACTACATCAGTGACCACACAAGAACATCACAAGGGTAGACATGGTGAGATTATTTTGAACATAGTGACTGACAGAAACACAGACAGGCACTTCACTTTGGCAAAATTCTGCTATTCCTTCATATTTGACACAAGGCAATCAGTTTTAACAAGTATATTTTCAATATTTCATACTAAGAACAACCATCCACACCCTTATGACCTCTACACCTTCATTCTTCACTTATGAGAAGGTTGAAAAAGAGGTAGAAGGAAGGATGTAGATATTTGAACAAATAGTCCTTTAACATAACGAGCTGATCTCACTTTTACTGCAACCCCATTTACAGCAGGCGTTGGACAGACCAACCACCACGTCCCGCCCCTTCCTGTCTGATGTGCGCAAGGCCTCCAGCACTTCCTCTGAGATGAGTGAGCGGGCGGGGCGGCTGAACACGGGGCCCTCCTGGCCCTCTCTTGCCCAGCCGGGGGCCTCTGACTGAGGACGGGGTCTGTATGAGAGTGCAGTGATGGGGTTGGTGCTCCAGCTGTCAGAGGCTTCATCATCATGAGCAGAGAGCAAATCACTGGACAGGTCACCTGATCAGGGACAAAAATAAACAGTAAAGCAAGTTAGGAGATATTGTGCCTGCAAGTCAACTGGCTTACATGTCTCTATTACAATGGCATTGTATACTGTATATAT
The DNA here is from genome assembly GCF_019703515.2 of Myxocyprinus asiaticus. Taxonomy (NCBI): domain Eukaryota; kingdom Metazoa; phylum Chordata; class Actinopteri; order Cypriniformes; family Catostomidae; genus Myxocyprinus; species Myxocyprinus asiaticus. The sequence continues at coordinate 3,340,638 of NC_059350.1, forward strand.
AGTGTCTGTATATACAGTATAGGGTTAGGGGTTTAAACAAACACCTAATCCGAAGTATAGACCTTATTCATAGTAGCGTCATGTTTAATTTTTGATGGGGATGAAAACTCGTGTTTTCTGGAGTTGTCCACTGCAAATTCTTTGTAAAGATTATATTTTTACAATGATTTGTCAGTGGGACGATCACTCATGAACTCATGATGAACTCATGATGGACTCATCAAAGATTCTGTAGGCCCCGCCCACTCTTGGGGGAAAGATGGTCAATTCAGAATTTTTTGGCTTTGTTTAAAGTACAAAAAAACTACTTAACACCTTTTCTTCATGTTTTTCATTATTAAAATAGCAAAAAATTAAATAAATTTTGTTTTTTTAAAAATAGGATTTCTCCTATTCCTCCTTTCCCTCATAGGAATGCATGAGTAACTGATAACAGGGATTCACTTTGACCGAAGCCAGTGTATGACGCGCTGCCGACTGTATCAGAGCCTCGTTTTTATTCCCGTCGAAAAATAAAAACGTCATTAATGTTTTGTGTGGAACTCGTCCCACACTGGTTTGTTCTACGGACATGAATGATATCTTAAATTGTGTGGCTTGTTAAGGAGAGGTGTGCTAATATTTTTCAAAGTGATCAGATTACAATTTATGCATAACACCTCTGCTAAAGTCTCTTTGTAACAGTCAAATTTTAAAGGATTAAAATGTTCTTTTGATCATTGATTCAGTGACTAACTCATTGCACACAAGACATCATCAGGTGGCATCACCAGAAATGGTCACTGAATTAATTATTAAATGGATCTGAACGAATTTTGGTGAACGTAGTCAAAACATTCGAGCCACTTGGATACATTTAAATCCCACAGTGCACAAGCACATAGTAAGAAATAAAACTGTGCACATACACAATTGGCATTATTGTAATTTATTAAATTATTTATTCAAGGACCAGCTTGTACTCAGTCTTTCAATAGCAAGTGCTCCACAACAAGCACTTTATTTTTGCAGCTAATTTTGCTACATTTTGCACTTAATTTGCAATATTTGAATCTTTAAAATACTACAAATACCACAAGTATATAATACTTATATATTATTGTAATACTTGTATATTAATATTTACTGTAATATATTAATACTGCACTGTAAGTGTTGGGTCTGTGCGAGCCACCTACTGACAGCTGTCCCCCCCACTTTTAAAATGACTGCTACACCCCTGCATTTAACAACCACTTAGTGACCAACCAGAACACCCTAGCAACCACCCAGATAGCAACCAAATTGCAACACTCTAAAAAAACAGTCTGAATGCACGTTTTGCATAGTTTTAAACATTTTTCACCTGACACATCCAGAGATCTCCTCCAGCGAGAGCCTCCACAGGTGAAGATGACCGCTCGAATGAATTCTCTGCCGCACAGCTTCACTCCGTAGATGGGGTGACCCTCTGTAGCCTGGGCGCTGCCCACGAGCGCCAGCAGCAGGGTGAGAGTGAGAAATGCAGCTTTATACATGATGACAACTAAAGAGTGGGATGTAAGTTTGCCCAGAAACCAAAGAATGAGAACAGGTGATGAAGGTGTAGTGCAAAATCTTCTTGTTTTCTCTCTTGGATTGGAAGGTGGTCACACATCTTCTCTGCTGGCCCGGTGTATCTTTTATAGGGGCTAGAGACCCTCTCTCTGACCTAAGCTGTTTGCGTGTCATTCAGATAGACTGTGATATTGGGGCAGAGACCTTTAGGAAGACAAAGACTCGGCCCAACACTTCTGTAAATAACCTGTGCACTTCTGTGGAGGTGATGTCAAATGCAGCAACCTAATCTCATCACACCTGACCTTTCTGTTGCCTTACACACAGTCTAATCGCACAGTATGAGGGAATGAATGGTAAATTTGCAACTCACACACACTCACACACACACACACACACACTCACACACACTCACACTCACACACTCTCACACACACACAAACACTTTCACACACACACACACACACACACACACACACACACTCACACACACACACACTTTCACACACACACACTCACACACACTCTCACACACTCACACATACACACACACACACACATACACACACACACACACACACACACACTTTCACACACACTCACACACACACTCACACACACACACACTCACACACACACACTTTCACACACACACACACTCACACACACACACACACACACACTCACACACACTCACACTCACACACTCTCACACACACACAAACACTTTCACACACACACACACACACACACACACACACACACACACTCACACACACACACACTTTCACACACACACACTCACACACACTCTCACACACTCACACATACACACACACACACACATACACACACACACACACACACTTTCACACACACTCACACACACACTCACACACACACACACTCACACACACACACACACACACACACACACACTCACACACACACACACACACACACACACACACTCACACACACACACACTCACACATACACACACACACACACATACACACACACACACACACACACTTTCACACACACTCACACACACACTCACACACACACACACTCACACACTCTCACACACTTTCACACACAATGGTAGGTTAAAAGTGCAAAATAAGTAGAATAGATGGAATCTAGTGGCATATCTTAAGATGGAACAAGTCTAAAAAAAAAAAAAAAGGATATTACCATGGTACAAAAACAACAACAACACGGTAATTCCATAGAAGTGCCTTTCTTTAGTGTTTAGTGCACTGTAGTTCTTCTAAACATTGCATTTCATCTGGACAATAGATGACAGTAAATCAACCGATATACTGACCTCAGTCAGTTTAGTGTCTAACCTCTTATCAACATCCAAAAGTTCATGGTAACACATACATACAGTGGCAAGAAAAAGTATGTGAACCCTTTGTAATTAGCTGAAGCAATGGCTTTGCTTGGCAGCTTGGTTTTTATTGGAAAGCAGCGGCTTCCTTCGTGTTGTCCTGCCATGGACACCATATCTGTTTAATGTTTTCTGTATAGTAGACTCATGAACAGAGATGTTAACCAGTTCCAGTGATTCCTTCAAGTCTTTATCTGTCACTCTAGGGTTCTTTTTTACCTCATTGAGCATTCTGCGGTGTGTCCTTTGAGTCATCTTGGCTGGACGGCCACTTCTAGTGAGAGTACCCATAGTACTAAATCATCTCCATTTATAGACAGTTTGTCTAACTGTGGACAGATGAATATCTAATCTCTTCGAGATAACTTTTTACTGAACTTTGTTTGAATGATGTATTCAGTATGTAAAAGAATAATACAATAATTTGAGTGTTATTAGTTAAAACAGATTGTGTTTGTTCATTATTGTAACTTAGATGAAGATCAAACCAGATTTTAAAACAAATATATACAAAAATGCAGGTATTTCCAAAGGGTTCACATACTTTTTCTTAATACACAACTAAGAGTTACAGTCTGTGGCACTGCAGGGGAGAAAAGCAAACAGAGTGCAGCCTGGATTAACTGACCTCTCACGACAGGAGGTGCCCCGGTGACATTTCAAACATTGATAAGACGAGGATGTGTAAGCGAGAAATTAACTGATTGTTGTGTCTGTATGTGTGTGTGTGAAGTTATATAGAATCCCATTTTAATGGGTGAAACTGGCCTATAATCATATCACCAGAAGCCTGTGTGGTCTTATTCATATAGTCGTGCGATAAGAAAGTCTGGTGAATATGATTCAGTCATTTGGCATTCAGAGATAATAGCACATGGATGAGACTTCACCATATGGACTAATTGCTTGCATGTCTGACCTTAATGAACATTATGGTTAATAATATACTAATGATGTCACAGTGCATCCTTGCACAAAAAAAAAAAAAAAAAAAAAACTGTTAGAAAATTAGAAATAAAATGTTACCTTTATAAAGATTTATGTTTAAAAGAAGATGAAAAATATATGTCTGACACTTTCTATTCTATCTATCTATCTATCTATCTATTGTACCTCTATCATCTATCTATCTATCTATCTATCTATCTATCTATCTATCTGTCATCTACTGTACCTCTATCTATCTATCTATCTATCTATTGTACCTCTATCATCTATCTATCTATCTATCTATCTATCTATCTATCTGTCATCTACTGTACCTCTATCTATCTATCTATCTATCTATTGTACCTCTATCATCTATCTATCTATCTATCTATCTATTGTACCTCTATCATCTATCCATCTATCTATCTATCTATCTATCATTCATCTATCTATCTATCTATTGTACCTCTATCATCTATCCATCCATCTATCTATCTATCTATCATCTACTGTACCTCTATCATTTATCTATCTATCTATCTGTCTGTCTATCTGTCTATCTATCTATCTATCTATTGTACCTCTATCATCTATCTATCTATCCATCTATCTATCTATCTGTCTCTCACTCTTTTCTATCATCTATCTGTCTGTCTGTCCGTCCGTCCATCTCTGTCTATCTCTCTATCTATCTATCTATCTGTCTGTCTGTCTATCTATCTATTGTACCTCTATCATCTATCTATCTATCTATCCATCTATCTACCTATCTGTCATCTACTGTACCTCTATCATCTATCTATCTATCTATCTATCTATCTATCTATCTGTCTATCATTCATCTATCTATCTATCACTCTTTTCTATCATCTATCTGTCTTTGACTCTTTCTTTTCTATCTCTGTCTGTGTCTATCTATCTATCTGTCACTCTTTTTTATCAATCTATCTATCTGTCTCTCACTCTTTTCTATCATCTATCTGTCTGTCTGTCCGTCCGTCCATCTCTATCTATATATCTGTCTGTCTGTGTGTCTATCTATCTATCTGTCTGTCACTCTTTTCTATCATCTATCTATTTATCTGTCCGTCCGTCCATCTCTATCTATCTGTCTCTGTCTGTCTGTCTATCTATCTATCACTCTTTTCTATCATCTATCTATTTATCTGTCCGTCTGTCCGTCCGTCCATCTCTATCTGTCTGTCTGTCTGTCTATCTATCTATCTATCTGTCTATCTGTCTGTTTATCCATCCATCCTTCCATCTATAGACGTTATTTACATATGTATGTGATGTACATTGCTGCTCCATTTGTCTTTATCTTCTTTTGCCACTGAAAAGTTTCTTAGATTTCTTTTTTCTATTTTATCCCCTAATCTCTTCAAAACTCTCTTTGTCAGCGTGACTGTGCTGAAGTGAAATGTGTTTTATTTGTGACGTTTGACTGACAGAAACATTGTCCAATCATTGAGCAGAAAGGGGGCGTGTACCATTGCGTAATGCTGTACTTCGACTGACAGCAACCGTGAACGAATTACTGTTGTAGACACACACCTCATCCAATAATAAACAGACAAGACCGTTTCCCCTGGCGACATGTAGCCAATCACCGCTAAGCAGGAAGGCGGTGCTAAAACGGGTCGGTAGCAACAGTTGCCCCGGTGAGAACGAGGCGCCATAGTCACGGTAGTCGTGGCGACAAGAACCCAGCAACGAGAATCAACAACAACAATTTGAAAGCCTTAAGAAACTAAAACTGCGCGCCAAACAAACAGCATTCAACAAGAAGCGAAAGGTGAAAACAACAACTTTATTTTACGCACCATGATGTTGATTTTTTTGTAACAAGTGCTGAAGTGTGTTGATGTCTTGATTTCCTCAATTCTCACGCGCTACAGCTCGCACGCGCTCGCGGTTGTTATGACGATGTCAAATCTGCTCGAGCGCTGCAAAATGGCGGGTGTTGTAACGTGAGAGTGTTGCACTTTTGTGGTTTGTTTGTTTATCGTGACCATGACGTCAGAACAGCGTTTAACTGACTTGATAGCTAAAATGGAAGAGATCAAATGTCAAATCCTGACTTTTTACAGGAAAATGAGTCTCATTATGGTCGTGGTCTGTTTCTCTGGAGTTTATTTAACAGGAGAGACTTCAATATTTAGGCATTTGGTGGATTAAACTCTCTAGAGTTGTATTTTCGAAGGGCTACAAAGTTTGTGGAGCGAGTCGTCGAACAGCCATATGTTTGCCAGATCAGCTCCTGCGTGTGGAGGGAGTGGACGGGGCGTGGCGTGAGAGTTAAAGGGGCGTGATTGACATATGCCTATATCCAGTTAAAACGAGAGATTACACACATTTCAAAACTGAACTATGCTTATATGACACTTCCTCAATTGTCTTTTTCTTTTTAAAAAGTTAAAAGAATATGTAAGATTTTAAAATTCATGTGTAGACCTTCAGACCTAATTTTTTATTATTGCAATACATGTAATAAAATGACATGTTTTTAGACTGTTTAACACAGGATGGCTTCAATTTAAGATTCACTGTGAAGAACTGGCACTTACTGTCATCACAAGACAGGGCATGTATGGGCCGCCCCTTCCCTTTAATTTGAAGAAAAAATTGTTAACCCTTGTGCGTCAGTTGAAAAAAGTTACTCAGAGGTCCTTGGAGGACAAAAATGTCTGCATCAAAAAACTGCCATAATAATATTATATATTAATATTATTTTCCACTTTCAATGAGTTAATTTATTAAAACCAACATCAGTCCTGATCATAACTACCAAATATTCATTCATTTTCAGGATTTTAACCCTTTAAATGCCAGTTTGTTTACATAATGCCACTGTTGTTTTTTATGAAAAAACAAAAACAAAACAAAACACAAAAAATGAATTATTTTCTATATACAAAATGCTAAGGGGATTTTTTTGGGGGGATGATTACAGTCTGGGATATGTCAATGATTAGCAACAACATTGATTTTGATGCATTACATTTTTTTGTACAGTGTCAGATAAAAAATAACAAACAACAACAACAAAAAAAAAACATTCAGGACCTTGGAGGACTAAAATGTCCATGTCAAAAAACTGCCATAAAAATATTATTTATTAATATTACTTTCCACTTTCACTGACTTAGATTTTTTTAACCAACATCAGTCCTGATCATAACTACCAAATATAGGATTTTAACCCTTTAAATGCCAGTTTGTTTAAATTGTGCTGTGTTAATTTGATGTTATTATAAATTGGTATATGTCTCATCACTGTCACGACTGCTATGTTGATCGGAACTGCACCCAAGAATTTCACACACCATTGCACTTGTGTATATGGCTGTGTGACAATAAAGTGATTTGATTTGATTTGATAATGCCACTGTTGTTTTTTACACACACACACACACACACACACACACACACACACATACAAAACACACTCTGACATCCATACCAACACACACACACACAATTTTATCTGCATCATTTATTCAATTGGCCTGCAGTGCTCTATAATACAGCAAACAGAAAATAGGGGAAAAGCTTGTATTTGCTCCATAGGCTAAACATGAGGAAAATGGCGCCATCTGGTGGAAAATATTAAAAATGTACATTTTGAAGCCAGGGCTCCAGAATGAAAGCATAATATCATAAAATTCATGATTTTATGCTTTAATGGCACTGGGATCAAATATTGCCGTTTTAATGGGTTTCAGTGGGGACATTTTTGTCCTGAAGGTCCTGAGTGTAAAAGTGTATTATAGATGTATTATAGGAACTGAAGTTGACATATCAAAATTCCCCCAAAAATACACACCTTTGTCAAAATTTATGCCACTGGCATTAACACAGCTGAAATGATAGAAAAAACTAAAATGAAAAAGACAAAAATGTCCCGAAGGTCACACAATTGTTTAACAAGTTTAGCCAGCTCATAACCACACAAGAGTGTGTTTTATGTGCTTAAATAAGAAGGAGAGAAAGTTTTGATATATTTAACTTAAGTCCCATATTGTCAATAATGATAATATTGTCATTATTGCATGTTAGTGTAATGTGAAATTCGGTGTCACTTAAGCGCCGTAGTTTAAAATGCGGAAGTTGCGACACATTGAGCCGTGCTGCAATACAAGTTCGAATCCAATTTGCAGCATTTCCTGATCACAATCTCCAATGTTAAAAAAGCAAAAGTGTACATCAGGTTTAGTAAAATATGTTCCATGTATTACGTGTACAGTGGCAAGAAAAAGTAAGTGAACCCTTGGATTTAAAAACTGGTCGATCCTCCTTTGGCAGCAATAAACTCAAGCAACTTCACATGTTAGCACAGGCTTGTGTTTATCTGCATACTACAGCGGCTTCGAATGCAGTTTGTCCAATCCAGAACTATCCGTTTTGTAACTCCTTTTGCTTTTATCTCTTGCACAATTACAGAGGGAGTTTGGCTGTTGTCGTCATGGCAACTTCAGGCTACGCTGCTGAGGAGCTTCAGCCCTCCCAAACACAAGGGGGTAGCATTACAACAACATCATCAACACAGCAAAAAGCCCCTTCCACCACAACACCCCAGTTTCTTCCCGACTTACAAAGCTCGCCAGGGTCCGCACCTTCACAGTCAGGCCCCATCGCAAGACCACATGCCACGCCCTCTGTAAGTCAGAAGAAGTCTGTTTTGGCCACGCCTCCTCAGGGAGCCGCAACAGCAGCACAGTATATCGCCGGAGAGATACAAAGCTCCGCCTCCCAGCCAGGAAACAGCCAGAGCACCTCACAGTTTATAGTGGTGACAGTTTCTGGTGAGACTACTCATTCTTTATTTGTACTATTTTCCACATTAATTCAGTCAAGTTTGCCCCCACTGTTGTTCTGTAGTGTACATGTACACACTTTCTGTTAAGGGAGCAGGGTTGAGATATATGTAACTCTACAATACTTAAGTCATTCCTTCTTGGGATTGAACCTGCAACCATTGTGTAAGCAGACCAGCATTTTATATGCTATGGGTGTGTGTGTGTGTGTGTGTGAAATGTGATCTACCAGACACCTGACACTTTCTAGGTCTCTCCATGAATAGAAGGACCTAGAAATAACAGAAGCAATGTATACTCCCATCCAACACACCGTTACTGCCTGTACTTTTTGTTGAACACACACTGGTACACATGTTTTTTTTGATGACTGAGTATTCTAACGCTCTAATTGGCAGCTGTTATGACAGCAATGCCCACTCAGTGTCCAGGAGAAGTGTGTGTATGTGTGTGTCGACTTCTAATGTAGCAGCAATATTACATTTTTGTAGTTTATACGTTTATGAAAATGTCTCTTCAGGAGCGCCACAGAGAAGACAATGAATGTTGAGAAGCAAACTCAAGTATTTCAGTTTTCTATGGTTATTATTCTGGCTTATTTGTTTGTCACTTGTGCTTGTATTTTCTTTTCTTTTTTTATTTTATTTTAAATTGCACCACTATTACTATTATTCATATTTAGGATTAGGGTTTTTTCATAAATGTTACCTCAAATCACGTGCCTTGTTACTTTAGCAACCACATAACAACATGCTAACAACAAATCAGAACACCCTAGGAACTACATGGCAACACCCTAGCAACCACTCTTTACATCCTAGAAACCACAGATCAATGCCCTGCCAACCCCCAAGCAACCGCTTAGCAGCACCCCAAGCAATAATCCTGAACACCCTAGCAACCACATAGCAACACCTTAGCAATAACCCAGAACATCCTAGCAACTGCATAGCAACGCCCTAGCAACCCCCTAGAACACACTAGCAATTGCATAGCAACCACCCAGAACACCCTATGACGCAGTGTCCGAATATCCATACTTCTTTACTATATAGTATGCCAAAAACAGTATGCCAATGGAGTAGTATGTCTGAATCCACAGTATTCATGAAGCAGTAAGCGAGAAATACCCGGATAACCTACTATTTCCAGCGAGAATTTGAAATGCAGATCAACTTATCGATCCCATAATCTCACGGGAGCTGAGGTGACGTCACGTTCAAAACACTGGATTTAAACAACGGTGGTGAATTGTGAGGCGGACGCTCTTCTCAACTGTAAGTGCTATATATACACCAAGATAATTGTTCCTTGTGCTTGAATGGTGCTTGTTTAACAAAACCAAAGCAGATAGTTTTCACGGTTGTTGTTATTACGTCATATATTCGGGTCACGAGACGATGCCAATGTCAGAAAGTATATCAGAAATCTATTCATACTACTCGCATGCATACCTAAAAGAACATACTGTTTTGCCAGCAGATAAGTGCGTCCTTCATCATACAGTACATACTGTGACCGTACGCGGTTTTGGACGCAGCACCTATGAACTGCATAGCAGTGCCCAAGCAACCACCCAGAACACTTTAGCAACTGCATAGCAAAGCCCTAGCAATCACATAGCAACACAATAGTTATCACCCAGAAAACCCTTGCAACCACCTACAATGCCCTAGCAACCACCCAAAATATCCTAGCAACCGCATAGCAGTGACTAGCAACCACCCACCTAGGGAATCACATACCAAAATGCTAACAACAACTCAGAACACATTAGCTACACCCAAGCAACCACCATGAACACCCTAGCAACATTTACATTTATGCATTTGGCAGACGCTTTTATCCAAAGCAACTTACAGTGCATTCAAGGTATACATTATATCAGTTTATGTGTTCCCTGGGAATCAAACCCATGATCTTGGCGTTGCTAGCGCCATGCTCTACCAGTTGAGCTATAGGAACAGCAAAGCAACGCCCTAGCAACAACCCAGAACACCCTAGAAACAGTATAGCAACGCCCTAGCAACCACCCAAAACACCCTAGCAACCGCATAGCAATACGCTAGCTTTGTGGTAGTAAGTTTTGCAGAAGCTCCACTCACATTTCCTTCAGAAAATCTAGTTACGCATTTTCAGTAGCAGAAAGCAGAAGAACATTTGTATTAATCTTCCATCTGAAATAAGAGCAAGACAACAGCAAAAATGATTAAACACATGTAGAAATACAATCACAGAAGAAGTGACCTGTGCATGTCCTCTTTCTATCTCTCTCTCTACCTGATACATGTGTTTACCTGAAGCAGAGATTTCTTGCCCCATCTGTTGAGATTAGTTGTTCAAGGCCGTTCACTATCAGTGTAATATAAAGAACAATCGCTCTGTCCATCTCTCTGTCTCTCATGTGCGTGTTCAGAGCATGTTCTACAGTAGCTGTCTCTACAGTCTGGATGTGGTTTATCGTAAGTATGATGTTCATTTGAAGGGAAAGAGGTTTACATAGCAGCTGTCAAAATCAGCTCTTGTCAGTTGTTGCTGTGTTTATTTGAGTTTTTTTATCCTGTAGTTTTTTATCCTGTAGTGTCCTTCATTATTTCCTCTCTTCTCAAAGTCGTTTCGTAATGTGTTTCCTTCTCATACTGTTTTTGTCTTTCTTCAGCGTCTCTTCCTCTTATTATCTCTCTCTTTCACACATAGACATAGATGTTCCTCTCTCTTGTAAGAAGTGAAGGATATTAGGTATAGTGGTTTTTGTTGCATTTTATTTTGTTTTTCCACCTTGAACAGTAGTCTCACTGTTTTTTTTTTGTGTGGAAAAATTAATACAAGTGCTTGAGCCAAAATATGAGCTGCACATTTATGCTTTTATGACCTCCAGTACACTTGCCCCATAGACCTCCATTGTAAGTGCATTAATGTAAAAGCAATTTTACTTGGATGTACAAACTGAGGGATGAGATAAAATTATTCTCTGTGGTAGTCGATATTTGATTGAGTTCTGTTTCTCTCTTTATTAAGAATTCGAGGATGTTAGTGTAATTTAACCCTCCTATGGTACTGAAAAAGGGCACCTCCCTTTGGTATTCGTGGTCATTTTTGACCGGAAGGTTTAGATGTGTAACCCCTTTTTTTTTTTGATGATGGTAATGATACCATTTATCCTTCCCTGAAGTAAGAACAAGATAATTATGTATTTCTTTTGGGATTTTACGCTATTTTGATCTTATTTACATTAATTTGCATATACAAATAAGCAAATTAATAATAAACAAAAACAAATTAAGAACCTACACTTCTATAAGTTGAAACATAAAGAAAATTTGAGAATGTGACATAAATTGGAGGCAGATTTCAGCCTTCTGGTGAACAAATATAAATAACATGACTTGATAACCATGTCATGCCAGTAACAGTCAGTGGATAGCTGTAGCCCCCTACTGTGTAGACTGATGGCTTGTTATTACCTCATTTTATATTATATCACAATATATGCATTTGGAATATATATTTAGACATTATCAAACTATTATTTGTCAAAGTTTAGCATTTTAAAATTGATTTGAAGTGTCAGTTTTTGCAGTTAATGTCATTATGCTGGCAATCAAACCTGACCATGGTGTTACAAAGGGAAAACACAGAATAAGGGTGGATGAGGATGTTTTAGAGTCTCACCCTGTAATTTCTGTCTGTTTTTTCTGCATTGTGGCTGATTTATTGATTATATTTGACAGATATTTTGGTCTTTCCCATTCATTTTCAATGGTCGGTCAGTTTTGACCATGAATACCAAAGGTGTCACTTTTTTTTACGACCACTTAGACTTATCAAATCAAGCCCTTTTGTGTGTGTGTGTGTGTGTGTGTGTGTGTGTGTGTTCAGATGGCAAATGGAGGAAAAGTCACCAAGTCTTGTTCTGCTCAGATAAAGGAAACCATTTTTATTAAATGCGGAATATGTATTTCGGTCAAATATGACCAAATACCATAGGAGAGATAATGTTTATATTATTCTGTCTCTTTGTCTGTCTGTAGAGGGCTCTCTTCACTCAAATGACTCAGTGTCAGACTCTAATTCTCCTCCCACTGGACAGACAGGTGTGCCCACACAGGTAGTGCAACAGGTGCAGACAGCACAGGTAACAACACACACACTCAAGCTTGTGAATCCTTGTGGAAACTTCCATTCACATCTATTATTCTCAGATATTTATGTTAATTATAATTACCGTAGTCTAACCCAAACCCTAACATACAACCTTTGGCTTTATTACATATACTGTAACATTTAGATATTATGGACCCTTTTTGGGGAACATCTCAAACCATTAGATGAGTTAGTAAAGCTGCTGGATTTGTGTCCAGCAGAGGTCAGTGGTGCAGGCCACAAACAAGAGTCAGAGTGGACAACTGGGGGTCAGCAATCTACACATCACACCTGAGGTACAAACATGCACACTTTAACACTGTACGTATTAGAGGTTGACCGATAGTGGGTTTTGCTGATGCCGATAACTAAGGTGGTAAAACAGGCAGATAGCTGATTAATTAATCTGAGATGCTATTCTGCTCACTACAATTGTACAGAGTGGTTATCTGAGTTACCGTAGCCTTTCTGTCAGCTCGAACCAGTCTGGCCATTCTCTGACCTCTCTCATCAAAGTTCAGTGGTTTCCATCCACAGAACTGCCGCTCACTGAATATTTTTTGTTTTTGGCACCATTTGGAGTAAATTCTAAATGTTGTAAATGTTGTGTGTGAAAATCCCAGGAGATCAGCAGTTACAGAAATACTCAAACCAGCCCATCTGGCACCAACAATCATGCCGCGGTTGAAATCACTGAGATCACATTTTTTCCCCATTCTGATATTTGATGTGAACATTAACTGAAGCTCCTGACCCATATCTGCATGACTTTATGCACTGCAGCCACACGATTGGCTAATTAGATAATCACATGAATAAGCAGGTTTACAGGTGTTCCTAATAAAGTGGTCGGTGAGTGTATACATACCTTGTCTTTTCTCTGTCAATGCTTCAAATCACCTTCTGAAGTGTCTCTGCCTAGCCTAGTCACGTGACACAACAATCTCCACGAGGAGTTAGTGATTGTTTTTATTTAACCTCTAGAGGGCGCTATTATATTGTAGAACCCTCCAGCCCGGCCACAGAGGAATTAAACAAACAAAAAAAAGATCTATCTGAAACTATCAGCATTTTTTTTTTCGATAACCAATAGTTAAAAAATGCAACTATTGGGGGCCTGTGTAGCTCAGCGAGTAAAGACGCTGACTACCACACCTGGAGTCGTGAGTTCGAATCCAGGGCGTGCTGAGTGACTCCAGTCAGGCTTCCTAAGCAACCAAATTGGCCCGGTTGCTAGGGATGGGTAGAGTCACATTGGGTAACTTCCTCGTGGTCGCTATAATGTGGTTTTCGCTCTCGGTGGGGCGTGTGGTGAGTTGTGCGTGGATGCCGCGGAGAATAGCGTGAGCCTCCACACGCGCTATGTCTCCGTGGTAACGCGCTCAACAAGCCACGTGATAAGATGTGCAGATTCACGGTTTCAGACGCGGAGGCAACTGAGATTCATCCTCCACCACCCGGATTGAGGCGAGTCATTACGCCACCACGAGGACTTAGAGCGCATTGGGAATTGGGCATTCCAAATTGGGGAGAAAAGGGGAGGAACCCCCCCCCCCCAAAAAAAATATCGGCACTGATTAATCAGTAAAACTGATATATCAGTCGACCTCTAGTATGTATCTGCTGTTTCAAACAGAACACAATTCGATTACAGTAATAGGAAACTTATTACTGTTTTGAGTGGAAAAGAACAGTAAATTAAAACTTTATAGTTTTTTTTTTTACAGGTGATTTAGAAAAATTAAAAACAAAAATGTTCTCAAACTTTAAAGTATTTAAATTATTTAGAAAATGACATTTTATTGTCTAATGTGAAATTGCTGATGTCAATTTGTCTTTGTTCTTCATCGAGAACATATCAGTAATGAGAATTATACTGATGTACATATACATAAAACTTTACAAAAATGCTTTAAATTGGACATTTTTTACAACCGATACCGATTTTTTTTAATGTTATTTTTTTTAGTTTACATGTCTAAAAACCGATATGCAGAACCAATATTTAATTGTTTTATTTATGCCTTTTTGTGCAATGGTAACCAAAAAAATTATTAGACTACTACAATAAAAGCATTAGCCAATGAATATTATGTATAAAGTAATACCAATGCGTCAGCAGCAAAATACCTTCACGGACATCCTAAACCAGTGCTCCACTTCTTTGTCTTTTTTCAACACATTTCTCTGTCTGGTAAGCTAGTAAAAATTATGCATCTTATTACAGAGATATTACACAGTTTATTTTAGCTATTCTTTAAATATTGGTAGATAAGTCAAACCAGTCATCGGTCGATCTGAACTTTAAATATTTGTGTTCAAATCGTCTCCAAAGTTTAACTATTAAAATGTTGATATTATTAGGACATACTTTGTGAGATTCACCATCTCTGACTGAATTAAACTGTGACATTGGCCACATGGAAACAAGAGAGATTTAAAAGTCATGTTGATCCAGCCTTTAATGTCACAAATCTGATTTTTGTGTGTTGTAGCTCCCTGTGCAACATGTGTACTCCAGTCAGTTCGTGGAGAGTGATGCCAACTACAACAATACTACAATGTGAGCACACACACACATCTTCATACTGTCTATTTAGCTCTTATTTATTTCAGAACACATTTACATTTCTGTAAATTTCTCCTGCTTTATTTCAATCTGTTTCAGTCGTTCCAGTAGTTACCCGTACACAGACTCCTCCCTCTACCCTCAGACCACACCCTCTGTCACTTACTATGAGACCTCACCCACTTCCGTATCACAGGTCACGTCCCCCGCCACCACTCAGACTGTGTCTGTGATGTCAGGGGCGGGCAAAGGAGTGGCCTCTATGTTCTCTGAGGGCACTTCAGGGATAACGGTGGCAGCAGGCGGGTCCTTGTCGGGTGTGGGTGGGGCAGGAGGTGGAGTCAGTGCTGGAGGGGTGGGGAGTTATGTTATTCAGGGTGGGTTTATGCTTGCAGGAGTCAGTGGAGGGAACCAGAATTTCGCACCCAACACACGGGCCTCACCTGCGACTGTAAGTATATTCATTTTGCCAATCTCAATCGGCCTGTTCCTTACAGTGTTTTCACAATTTGTTTGGTTGCTTAGTCCAAACCCAAGTTCGATTCCACCCTCCTCCACAGGTCTCTTTTCGTATTGTATCTGAACAAATCCCTCACTATAAGTATTAAACTGAAGTGCGTAATTCATCCTGCACAGTTTGTGCTAGAGATCGACCGATAGTGGATTTTGCCGATAACTAAGGTGATGGAAAAAGGCAGATAACTGATTAATCGGCCGATAGTTTTTAAAATCGATTTATAGATATACATTTTTTTAATTCTTAGTGTTTTGTTACTGTGACAGCACAGACATGGAGCCTACAATAATGAATCCAAAATGAATAAAATCCAAGATGCAATTTATTGTTCAACCAAAATCGCAAGAGTAACAAAAAAATGAAGATATGGTGCATAATGTGAGACTTTTAACTATAAACATGCCCAAAACACTCAATGAATTGAAAATGCTCAAGCGCTGGCCATAGTGAAACATGAAGAAATAAAAAAACTATCGGCATTGATTTTTGCAGATAACCGATAGTTCCAAAAAGCAACTATTGGCACCGATTAATCGGTAAAACCGATATATCGGTCTACCTCTAGTTTGTGCTACAGACATGCAAGAAACCTCCAATCATGTCGCTTGTTGAGGAGAGAGGTGTGCTATTACTTTTGTAAATCATCAGACTTACGGTTTTCAACTGGTGAATGATAAAATGGCAGAAATTTCCCATAGACTTGCATTGAAGAAGGGACCCGAGTCATATCTACAGATCTGAATATCATAGAGACTTGGGGGTGGGCTCTTTTGATTTAGACCAGCAAGTAACCATTCAGAACACCACAGCAATCCTGTCTGTGTGTCACAGGTGCAGTGGTTGATGGATAACTATGAGACAGCTGAAGGTGTTAGTCTTCCTCGCTGTACTCTCTACTGTCATTACCTGCTGCACTGCCAGCAGACCAAGCTTGAGCCCGTGAATGCCGCCTCCTTCGGCAAACTCATCCGCTCCGTGTTCATGGGGCTCAGGACCAGACGTCTCGGCACCAGGTACAATCACTCTGTGTTCTGATCACATATGATGCAACATGCACAACACCTAACCCTGCCACAACAAGTGACGTGTAACATTTCATCAGTCATTTGGTTTCTTTTTTTGGCTGGGTAGTTTTCCCCACACAGTTTTTAATTTAAGTCTTGACGAAAATGTCCTTTAATTTAGTCAATATTTCATCATGTCCTATTCATCAATTTTAGTCAGTTTTACTAAAATAGCACCTCATTTTAGTTGACGTTAATGTGCAGAATGACAAAAAAATGTGTCACATTGTAACACACCAAACTTTAACCAAATAGTAACAATTTCGAAGTGTATTTTGAACATGTATTCAAGATTAATATGTATAATATGTAAGATTAAACAACATGAGAAAACTGTCCTGAAATCCTGAGCTCCTGAAATAATAGTATAAATGATCAGGGTTGGGAGGGTTACTTTTAAAATGTATTCCACTACAGATTACAGAACACATGCTGTAAAATGTCATTGTAACGTACTCTGTTAGATAGCTGGTCGTTAGTAACGTAATCTAAATACTTTAGATTACTACTTCAGAACTGGCTTTTTGTTTTACTTGTTTTTGACAATAAACAATTAAATTCACATGGTAAAACATCATATAATGTGTAGTTGTAGTGTTTTCAATTTAGCAAAGGGTGAATATCACTCCTTTTTGTTTTTATTAGCATTTTTCATACTGTCCCAACTTTTTCGGAATTGGGGATGTAAAATGAGCATTTGAATTTTGGATGTGTCCCAAACACTAATGATGACTAATGATGATTTTTGGGCTAAAATAGATGCGGTGCTATGAATAAAACAGAACGTGGGTATCTCTAGACACGTTTTAAATGTTGAATTTACTTGTAAAATGACAAAGCGTCTAAAAAACATTCATCGTTTCTGCACGGGATGCTGAAAAAACAGCGAGACATGACGCAGCGGTCAAAGACGTCCTCCTAGCACATGCTTATAGACGGATGCTTTCGTAGGTGGAGGTCTTTGGCGGTTGTGTTTTCACTATGTCTTGCTCTCTTACCACCTGAAATAATGTCTTTAAAATTCAAATATAATTTTGGGGCCTGGGTAGCTCAGCGAGTATTGACGCTGACTACCACACCTGGAGTCGCGAGTTCGAATCCAGGGCGTGCTGAGTGACTCCAGTCAGGTCTCCTAAGCAACCAAATTGGTCCAGTTGCTACGGAGGGTAGAGTCACATGGGGTAACCTCCTCGTGGTGGCGATTAGTGGTTCTCGCTTTCAGTGGGGCGTGTGGTAAGTTGTGCGTGGATCGTGGAGAGTAGCATGAGCCTCCACATGCTGTGAGTCTCCGCGGTGTCATGCACAGCGAGCCGCGTGATAAGATGCACGGATTGACGGTCTCAGAAGCGGAGGCAACTGAGACTTGTCCTCCGCCACCCGGATTGAGGTGAGTAACCGCGCCACCACGAGGATCTACTAAGTAGTGGGAATTGGGCATTCCAAACTGTGAGAAAAGGGATATATATATATATATAATTCCAATTTTGGTAATATTTCATTGAAAAAGTTGAATTTAGTTTCTCAGTCCTGTTGACAGCTGTACACTGCTTTGCAGTGAGTTTTGTTTCTTTAAAAAAATAATAATAATCTAGGTTTATGTAATACAACTTGCTAAACTCTAAAAAAGCTTGTGACGCCCACACACTGATAGTGTGTTTATGGCTTGATCTTTATCTCTATCAAGAGTGTGTGCATGTTTAGGTGTGTATGGTAGAGGGGGCTGATATTAAAACACCTGTCTGTGTGTGTGTGTGTGTTTCAGAGGGAACTCTAAGTACCATTACTATGGCCTTCGAATCAAGAATAGCTCACCTCTACACAGACTGGTGGAAGATCAGCAACACCTGGCCATGAGACAACAACCCTACTCACAGAAACACAGGTGTGTGTGTGTGTGTGTGTGTTTTTACAATCATTTGATGGTGTTACTTTGATTGAATCTCATGAAACCTGTCATGAACATGTACCGGGTGATACAGTATTTCACCCCAAAATCAGTAGAAACAAATAGGAAATTATGTTTTGCATATGGAATACTGTAATTTGGAAAAAATAAGGAGTTTACCATTTCTGTTTACTGTAATGCATACAAATGACTATAACACAAATGGGAATGTAATGAGAATCACCACTGAGAATAATGTAAAGTAATATGTGCTTCATTGTCATGCCACAATGCAACAATTCTTAATGGTCCAAAAAAAGGCTTTTTTTTCTTTATGGAAAATATATTTTCTTTTTCTCGGCTTTGCGGTGAAATATGACTTATTTTTGTGAGCTTCGTCCTGACAGTCCCTGTCTCTTGATAGGATAAAGCCGGTGCAGAAGGTGGAAGGATTGACCAATGGGATGGCCCTCGGGGCCGGGCTGTCAGACATCAGTGCCCAGGTTCACCAGTATCAGCAGTTTTTGGGTGAGACAAACACAAGTTTTTCAGTACAAGATGAAGTGACATACAGTTTAATATATTGCAGGTGCCAATGCAAATGCAGAGGAGAGGATGACTTACAATCATATTGATTAAGAAATGAGAGGTAAAAACTGATCTGTGTTTGAATGTGTGTCTCAGATGCGTCTCGCAGTCTGCCGGAGTTCTCTGAGCTGAAGATTGAGGGTAACTCTCTACCAGACGGACTCCTCCCACAACATATACACACCTATCAGCTGCTCTATAGAGAACACTGTGAGGTGAGTGCATGTGTGTCTGTGTGTGTGAGGTGCTACAGTGGAGGTGAAATGTGTACTTTAATTTGTATGTTGTAAATGTGTGTGTAGGCAATTCTAGATGTGATGGTAAACCTGCAGTTTCCTCTTGTGGAGACACTGTGGAAGAGTTTCTGGAGGTTCAGTGAAGGACAAACCAGCGACACGGATACACTCGACCTGTGAGTGTTGCTTACATTCACATAAAATACAAACATAAAACAAACACCTGCACAATCAGCAAATACAGAAAAACGTGTTATGTTAGAGCTGTCAAGCCTCACTGATTTAAAATCGCCGTCATTCTGTGTGTGTGTATATGTGCAGTCATGATGAATCAGAGAAGCGTTTGCCAAAGTCATTTCTGGTTCTGCTGTGTAAGTATGAGCCGGTTCTGAGCTGGACCCGTGAATGTGACAACGCACTGTATCAAAACCTACTGGAGATGCTCATTCCTGATGTCCTGAGACCTATACCCAGTGAGTCACACAACTCTACACAACTATACAGCTCTACATAACTCAATATAAACTTTTTATTCAGCTCTAAACAACTCTACACAAACTAAACGCTATAGCTCTACAAACCTCTATATTAACTCTGCATAGCTCTTCACAACTATACACATATCTATGAACTGTATAGTTCTACACAACTCTACACATTTCTATATAAACTCCACCCACAATAATTTACACAACTCCACTTAAACTCTACACTACTCCTACGCAAATATATAAACTGCACAGCTCTACACGACTATATAACTCTGTACATCTTTACACAACTCAATATTTACTGTATAGCTCTGCACAACTCTACACAACTTTATATAAACTCTGTACAGCTCTACACATATCCATATAGACTAATTTGTACAAATCTTCACAACTCTTTTTTTATAAACTCCTATCTACAATGATATACACAACTCTACATTAACTTTTCACTACTCTATATAAACTCTGTACGACTCTACACAAACACTACACATTTCTATATAAACTGCACAATTCTACAAAACTCTTTATAAACTCCATCAACAATGTTTTACACAACTCCACTTAAACTCTACACTACTCTATATAAACTCTGTACAGCTCTATATAATTAAACACTTGCTCTACAAACCTCTATATAAACTCTGCACAGCTCTTCGCAACTCTACACATATCTATATAAACTGTACAGTTTGACACAACTCTACACACCTCTTTATAAATTCTTCCCACAATGACTTACACAACTCCACTTAAACACTACTCTATATAAACTCTGTAAAGCTCTACACAATTCTACTCAAACTCTACACAACTACATACACTGTGAATCTTTACACAACTCAGTATTTACTGTATAGCTCTGCACAACTCTATACAAACTCTACACAACTTTATATAAACTCAGCACAGCTCTGCACAAACTCTCCACATATTACATAAACTGTACAACTCTACACACCTCTTTATAAACTCCTATCCACAATGATTTCCACAACCATACATAAACTCTTCACTACTCTATATATATACTCTGTAAAGCTGTTCACAATTCTACATAAACTCTAAACAACTCTATAAACTCTGTACAGCTCTACACAACTTAATATAAAGTGTACAGCTGTGCTCTCCTCTTTATAAACTCCATCCACAATGATTTATACAGCTCTACATAAACTCTACACTACTCTATATACATTTTGTAAAGCTCTACAGAAACTCTACACATATCTATATAAACTGTACAGTTTGACACAACTCCACACACCGCTTTATAAATTCTACCCACAATGATTTACTCAACTCCACTTAAACTCTACACTACTCTATATAAACTCTGTAAAGTTCTACACAATTCTAAACAAACTGTACAACTCTACTCACTTCTTTATAAACTCCTATCCACAATGCTTTCCACAACCATACATAAACTCTTCACTACTCTATATATACTCTGTAAAGCTGTGCACAATTCTACATAAACTCTAAACAACTCTATAAACTCTGTACAGCTCTACACAACTCTATAAACTCTGTACAGGTCTACACAACGTAATATAAAGTGTACAGCTGTGCACTTCTCTTTATAAACTCCATCCACAATGATTTTCAAAGCTCTACATAAACTCTACACTACTCTTTATAAACTCTGTAAAGCTCTAAACAACTCTATAAACTCTGTACAGCTCTACACAACTCTATAAACTCTGTACAGATCTACACAACTCAATATAAAGTGTACTGCTGTGCACTCCTCTTTATAAACTCCATCCACAATGATTTACACAGCTCTACATAAACTCTACATTACTCTATATAAACTTTGTAAAGCTCTACAGAAACTCTACACAACTCTATAAACTATACAGCTTTAGTTGTATATTGTATATTATTACTATTATTATTTTTTTGTATACAGTCTTCTTATTTTGTGTATATTGTATATTATTAGGTGTATATTGTGTTGTGTAACAGATGTGTAAACTGTGTTATGTGTAACTCTACACAAGGTCTTTCCAACTGTATATAAACTCTACAGCTACACACATCACTATATAAACTGTACATCTCTACACACTTCTTTATAAACTCCATCCTCAATGATTTACACAATTCTACATAAACGACACTATTTCTGTAAAGCTCTACACAACTCTATACACCTGTCTATAAACATCCTCCATGAGTTACTCAAAATAATTTAGCTCTACACAATACAGCTCTTCACAATTCTACTCTATACTATACAGCTTCATAGACCTCTACAGTTATTCAACTCTGCCCAATTCTGTAGAATGTGGTATAATTCTATAACACTGAAACTGGCTTCCTTATTGGCACTTTCTCTCCTCCTGTAGGTGCCTTAACTCAAGCCATCCGTAACTTTGCTAAGAGTCTGGAGAACTGGCTCACCAATGCCATGATCAACATCCCAGAAGAGATGGTGCGCATCAAGGTGAGACACACACACTCACATTGCTTCTGAAATGTAAATATGTGATCATTCTTTTTGTGCCCATGTTAACATTGTGTCTTGTGTATGTTTAGGTTGTATGTGCAGGAGCGTTTGCTCAGACTCTACGGCGTTACACATCTCTCAATCATCTGGCTCAGGCGGCTCGTGCTGTCCTGCAGAACACAGCTCAGATCACACAGATGCTCAGCGACCTCAATCGCGTCGACTTCACTAATGTACAGGTAACACAAGTATTATTTAACATACTTATTTTTCAACAGAAATGGATGCTGATCCAGACTGCCAAGCTCCAAATTGGAAAAAAAAAACAACACATTTCTAAATCTGTTGTCTGTGTGTGTGTATATTCAGGAGCAAGCATCATGGGTGTGTGGTTGTGAGGATGGTTTGGTGCAACGGTTGGAGCAGGACTTTAAACTCACTTTACAGCAGCAGAACTCTCTGGAGCAATGGGCCGCATGGCTGGAAGGTGTTGTGTCACAGGTCCTGAAGCCCTACACCGGCAGCCCGGCCTTCCCCAAAGCTGCCAAACTCTTCCTGCTCAAATGGAGCTTCTACAGGTGAGAATGAGAAAGAGAAATGTTACATTTTATGTTTATGTAACAAAACATTTCAGCTCTAATCATGTGTTTGTCTATAGTTCTATGGTGATCAGAGACCTGACTCTGCGCAGTGCGGCCAGTTTCGGCTCGTTTCATCTGATCAGATTGCTGTATGATGAATACATGTATTACCTGATTGAGCACAGAGTGGCACAGGCCAAAGGAGAGATGCCCATCGCTGTCATGGGAGAGGTACACAAACTAACAAAAATCTGATTACTTAGTTCATTTAAATAGTTAGAAATGTCACATTACAATTAGGTTGAGTTTTTTAATACTAGTTAATGCATTAGGTGTTATTAAAGGAATGTTCCGGGTTCACTACAAGTTAAGCTCAATAAAAAGCATTTGTGGCATAATGTTGATTACCACAAAAAATCATTTCGACTCTCTTATATTTACAAAAAAGCAAAAATTGCAGTTATGGTGAGACACTTACAGTCGAAGTGAATGGAGCCAGATATAACTTTACACAGCGATTTTTCACACTAAAATCATGTTTATACATATAATGTTTACGTCTTGTGCCTATACTTTTGAAACAATAGTTATTTTAACGTTTATGCACTGGCCCCATTCACTTCCATTGTACAGTGGCAAGAAAAAGTATGTGAACCCTTTAGAGTTAGCTGGTTTTCTGCATTAATTGGTCATAAAATGTGATCTTCATCAAAGTTGCAAGTATAGACAAACACAATGTGCTTAAGCTACCAACACACAAACAATTATAATCTTTCATGTCTTTATTGAACACATCCCATTAAACATTCACAGTGCTGTGGAAAAAGTAAGCGAACCCTTGGTATAGTAACTGGGCGATCCTGCTTTGGCACCAGTATTCAAGCGAGTGTTTCCGGTAGCTTCAGATTAGACCTGCACCATTTTCAGAAGGAATTTTGGACCATTCTTCCTTACAGAACTGCTTCAGCTCAGCCATGTTCTTAGGATGTCTGGTGTGAACGGCTCTCTTGAGGTCATTCCACAGCATATATATTGGGTTAAGATAAACTTGAAAGTACATTTTTCCCTCGATGATGGCAAGCGGTCCAGGACCCAAAGCAGCAAAGCAGCCCCAAATCAAAATCACCGTTGGGATGATATTATACGTAGTGCTGCGTGTTCTTTCCAAACAATTCAACCTTAGTTTCATCAGTCTACAAAACATTTTCCCAGTAGCATTGTGGAGTGCCAAGTTGGTCTTTGGCAAACTTCAGGAGCGCAGCAATGTTTTTTTTGGAAAGCAGCGGCTTCCTTCGTGATGTTCTGCCATGGACATCATGCCTGTTTAATGTTTTCCGTATAGTAGACTCATGAACAGAGATATTAACCAGTTACAATGATTCCTTCAAGTCTTTATCTGTCACTCTAGGGTACTTTTTTACCTCATTGAGCATTCTGCGGTGTGTCCTTTGAGTCATCTTGGCTGGACGGCCACTTCTAGTGAGAGTACCCATAGTACTAAATCATCTCCATTTATAGACAGTCTGTCTAACTAGTGACAGATGAATATCTAAGCTCTACGAGATAACTTTGTAACCCTTTCCAGCTTTATGCAAAGCAACAATTCTTGATCATACAGGTAGGTCTTCTGAGATCTTTTTTTTTTTTTTGGTCCACGTCATCAGATGCTTCTTGTGAATAGCAAACTCAAAATGTTTGAGTGCTTTTTATAAGTCAAAGTAGCTCTAACCCACACCTCCAATCTCGTTTAATTGAATGGATGCTAGGTTTGCCAATTCCTGACTCTTATTCACTTTTGTTGACGTCATTAGCCTAGGGTTCACTTACTTTTTCCACAGCACTGTGAATGTTTAATGGGATGTGTTCAATAAAGACATGAAAGATTATAATTGTTTATGTGTTGTTCGCTTAAGCACATTGTGTTTGTCTAAACTTGCAACTTTGATGAAGATCACATTTTATGACCAATTCATGCAGAAAACCAGCTAATTCCAAAGGGTTCACATACTTTTCTTGCCATTGTAAGTGGCGGTTTTTCTTTTTCTTTCTCTTTTTAGAAACGATTTTTGTGGTAATCAACATTGTCACAACATTTGTTTTACAGCTTTTATTAATACTTAGTTAATGCTCATTTATAACTATATTATTGTTCATTGTTAGCTCATGTCAATCAATTGTATTAAGTAATGCTAATGTATACAACCTTATTGTAAAGTGTTCAAGAAAACTGGATCTAAATGATCTTACAGTGATTTTAACTCTGTGTTTGTTTCAGTTTGCCAGTCTGAACCGAGGTCAGAGGTCAATGGACCCTGATAAAGGTATTTACACTGACAAGCATTTTGTCATTTTCATATAATAAACAGTAGAGTATGTTTCTCTTCAGGTGTCATTTGTTATTAATTATTGTTCTCTTACGCTGGCTTTTGAATGTGTGCAGATGAGGAAGAGGAGGAAGATGATGAGACTGACGAAGATCAGGAAATGTCCATTCCTGTCGACTCCGTTGTGTTGGGGGAGGAGTCTCTGGAGCCGCCAGCAAAACTCGCCAGAACTGACCTGTTCAACAACAGTGCACAAAACTAACACACACACACACACATTATTCATGTTTAAGTCTCATCATCTCTCCTTTCAGTCCTTCATTTGATCAAGCTCATGTACATTCACACCTTTATCATCAGTCTTTAGCTTGAAAATTAATATTTGTTCTAAACGATCATCTTTGACACTTGGAATTTCAGTGCATTAACAGAATAATTTGAGTTTCTGAAGTCAGATACACCAGATCTATGTTTGAATAACATGAGATGCCTCGAATGTACACAGTACACACACATTTGCATTGCCTTCCCATTGTCAATCAAAGCTGCCATGTTCGCCATGTGTTTTGACTCTGTAGTCTGATAATCATGCTGCCATGAAAACTATCTTTTGCCAAAGCCTATCATACCTTACGTAGGTCTGTTGCTCATTAATATTCATGAGTGTGGTCATTCCCCTTAAATGTTGATGTAAAGACTGTAGGAAAAGATTTAGCCTTTCACAGCAGTAATGCCACACGCCCTTATCTTTTTTGTAACATTAATAATGATATGATTATATACGATTGTTGTGCTTTAAACAGCTGACTCTGAATTCGACTCTGTAGATCGAATGTGCCTTTCAAAGAATTACTATATCAAGAGATCCGTAAACGTATCAATAAATCATGTAGAAGCGTTATTTGTTTCTTTTTCTGAAATCACATTGTCTTTTAAAGGAAAAGTTCACCCAAAAATGAAAATTCTGTCATCATTTACTCACCGTCATGTCGTATTCTGAAGAATCATTATGCTGCTGTGTTCCACAATGACAGAAAACGACAAAAAAAGCACAAATAAAGTCCATGCGCTATATTCTAAGTCTTCCGAAGACATACGATGGCTTTGTACGAGTCGTGTACATACAAACATGCCGCATTAAGATGTGTTGCACCAAGTTTGACGTCGATGATGTTGAATACCATTGGTTCTCGCATGTCACGTGACCATTTGCAACTCTGCAAATTTGAATATGTAGAAGAGTGAATGAGATCTGAGTAAATGACAGAATTTGGGGGTTAATGATACCTTTCATTCATTTCACTGAACTCATCTCAGTCGCAGTGCTTTGTGTCATATCAGAGAAATCATTCATTCTACATCCTGTGAGTCTCTGTGGGCAAATGAGGCATTGATAAGCCACACACTGAACAACACAACTCACATTTACATGCATTAACACAGAGTACAGGGAGATTTGCAGATGGGATGCTTCAGAACAGCTAATACATATTCTTTATCTAATTATGGCAGTGTTGATAGCAAATCAGCAACTAGTGTGTTTTGACGTAAGTGTTCTGTTGGTTATAGAGTCAAATTTACTGTAGCAGATTAAATGGCACAGATGTGGCAAAACAAAATGCATTAAGTTATGATTATGAATGCATATATTTAGCACAGGTTTATATTGCTTAAAAATAATCTGTCAGAATGTCTTGAATTGTATTACAAGAGCTTAATGCCAATGCTCTGTCTTTCGTTGTGACTGTGAATTTGATAGGAATACAGCATATGATTATGCTTCAAAGATGTACAGTATAGTTTTATGATCTTGTACTGTTCAAACCATAATGGCCTTATTTAAAGTGTTGCTGTAGCAGAAACTGATGTAAAAATCAATGTTATTGTACCTGCTACTGAAAGTCAAAGTTCAGTGTCCCTTTAAAAATAGATATTTAAGAGAATCCTGATGTTCAGCTCTCTTTTGTAACCAGGCCCAGACAGGAAAGGCTAGAGGAGGATATATAGCTGCAGGTAAAGCTCCAAAAAGTGGCGTGAGCTCCAAACCGCCATTAAAGATAGAGGGTGCCCCTTACCTAACCCTTTCCCTAACCTTAACAGTGCCTGTGGCAGACAAGCCTCTCATTCATCAGGAAAGGAGGAAGCAGGAACCAGATTAACAATCAAAAAGACTTTAATTCAACATAAAACACTGAACTGAAATATAACAAAATTGCGCACACAAAACACTGCTGCGTGCATCTCTCTCTCTCTCTCTCGCGTCCCCAGCTCCTCCTTTTATCTCTCTTCCACTGATTGGGCAACTCAGCACTGGGCGTGAATCCTCTTGGCCCGGCCATGCCCTCCTCCTCATCCCGCCCCCTTCTGGAGTAACTCCCGCCCCCTTTTGGAGATTCAGCCCCCATTTGGAGGTCTCCAGCCTGCAGTTATACCTACTTGAAAGGCTAGTGTACATTTTTTTAATTTTCCTGCGTGCCATTCCATCTCACGCATGGTCGGAGAAGGATATAGCTGCAGGCAGTGCTCCAAAAAGTGGTGGGAGCTCCAAACCACCATTAAAGATATAGGAAGCCCCTTACCTAATCCTTTCCCTAACCTTAACAGTGAGTGGAAGTGACACCCCCTTCTGGAGTAACCCCGCTCTCTTATGGAGATTCTGCCCCCCTTTTGGAGGTCTTCGGCCTGCAGCTGTACCTACTTGCTTGGTCGAGACTTTCGAAGTATCCAACATTTTCCTGAATGCGGAAGTGTTCCACAATTCGCCTGTTTTCAATTTCCGGTCTACAGTGTTTTCACCCGCATCAGCCTATATTCTTAGCAGGTAATGTGATAACACTTGTAAAAATCATCACAAGAAAAAACATGTCGCTCTGTAGTGCCGAAACTTCAAAAAGTCGAGATGCCCTTTTTTGTTTTTTTTTGACAGTGCCTCACATGAGTGTGTAGATGTCATGAAGCAATGGTCCGAGGTTAGTTACATTGATATCATTAACTACTTCGAGTTATGACAGCAAAAAACACAGGCTGAGCATGAAATTTATTTTTACTCAAAATAACACTTAAATGGTTGTTGTTCTCCCTCTGCATTGCTCGTTTCGATTAGTTTTACATTGCACCTCGAGACCAGTAACAGAAAACTATTTGAATCATCATGGCACCACTCAGTGGTTGCTCAGGAAAACTGTGGATACTCTTTTGACCGCGAGCCCATACGGACTCGTTTGACGAATACGCACTACTTTATGACACTCTTTAGTACAGTCAATGGCAGGTGCATGTGCAGACAACATGCAAAAACAAGGACAGTCCACTTCTAGAAAATTTGGCTGCATGCGGACAGTCCGCGTATACTGTGATGATGCACGAGACTTAAAAAACCTACCTACTGGTATGCGGAAAACCGAAGTAGAAACATAGTCATGTCTAGAAGATAACCATCCAGATGCCGAAAGTCTCACGAGAGTCGCATGTGACGTTCACGCACTGTTTATTTTTCTTTGAAGTCCCACAGAAACCGTACCCCTTTTTTTTCTCCCCAATTTGGAATGCCCAATTTCCAATGCGCACTAAGTCCTCGTGGT
This sequence comes from Myxocyprinus asiaticus, assembly GCF_019703515.2. NCBI lineage: Eukaryota > Metazoa > Chordata > Actinopteri > Cypriniformes > Catostomidae > Myxocyprinus > Myxocyprinus asiaticus. The sequence goes on from NC_059350.1 coordinate 3,369,760, forward strand.
GGCGTAGTGACTCACCTCAATCCGGGTGGTGGGGGACGAATCTCATTTGCCTCCGCTTCTGAGACCATCAATCCACGCATCTTATCACGCGGCTTGTTGAGTTGACATAGCGCGTGTGGAGGCCCACGCTATTCTCGCGGCATCCATGCACAACTCACCATGTGCCCCACCGAGAGCGAGAACCACATTATAGCGACCACGAGGAGGTTACCCCATGTGACTTTACCCTCCCTAGCAATCGGGCTAATTTGGTTGCTTAGGAGACCTGGCTGGAGTCACTCAGCACACCCTGGATTCGAACTCGTGACTCTAGGGGTGTTAGTCAGCATCCCTAACTCTTACCCTAAAGGCCTGGGTATAGTTTGTATTTGTGTGTTCCAGATCGGATCGTGCCCAGTCAACCGCGTTGCCTATCAAAGTATACTCTCCTGACCGCGAGCGAATATGAATGCACCAACAATGGACATGGATGAGGACTGTCCGCGTGTTGAGAACATCTGGGCCATGTGTGGACTGTGCTGATGATGAAATTTGCGTCAAGCGTACTGTGCACAGAGCAAAAAGCAACATGGACAACCGTAGGATACTTTGGCCCTAAATCTAGCCCTAACCTTAGTATTGCAAATGTGAGTCTCGCGAGACTTTGGTATTCCTATGGTTACCTTCTAGACACAGCCCAGAAGCATTCTGGGCTGAAAAAGTTTGGAATGGCATTTTAACCATACTACTCTTGCTACTTCCGCCATGTCTATGGTAGAAATGGTAAGAATAGCATAGTAGTAGGCAGGGACGTAGCTAGGGGGTGAAAGGTGGTAATGATTCTAGGGGCCCACAACAAATTCTAAACTGTGTATTTTTTAGTAGGAAAGAGGCCCAAAGCAATATACAGTCAGGCGCCCCAGAATACCCAGCTACGGTCCTATAGTAGGCCATCCCAAACCTTTACGCAAGTACACATTAGAACATGCGAGAGCTTGGCCAACGCATCGCCAATTACTGTGGCTGTGACATACAGTACCTCAGTACTCAAGGGGCAATAGAGTTACCTTCAAAAGTCTGTACCATTAAACTGGGTTTACTATTATTCAGGTAATTTGCTATAAATATATTGACTTCATTTGCTCAGCAATATTTGCTCTGCAGTTCACCTGAAAGAGTAAACTCACCATAGAAGCAGAAAGTTCACACTAATGTCCTCTCTAGCGCCCCTTGTGGCAAAGTCGATACTGCAATGCATCAAGTTTTGCGTTGTCTTATGAATTGCGCGGTCTGACACATTTTGTAACACAACTACACACAAAATCGAGCGAGTAACAAGACGCGTCTGCATTTACGCACTTGTGTAGAGAAAAGTCCCTGTATTTTCTGCATATTTCAACATAATAAAATGTGTTAAATGCAAGAGACAGTACTGCATTCTTATTGGTAGCTGAAAGAATAATCAAATTAGCATAAATATTTAATAAACAAAAATGCAGGGGGCGGGGCATGTGGAGAACTGTGGAGAGTCTGGTTATTTGTAATCCTTTACAAGACATTTGTCTTTTTAGCCCAGCATATGGAAATCATTCTTATATACACATTACATTTGCTCGCTTTTATGCAATGAAAAAAGTCATAGACATTCAAGTATGCAAGAATTATTTAATTTGATCAAAAATAAAGTAAATCAATGTTGAGTAAAAATAATATTCTCATCCAGTCCAGCTGAGGCCACGACCAGTATTTTTAAAAAGGGGGAGGAGCTACAGCTTCTGATTGGCTGATGACACAGTCTTCTATACAGGTCCTAAACAATGTAAACAACTGTGTCCTGCAACAAACATAACACCCAAACCAACATAGGTTTTCCTTTAAGATAAGGTTCTTTCTCTGCAGTTGAGAAGCATATTTTCAGGCTTTCTGGCCACATAAAGAATTAAAACATCCACTTTTGACTTTGAAATGATCAATGACTTACTTTGGAGCATTTTCAAACAGGAACACAATATGAACTGGAACTTCATTTCATTAACCTAACGTGTAGCTTCTTTATGTGCTTGCAGTTTTAACAAGAGACGGATATTCAAGGGAACAAGAAGTTTTAGTATATAAGATGCCAGTTTTGCAGCATTTTACATTTGGATGGAGATTGCTGACATGTCTAAATTCTGCAAAATAAAATGAAATACATTAAAGGTCAACAGAACAAGATGATCCCAGAGTATCCAGCGCTGTTACAGGCATTTAAGGTGGTCTGAGCACCATGCAAACATGTCTTTATGTGGCTGTTGATGAAAGTGATAGTTTGTCGGATCACATTAAGTCCCTGAAATATTCTGAAGAAGTGAATGTTCCCACAATCACACTGATGGATGTAAAAAAAAAAAAAAAAACATGACAAACACTGAGAGGTGCATTTTGACTGTAAAAGTCTATGAGGCTGTTTGATCATATCTTTAGTCCTGACACTGTGTGTCCCAGAGCACAGCAGCATTGATGGGGCAGTTAGTGTGTGTGTGTGACGTCTCTCTTAAAGAACAATCCACGTGCCTCTGTCATTGTCAGCTAACACCTGAAGAGATGAACCTGCAATGACCAGAAAAACACAAACTTAGCAATATATATATATATACAGATACATACACACATACACATATACACTAACTGACCACTTTATTAGGTACACCTTTACACCTACTTATTCATGTGATTATCTAATCAGCCAATCGTGTTGCAGTAGTGCAATGTATAACATCAGGCAGATATAGATCAGGAGCGTCTGATGGTTGATGTGAACATTAGCTGAAGCTCCTGACCTGTATCTGCCTGATTTTATGCACTGCTGCAATAACGTTGAACATCTCCTAACAAGGCCACATGTCAAGGTCTGGGTAGATTAGATGGTAAGCGAACAATCAGTTCTCATAGTCAACATGTTGAATGCAGGAGAAATGGGCAGGAGTAAAGACCTGAGCGACTTTTACAAGGGCCAAATTGTTATGGCCAGATGACTGTGTCAGAACATCTCTGAAATGGCAAGGCTTGTGTGGTACTCCCGGTCAGCAGGGGTGAGTACCTACTGACAGTGGTCCGAGGGGGGACAAACAACAAACTGGCGACAGGGTGTTGGGCGCCCAAGGCTCATCATTGCACAAGGGCAACAAAGTCTATCTGTCTGGTCCGAACTGATAGAAGGTCTACTGTGGCACAAGTTACAGAAAATTTTAATGATGGTTATGGGAGGAATGTGTCACAACACACAGTGCATCACACCCTACTGCGTATGGAGCTGCGTAGCCATCAGAGTGCCTATGATGACCCCTGTCCACCGTTGAAAGCGCCTACAATGGGCACGCGAGCGTCGGAACTGGATCTTGGAGCTGTGGAAGAAGGTCGCCTGGTCTGATGAGTCCTGTTTTCTTTTACATCGCATGGACGGCCATGTATGTGTACACTGTTTACCTGGGGAAGTGATGGCACCAGGATGCACTGTGGGAAGATGACAGGCCGGTGGAGGGAGTGTGATGCTCTGAGCAATGTTCTGCTGGTAATCCCTGGGTCCGGCCATTCAAGTGGACATCAATTTGACACGTACTACTTACCTAAACACCGTTGCAGACCAGGTTCACCCCTTCATGACAATGGTATTCCCTGATGGCAGTAGCCTCTTTCAGCGGGATAATGTGCCCTGCCACACTGCACACATTGTTCGGGAATGGTTTGAGGAACATGATGAAGAGTTCAGGGTGTCTCAATCCAATTGAGCATCTGTGGGATGTGTTGAACCAACAAGTCTGATCCACGGCGGCTCCATCTCGCAACTTACAGGACTTGAAGGATCTGCTGCTAATGTCTTGGTGCCAAATACCACAGGACACCTTCAGGGGTCTTGTAGAGTACATGCCTCGGCGGGTCTGCGCTGTCTTGGTGGCACGTGAAGGACCAACCTCATCAGTGTATATGCAGTAGATTTTGTGTAATTTGTAATGTTTACATTCTGCATTAATGGCGCTAATGCGCTAAATGTGGTAACCCTCTGTTATTGTATTTTATGATGAAACTGATACTACTGCAAAGATGAGTGTATAACGGTGTCAGAAAGGCATATATGAGCAGAATACAGGCAAAGAAATGATGATTAGAGGCATATTTTTTTTTGGGGGGGTATTTTTCCCCTTTTTCTCCCAATTTGGAATGCCCAATTCCCAATGCGCTCCAAGTCCTCGTGGTGGCGTAGTGATTCGCCTCAGTCCGGGTGGCGGAGGACGAATCCCAGTTGCCTCTGCGTCTGAGACAGTCAACCCGCGCATCTTATCACGTGGCTTGTTGAGCGTGTTGCCACGGAGACATAGCGTGTGTGGAGGCTTCACGCCATCCACCGCGACAACCACGCTCAATTCACCATGCGCCCCACCGAGAACAAACCACATTATAGCGACCACGAGGAGGTTACCCCATGTGACTCTACCCTCCCTAGCAACTGGGCCAATTTCGTTGCTTAGGAGACCTGGCTGGAGTCACTAAGCACACCCTGGGATTCGAACTAGCGAACTCCAGGGGTGGTAGCCAGCGTATTTTACCACTGAGCTACCCAGGCCCCTGATTAGAGGCATATTTAACTTTGGATGGATGTATGAGGGGCTTTTGGAGAAAAACTGCACATGAACGAAGCAGAATATCAAACAACATAGTGAATGGGCACTAAATTTGGTACCTTTTGTGAACTAATTAAAAACAATTATAAAAAAAACAAAAAAAAAAACAAATCACACAATATGCTCTTAGAAAAAATCTTCTTGAGAGGTTGCGCTGGCAAGCTGTTTCAAACCACCAAAACAAACTCAAAAACATCTTTGTTTTTATTCTAAATGACGTCAAACTCATTTCTTCGACTTCGCTAGAAGTGTATCACAGACTTATGGGTATGACAACTAAATTAGCTTCATTTAAGAAAGTCAATGGGAGGTTTGAGTGTAGTACACACCTTTGTGCAAAGCTTCATTGGTCATGCGATTGATGTAGCGTGAGCTGCTCTCTGGGACGAGCCACCTCATGACAGTGTTCACACATGACTTCCTGTAAGAGCTCCACACACTTCCACTGAGACACAACAAACACATGAGAAACAATCGTAAAGAGAATAAGAGAAACAGACAAACAGCAAGTGCTGGTCAAGGCTCATGAGCAGTGTATTCTCGGGCCGTTACCTTGTTTGACCTTTGACCTCGGTGAGGTCACCCACACCAACTGTGCGACACGCTCCTGTGTTTAAATCCCAACTGACCTGCAAACTGGAGTGATAGGACTTGGGTCTGGAAAGAGATAGACGATAATACCCCTTATCGTATATCATAATAAAATATCGGCATTCATCAAATCATGTTCATTAAATATTTTTTTTCGATATAGATAAAAACTCACTGACTAATATGATATGATATAAACCTTTGGATCCAAAAGTGGCCATCAAATGTATACATCTGTGTCATGATATGCTGACTTTCAATACATGTCTATGGGATGTCCTTTCGATAGCGAAGTAAATGTATGTATGTGTACCTGCAGTGTTCATCCTCACAGTTAGAGAAGGCCAGCAGTAAAAGTCCAATGTTTATCACCACTATGTTAGTCTCTGGACAAACCTGTTGTCATAGAAACAAAGAACACATGCATTACCCCAAATAATATTACCCGAATCACATTTACTTTCCAATTCCTAGCGGCAAAAATAAAAAAGATTTTCCAACACAGCACACAAACTAGAGCAGTTTTTCTATGAACAAATAATAACTCTTCCACACACCTCGAGGATGACGACATCATAATCACTGAAGGAGCAGAACTGAGAGCCCCAATCAGCATCATTCCTGATGACCTCATTAATCAGATACTCAAAATCCAGCGTCAGCTGCTCGACACACACACACTGAGACAACAAAGAGAATGTTTATTAGCTCATTAAACACTGACAGTGTGTTTGTGTGGTAGCATTGTATTTAACATGCATATAAACACACACCTGACCACTGTATTGTCCGGTCACCAGCTGTAAATTTCGCCCCTTTAGATCGGTCACAGTGAACGGAAGCTGAACTTTATCATCTTCCTCTCCTACAGAAAAGAGAGATTTTCTATTAAAGTCCAGTCACATGGTAGGGAATGTGCGTTCAGATCAGAGGTCGCACTACAAATAAGTAGGTGGTGATATGCACGAAGAATGTGAATTGCCAAAAACGAAAGAACTCTTAGGAGAGAAGAGTGGTTAGGAGGACTGGTTGAAAGTGGAGATTTATTGTAAAAAAGGACTCACTCACACCTATCATATCACTGAGGAACAGGGAACCTGGGTGATATGTGGTGGGGGCTTTGCCAGGTAGTATGCCATATGGAACCGGTGGCACCGAGTTAGTGAGAGATACAGTGCCAGCGGGGCACTGAGTACGCATCTTCAATGCCAGCTGGCCAACGAGCTGGCGCGTATGGTCGTGTCGAGGTATTATGACATATAGAACCCTGGCTGCAAGTAATTATGAAGGAAGGATGACTGGATGGGAAGACAAGGATGAGAGGCATTGGAGGGGATCTGGTGTCCAGCTGCGGGGGGTGGCAGGGAGACGTCACTGACCGCTGCCCCACCACCAGGAGATGTTCCGGGATTAATGGGGCGAAACACTGAAGATAGGTGGCTCCCGGCTGATGACCCCGCAGCTGGGCTGAAGGCACTGGTGGAGGTGCGGCAGGCAATAATGCCCGGCAGGTTATTACAGCTACTCGTGCATCTGTTTTAGACATGGATTAAACCACAGGAGTCGTATGGATTACTTTTATGCTGCCTTTATGTGCTTTTTGAGCTTCAAAGTTTTGATTCATTTGCATTGTATGGACCTACAAAGCTGAAACATTCTCCGAACAAATATTCGTTTGTGAAGATTTTTCGAAGACCCTAACATCAAGTAACTGATGAGAGAATTTTCATTTTTTGGGTGAACTATTTCTTTAATTTTGGAGTTATTTTATGTTATTTGCAGTTATGTTAACACAATTTTTTTATTAGGTTTTCCTTGACAATAATACCACTGGTCTGCTGTAGTACCATTTGTCTGTTCTGACGCTCCGGGCTGCTGTAGTCTGTATCTCAGAGTGGTGTAGTTGACATAAGCTGGCTCGGATGGAGAGGAAGATGATGTTGAAGACTCATGAGCATTAGGAGACTGAGAGGACACAGAGGACGTGGACCCCGGAGACATGACTGCTTTACACGTTGCGCTTTCCTTCGCCTCTGTAGGCGGAGCTAAACTTTGTTTCTGTCCTGAAGAGGAGGTAGAGGGTCCGGGGACCTCCACATCTCGGTCTTCCTCTTCTTTCTCTTTGACTTTGCACCTGTCATGATCTCTCTTTTGTCCATAAGCGTCTCCATCTCTTGCTCCGGCCTGAGCTCGGCGGAAAATATCAGCCGCAAACTCTCTGGCTCGCACAGCGGCCTGTGATTGGCCGGGAGAGTACGAAGAGACATGAGGCTTTATATGCCTGAAGTCAGGTGACCCCTGAGACGAGGCTGATGACGATGAGGATGAAGATGGAGAGGTAGGTCCAGCAGGAGTAGAAGAACAGGAGGAAGAAGAAGGGACTTCTCTCTTTCTGTACAGAATCTGATTATTCTGACCGTCCTGTTGCCCATTTCCTGCAGAGAAAGAGAGAGAGTGTGAGGAAGCTACTTTGAAACTAGTTTGCTAGAAGAAAACTAAATTTTAATTAAGTAATTTAAATTAGGGCTGGGAAATTTAACAATTAAATTATTATTTTTTTTAAACGTATGCAATTAAAGGTGCTGTAAGCGATCTGAGGTATTCTACTTCCACAAGACTGAGCCGTTGGGATTAGCCACGCCCCCTCTTTCCAAAACCCAAACTCCAAAAATACCAAAATGAGCTTTATTGAGAGCAGAAACGAAAAAACCAGTAGCAAAATAGCGCCCTCAACTGACAACTTTTATGAACAACATGGCATAAAAACGCATTATGCCTCAATAATTTGCTGCAAATATAATACTATGAAAACGCTATAATGCAGCATCACCTGAAACGCTCAAGCCTCGGTCACACTGCCCATGACATCACGCGAGACAGCGACACCATCCCATTCATTTTCAATGATAGCACAGTGACTTCCGGCGACACGAGCTGTTGCGGCCGTTGGCGACAGAGAACGCCGTGGAGAGTGACAAGACAAGTTGAGAAAATTTCAACTTTACGCAAATGATGAGCGACATTCACGAGCGACTGCCAATGAGAGTGATGACAGCGGAGCTCACGTCATCTGTCTCCTGGCAGACTGGAGACGAGTGCAGGCAAGATGGAGAAGTTTCAGCTTCGTGAAGGATTTTTACTTGTCTTTAACCACATGCATGGATTTAATAAAACGTTGATGCGTGGAAAAGCGTGTCAGAAACGGTCTGCATTCTGAGTGAGTTTGATTCGTTCATTCATGACCAATTGATCGTCTTGTTAATGATTCAATACACTGAACACTGCTGCGTGTTTTATAAACACTCTTCACTCCAGAATATATCATTTTAGAGACATCAGAATTGACGCTGGAGATAGGATGGATTACTTTTATGCTGACTATCAGTGCTTTTTGGACCTACAAATATCTAATCACCATCCACTCCCATTCTAAGGACCTGCTGAGCCTGGATCTTTTTCTACGAATCTTCAAAAGTGTTTTGCAGAATAAAGCAAGTCATACACATCTGGGATGGCATGAGGGTGAGTAAATCCCTTTAATTAGTTAAAACATTTTAAATTGATTCACAGCCCTAATTTATTTCACACTTAATGTATAATATATATAAATTGTATTATTTATTAATATACAAATACATTATAATTAATTTACTCAAATACAAGCTATTCATATTTAGAGCAGGTAAATCACCTTTAAGGTGTCTTTTAAAAAAAAGTTATTTACTACAAAACCTAACTAATAAAACTGAAGCTAATTCATATATTTGTAACCATTTATTTCACTACATAATCATCATATTTAATAAGTAAATATACAATACATTTTACAAATTAAACATCCTAATTTACATAACTGAATCAAAAACAGTGATAAACAGAGGAAAAAATGAAAAAGAATCACATGAACTGAGAACACTTTTAAGTTTTTCATTATTGACAAATGAATCAGTGATTCCTTTTTGAACAATTTCTTTGAAATGAATCATCCAAACAAACCAAACGGCTAAAATGATTTTTTTTTAAAATACTTTCTTCTATCCCAGCTTAATAATATGCAGAGACAACTATAAGTAAGCCATTCATAGATTAATTTTCTCCGAAACTGTAAACACGGGGGTCTGGGTAACTCAGCGAGTATTGATGCTGACTATCACCCCTGGAGTCACGAGTTCGAATCCAAGGTGTGCTGAATGACTCCGGCCAGGTCTCCTGAGCAACCAAATTGGCCCGGTTGCTAGGGAGGGTAGAGTCACATGGACTGCTTTTAACCTCCTCGTGGTCACGATTAGTGGTTCTCGCTCTCAATGGGGCACGTGGTAATTTGTACATGGATCGTGGAGAGTAGCATGAGCCTCCACATGCTGTGAGTCTCCGCGGTGTCATGCACAACGAGTCACATGATAAGATGCGCGGATTGACGGTCTCAGAAGCGGAGGCAACTGAGACTTGTCCTCCACCACTCGGATTGAGGTGAATACACCACGAGGACTTACTAAGTAGTGGGAATTGGGCATTCCGAATTGGGAGAAAAGGGGATAAAAAAAAAAACAAACAAAAAAACTGTAAACACTATGTTTCTGTGGCGCTATAAAAATTCCTGTGTTTTGAGCAACCCGCTTAGACCTGCCCCAACATCGTTACTCTAGCAATCCCGTGAGTTAGGGGCGGGACTATCTGACTGTTTGAACAAAGGCAGATGAGGGGCGTATTCTGAAAGCTATTTTGAAAACATTGTTTATTTTTGCCATTCCGTTCGGTGGCACTAGTGTGGCAGAAATGACATACTTCAGCTTTAACACTACTTCCAACCAGAGGGCATTCTGGGAGAGCGTGTTTGATTATTGCCTTAGCTCGCTTTGTTAACAATAAAATGTGACTGAGAAAAAAAATTAACTCCATTGTTGGCAAAAAATAGCTTGTTACTGAAAAAACTATGCTATTTTAAAAACTACTCTCACTCTACTGAAAATGTAAAGGGATATTTCACCCAAAAATTAAAATTCTGTCATCATTTACTCACCCTCATGCCATCCTAGATGTGGTTGACTTTCTTCTGCTGAACACAAATGAAGATTTTTAGAAGAATATTTCAGCTCTGTAGGTCCATACAATGCAAGTGAATGGTGGCCAGAACTTTGAAGCTCCAAAAAGTACATAAATGCAACATAAAAGTAATCCATACGACTCCAGTGGTTTAATCCATGTCTTCAGAAGTTATATGATAGGTGTGGGTCCTTTTTTTACTATAGATCTCCATTGTTCACGAGGTCTTCTTCTGTTTTTGTTTTTTTTCCTTCGATTCGCATTCTTTGTGCATATAGCCACTTACTGGGCTGTTGTCCAAATAGGATTTATTTATCCTTTATTCCTCACTTTTTTATCTCTTTCTCCTCCCTGCCCAGTAGGTGGCAATATGCACGAAGAATGCAAATCATTAAAAAACAGAAGAGATTTATAGTAAAATAGGACTTAAATATTGATCTGTTTCTCACCCACATCATATCGCTTATGAAGACATGGATTAAACCACTTGAGTCTTATGGATCACTTTTATGCTGCCTTTATGTGCTTTTTGGAGCTTCAGCATTAAATGGACCAACAGAGCTGAAATATTTTTCTAAAAATCTTCGTTTGTGTTCAGCAGAAGAAAGAAAGTCATACACATCTGGGATGGCATGAGGGTGAGTAAATGAGAGAATTTTTATTTTTGGGTGAACTGTCCCTTTAAGTTAGTAGTGACACCTCTATTAGTTAGAGACTCTCCGATGCTGGTCAAAATTCACAAAGGCAAGTGCTAAGTTTGGAATACCACACTACTCATATATAAACACAGCAAAAATATAAAAAGTAGTATGGTAATATGCTATTCTGAAAAGAGCAAACCACACACAAGGACACAGAGAAAGAAACGGTGTTGTACCTGGACAGAGTGAGATGGCACAGGCCACCAGAGAGTAGCTGGTGTTCAGTAGAATCACCTGGTCTTTCTTCAGCTGCAGTGCGGGCTGGAACGTTGGGAACGGATAAACCACCTGATAGCGAGCATTCAGAACATAACCGTGCTGCAGACACTCCCCTCCTACACACACATGACCAGAAAGAGAGTGTAGAGACCATAAATGATTTAAAGCGACAGTTCACCCAGAAAGGAAAATTCTGTCATCATTTCACTCACCCTCAAGTTGCTCCAAACCCATATGACTTTATTTCCTTTGACTGAAAATCTTCCCCTTTTCAAATATGGCATGATAAAAAGCATTGCACCAGGTTTGATATCAGTGATGGGACACACACGATTCTTTTTAGGTCTTATGTGAAATTAACACAAGTCTGTTCCTCACAAAAAGCTATCCTATGGCTTCAGAAGACTTGGAATATAGTGCACAAGTTATGTGGACTGCTTTATGATACTTTCATGGTGCTTTTTGGAGCTTCACAGTCCATGGTCACAATATGCGTTCACTGAATGGAAAAAAGCAGTATGAACATTCTTCAAAATATCTCCTTTTGAGTTTGGAACAACATGAGGATCAGGATGAGTAAATGATGACAGAACTTAAAATTTGTCTTTAATGTGTGACAATATTGTGTGTATACCTGTGCGTATGGTAGATACAGAGGAGGTGGGGCAGCACTGTTTGCAGGGTTGTGCTGGAGGCATTGAGGTGATGGTAATGTAAATGTCCCTGTTGTTCTCGTCGCTCATCATCATGTTCATCAGGGCTGAACTGGAGCTACGCGTGCTGAAACACAAAAACAGAGCTCATGTTTAGATATGTGGACACTTAAAAAAATACAATGTAGAGGAGGGAGAGAGACTCTTACTTAAAGCCAAAGACGACCAGCTTGGAATGATCATTGTGCCACTCACACACAGTCAAATAGAGATCACTGTAAATATCCTCACCTGCAAACAATCGCACATGATGCACCTGCACAAAGAGACACACATAATGATCACCTGTTTCCTCCTCTTACATAAAGGCCCCTAAGGAGGCTCTTGCTGTTTAAAACTAAGTCTAAAGAGTGTAAAGTTAAACTTCCCAGTGGCTGATTGTTCCATGCAGAAATGTATTCAAGAAATCAAACATAACGAGAGAAGTCACAGATGTGTAATGTGTGAGGTTTAGCACTGCTCTGACACTCAGTGTTTGACTGGTACCTGTTTGAGGCGGCTGTGCAGGTTAAACTCCCACCAGTACAGGTGATACGTGTAGAAGGAGAAATCGTCATCTTCTCCACAGTCACTTGTGTAAGACAGCACATAACGACCACACTTAGTGAAGCCCAGGAAGATGTGCCTGTGACAGCAGAGAAACCTTTAAACATTGACTGAAGGAAGTTTCAATTACACTCCACATGCTGGAATTCTACATAAATGACACCAGAAAGATAGTATGCACTATTTACTGCAGCTTAAGTACACATTTTTACAATCAGGTGTTACCTAAATGACAAAGGCAATAATGAGTTGAAAAAGAATGCAGTATGAAACAATAGATAAACAACAGTTGTATGCCACATGTTACAACAGAGTCCATCTTTGTTTTACTAACTAGCTTAGTTCAGGTACACTGGTACCATCACCATTTATTTTACAATTGTTTTAGGGATGCATACATGTATCAGCCACCGATGTTTATCAGCCAATTTAAAACCATCAGCAAACTTCAGGCTCGCAGCAATGTTTTTATTGAAAAGCAGCGGCTTCCTTCGTGATGTCCTGCTTGGACATCATGCCTGTTTAATGTTTTCCGTATAGTAGACTCATGAACAGAGATGTTAACCAGTTCCAATGATTCCTTCAAGTCTTGATCTGTCACTCTAGGGTTCTTTTTTACCTCACTGAGCATTCTGCGGTGTGCCCTTTGAGTCATCTTGGCTGGACGGCCACTTCTAGAGAGAGTACCCATAGTACTAAATCATTTCCATTTATAGACAGTTTGTCTGACTGTGGACAGATGAATATCTAACCTCTTCGAGATAACTTTGTAACCCTTTCCAGCTTTATGCAAAGCAACAGTTCTTGATCGTAGGTCTTCTGAGATCTCTTTTTTGTGAGGTATGGTCCATGTCAGCAGATGCTTCTTGTGAATGGCAAACTCAAAATGTTTGAGTGCTTTTTATAAGTCAAAGTAGTTTTAACCCACACCTCCAGTCTCGTTTAACTAGATGGTCCATGTCAGCAGATGATCCTTGAGAATATATATATATATATATATATATATATATATATATATATATGTGTGTGTGTGTGTATACAAAATAACTTATTTTGTAGCTGTATTATTTATGCTATTCTGAACATGGAGTATGTCTCAGTGTCTTATGAAAGTGAGTTTTACATTTTGACAAAAGATTTGTAAAAAAAACAAAAAAAAAAACACCAATTATTTTGATTAAACTAGCCAAGAAATTGTAATACTGATTCTCCATGTGACAATGTGAATGTGTATGGTGACAATGGAGGGGACAGACCACATCTTCTCACCCTGCTCTGAGGAACTCCTCACTGACGATGGTTTTCAGAGGGACACACACACGAGGAGGAAGTTTCCGGAAGAACCGCTGAGAGAGCTGTCCATTCAGCTGACAGAGAGAAAACATTTTAATATAGTTAAAGACTAAAGCAATGGAAGCAAATATGTTAAGGGAAATCTCAGTCATATTAACAGTGATACAAAGCTGGTTTGTCAATCACAGCAGGTAGACAATTGCTGCAGGTGCTTGTGCATTAGAACATTTATTTGGATGTGTCAAATACTTGCTTCACATCTAGTAAATCAAATCTTGTACTGTGCTATACGTGTACAGCAGGAACAGAGAGGGCATGTACAGGATTCATTCACTTCTTATACAGTATAGAATAAGTGTAAAACATTCATTCATAAGTCTCAGTAGCTAGATCTATAAGAGTTATCACTGAAAGCTCTCTTTCTCTATCTTACAGTGTACTGTTTATTAAATAACAAGGCCACAATGTATCACTGTTGAATGTCATGGACCAGACATGAGATAGCACATCATGAAGACAATCAGAAACAGCCTCGCAGCTGATGAATACCTAGACATTTATATTTAGATAAACTCTAAGGGACACATAGCGTTTAATGAGGCTACAGCTAAACATGCTAATAACACACTCATTATTATCTACATTACGCATTGAGGAAGTAACATTTCACGCAACGAAAACGACTGTTTGGTTCACGTTCTCTCTTTCTCCCTACCCGTCCACGCGTGAGAAGTTTGATAAGGTGATCTTTGTGTTTTCTCTGTTGTTTTTGTTTGTTGTCATCTTTCTCAGATTTTGAGCTGGGCGCCATATTGGACTTTTGCCGACTCCTTCGATTTGCCCTCAGTCCCGCCCACTCAGCTAATCGATTGGTTCAGTGACCCCTATCGAGTGCATTGATTGGATAAAATAGCTGTCAATCAATAATGTGGGTGGGTGTTATGCCCGTTTTTACGCGTTTCATTGGACGTCCCCATGGAGCGCTGAATATTATTTATCCAATCAAACAATTATGTTATTTTATTTTATTTTATTTTTATTTTATTTTTTTAATTATTTTTTAAACAAAACAAAAAATATTGTAAGTAGTTTCATATCAGTCAGCTGATCACTTAAAGGAAAGTGTCAAGTCCTGAATTTATGTTATACTAAAGTGAATGAAAAGTTTAACTGATTTAGAATATAGTTTTCTTTATTATTGTGTTGTTTTTTTGTAATACTGTCACGGCTACAGGGCTTTATCCAGTGTTGGGTGTAATGCATTACTAAGTAATTAATTACTGTAATTAAATTACTTTTTCAGTGAAAAAAGTAAAGTAAGGGATTACTCTTAATTTTTCCATCATTTAATTACAGTTACTTCTGATGTAATTGTGTTAAATAGACTATAGACTCTAGAACAATTCTATATAAAACAATAGTGAATATAAAATCGAAACTGAATGTCTTATCTTAAAATGTATGTTTTCTAATTTAACACTGACCCTTTAAATTCTTTGGCCAGTTCATGAATAATTTATGTGATTTTATGTGATTTATTTGAAAGAATTAAAAGAACAGTTTCATGTCTATCCTTGTATTTTTCATCTGGTCGAGGTTGATACGGCTTTTAGAAAGTAATTATTAATAAGTAATTAATTACTTTTCAGACAGAGTAATTGGTACAGTAATCTAATTACACTGTAGAAGATGTAGTTAGTAGTTAGTAATTAATTACTTTTTTAGAGTAACTTACCCAAAACTGGCTTTATCATAAACCGTGTGTCGTTTAACCTTAAACCTACTTTATAAGGTCTGAAAGGGCGAGTCTCCCCTGAAATAGCTGAGACATGAGTGTTTTTGTCAGACTTATCTCTTCCTTTTTTCCAAATTGAATTTTAATTGGTAATATTGTAAGATTGTATGCTTTTAAGCGTATACATCCGAACGTACACATGTAGCGTCCCAAACCCATGTTAAGAATTTTATGAGGCTTCATTGACATGACTATTGTAATTCATATATTATCAATATTATTAGATATTCAATAATACTAAAGCTGATTGCAATGTAATAACTATTATAATTCAAATCTGCATTCAACTCACTTGTGCCGAGTTCAGTGAACGCATGGGTGGAGCAGCGCATGTTTGCTCCTCCTCCCTAATTATAAATCCAAAAAGGGCGGGGTTTAAAACCGACCGACAGGAATCATGGCGTCGTTGGTGGGTCGTCTCTCTCGGGCTGTTTACATTAGAAATACAGCTACATTGGGTCGCAACGCTGGACCAAAGTCTGTGAATGCGACAGGGACGACTCTCAGCCGAACCGCCGTGTCATCCACATCGGGGGCCATTCTTCCCAAACCGGACAAGGTGCGTTTATATTTCTAAACATTGACGCTGGGTGCTGCCCCTTTAGGGACGCATTAACCGTGGTTCTTGCGAGCCAATGAAAATGAAGAAAAGCTTGACTGACATGACCGAAGGCCAATCATATTCTTGGATCTACACACTTTTTTTAAAAAATTGTATTTGTTATTTTTTTATATATAAAATAAGGAAGCATTTCGTGTACGGTTGTTTATATTATTAATTATTCAACGAAAAAATTGACAGTTTAACGACTGTGTTTTCTTTTTTTATTGAGAAACTAACAATCAATTATTCATGGCGCAATCTGCATTATCTCAAATGACAATTGACAGACAGCCGTACGTTTCTGGAAAACAACAACAATAAATAAATAATAATAATAATAATAATAATAATAATAAAACAACTACATGGTGTATGATTTTTTTATAAGGTTCCGTTCGGACTGATCCGCATGACTGTGGTGGTGGTGCCGTTCCTTTATGTCGGGACTTGGATCAGCAAGTATTTCGCTGCTCTGCTAGAGGAACACGAGATTTTCGTCCCAGATGATGACGATGATGATGACTGAGAAGGTACATGAGGAACCCACCCAACTTTCAATCCCAGAACGTTCTGGTAACATTAGTTTATGGTTATATATGGGGATGCACCGATGTATCAGCTGCCGATATTTACCGGCCAATTATTGACCAAATTAAAACCATCGACATATCTGCAATGAAACGCAGACATGAAAACCGATGGTTTATTTATAATTAATTAGTAACAAACTTTGTAAAAACTCTGTGAATTCAAATGCACAATCCAGAAATAATAAGAGCCACAGTATGTAGAAGGGTTGGCAGTCCTAAGAACAATATGTCATATTTAATTTTAATTCTTTATCGTTCTCATGTTAATGTGGAAAATCCATCATATGTTACATTTGTGGAAACGGCACTTATCTACAGGCCACTTGATGAGTAAAACCATCCAAAAACGCTTTGAAACCAGCAGACTTTGACATCTGCGATATCGTAATGATATCAATTAATGCTGCATGATTGATTGAATTAAGATTGAAATTGCAATATGCCTTGCGCGATTGCTAAACATTAAAAGGATGTGCTTTAAAACTGCAAAAACAGAGGTGCAACATATTTTAGAAGAATAAAATAAAAATTTCATGTCAATCATCATGTTATCATATTTAGTCATTTTTTGTATCTTTTTATCTTGTATGTAACTTTCACTGTCGCTCTCTTTAAAAAATTTGGCCTGTCGTGTTCAACAGATCCAATGTTCAGTGGAAATCATAAATTGTTAGAACAATAAAAAAGCTTTTGTACCTCATTTTCATTTTTAAACATTCCGAAGTAAAACAGTGATCTGATGATAAAGTGAGATAAGTGGAAAAATATCAGTATCATTATCGGCTTATAGTTTTTTGTTAAAATCGATATTTCATTTTTAGACATAAACAGCGATCTGATTACAAAATAAGATGTGGCAAAATATCGGTATCGTTATCGGCTTATAGTTTTTTTTTGTTGTTAAAATCGATATTGGCTAAAATGTTCATTTTTAGAGATAAACAGTGATCTGATGACAAAATAAGATAAGTGGCAAAATATCTGTATCGTTATCGGCTTATAGGTTTTTTTTGTTCAAATCGGTATCGGACAAAACTTCATTTTTAAACATTCCAAAGTAAAACAGTGATCTGATGACAAAATAAGATAAGTGGAAAAATATCTGTATCGTTATCAGCTTATAGGTTTTTTTTGTTAAAATCGGTATCGGACAAAACTTCATTTTTAAACATTCCAAAGTAAAACAGTGATCTGATGACAAAATAAGATAAGTGGAAAAATATCGGTATCGTTATCGGCTTATAGTTTTTTGTTAAAATCGGTATCAGCCAAAACTTGTCATTTTTAAACATAAACAGTGATCTGATGACAAAATAAGATAAGTGGAAAAATATCGGTATTGTTATCGGCTTATATATATATATATATTTTTAAAATCGATATTGGCTAAAATGTTCATTTTTAGACATAAACAGTGATCTGATGACAAAATTAGATAAGTGGCAAAATATCGGTATTGTTATTGGCTTATAGTTTTCTGTTAAAATCGGTATCGGACGAAACTTTTAATTTGTAAACATTCCGAAGTAAAACAGTGATCTGATGACAAAATAAGATAAGTGGAAAAATATCGGTATCGTTATTGGCTTATAGTTTTTTGTTAAAATCGGTATCGGACGAAACTTTTAATTTTTAAACATAAACAGTGATCTGATGACATAATAAGATAAGTGGAAAAATATCACTATTGGCTTATAGTTTTTTGTTAAAATCGGTATTAGACAAAAATTTTCATATTGGTGCATCCCTAGTTTTATATATATATATATATATATATATATATATATATATATATATCAGAATAACCAATGGGGAACCACACACTGACACTGAAGAAGCATTCTATGTTTGCAGAGAAAAGCATCTTATTACAGTACATTTATTTACTAAATATCCCATATATTTATAAATGCAGTCTCTGTAAAACTATTTAAAAATAAATAACTTAAAAAAAACAACATTATCCAGTAATCACAAACGACTGGAAAAATAATTGAAATGGCAACCTTATTATGACTGTGTGTATGTGGTGTGGTAACGCTCATGTTGATGTTTCACTCCAGCAGTCTGAAGATCTTCGGGGTGCTGCAGGACTGCTGCAGATGACAAGTACATTTATGCAATAATGAAGACCGCCAACATGCACTTGTGTTTATATTTCTGCATTACACTAACTCTTATCCAGGAGCCAAAGCTTGAGTTTATTTTTTAACTTTTGAAATGTTGTCAGAGGGAATATCATTTGAGGCTACCTTCACATCACTAGCCTCTCGTCTATTTAATAAAGTGTCTGAATGTTAGTTGATGGTAAAGTTTGTGTTGTGTTACATGTGTGTTAAAAAGTGTGTCTTAGAATTACATTACATTCAGATTCATACACTATCAAACAATTATTATAATGTATAAAATACAGCCCACAAACACCACTCCAACACAGGAAAGTGTTTTTATTCTATTAACTTAAATATTCCAGTCCTTAAATTCAATACCATTGTGGTTTCTAACAAATGCGTAAACGAAAACCATAGTGAGGGGCATATTCATGGTAGACAAGTGAACTCCATTATTGTGTTCTCATTGGTCGGTGCTGTTGCTTTGACGCTCCTCGTCCAGAGCAGGATTGGTGAGTTTGAGGTGTTGTTTCAGAGAATTAATTTCTCTCTCATGACGGTCCTTCAAGTCACTCAGCTCCACATACACCTCCTTATAGCGCTTGCTCAATGCCTCATTCTCCTACAGAGACAGAGAACACCTGGTAATATCTATATTATTGTTATAAACAATCAATATATCCCTAACCCACAGAATGTGTACCTTAGTAAGGGTTTGAACCTCTTTCCTGAGACAGCTGATTTCCTTGTGTAGATATTCCACCTCGCTCTCCTTTACTCGCAATAACATCTGCAGATGGGCTCATTTAATTAGAGACTACATGGAATATTTTTGGCACTTTTAAAAATCAATTTGTCACACTGCAAGTGTGAAAATGGTGAAATGGTGTTCAGTTATAGCACTTACAATATATACATTCATAAACATTTTAACCTAAAAAATTGATGCTGAAAAAAGTCCATGTTATTTGTCAACTTCCCAACACAAAAACATGCACACGCTGGTGTCACCATTAATTATTTACAAACCACCCACATAAATGGAAAAAATCAATATATTACTGTAAGTTGAGCAAGACGAATGAAACCAAATTGAACAGATTAAATGTAAAATAAAATATCGTAAAATAATGACCTGAAAATTTACTGGAGAACTTATATTGTGAGTTTTCCGTCTATCACCAGTATGTGGCAGTGCTTAACCACAGAACCACTGATCATTACCATCAGATGCCCCGCCCCCTGAAGATGTCACTGCTCTTTAGGGTCACTTAAAGGAGTTTTCTGGGTTCAGTGCAAGTTAAAGGGATAGTTCACCCAAAAATGAAGATTCTTTCATCATTTTCTAGTACTTTTTTTTTTCTCCTACTGAACACAAATGAAGATTTTTAGAAGAATATTTCAGCTCTGTAGGTCCATACAATGCAAGTGAATGGTGACCAGAGCTTTGGAGCTCCAAAAAGCACATAAAAGCAGCATAAAAGTAATCTATACGACTCTAGTGGTTAAATCCATGTCTTCAGAAGTGATATGATAGGTGTGGGTTCACTTGCATTGTATTGACCTACAGAGCTGAAATATTCTTCTAAAAATCTTCATTTGTGTTCTGCAGAAGAAGAAAGTCATACACATCTGGGATGGCATGAGGGTGAGTAAACGATGAGAGAATTTTCATTTTTGGTTGAACTATTCCTTTAAGCTCAGTCGAAAGCATTTGTGGCATGATGTTGATTACCAAAAAAATGTATTTAGACTCGTTTCTCCTTTTCTTTAAAAAAAAAAGCAAAAATCGACATTCCATTGAAGTCATGTGACCACAATAGCATACTATTTGTGTTGCATAATGCATACTGTCCTGAAATGCATCACATAGTGTATATCCGCATATACTTGAGTGATCTTTACATGGCAGGGACATGAACAGGAAGAGGGAAAAAGATTCTGACACATCCAAACAAAAACCACACACGAAGGCTTGCTATCTCATTCACACTGACAGTGTGAACACACATTCTGCAGCATTTGAAATAATGGCAATCATTCTGACTTGCAGAAGGAAAGTGATCCAATGAAACAGAATGCTCTCTGCTGAGTCTGCTAGAAATAAACCAGCCTAGACCAGCATAGGAATTTCATGGGATCATCAGCCCTTCTCAGAGTACCTGGTTCTCTCTGCGGAGCTGCTCCATCTCTCTCTCCTTATGTTGGATCATTCCATCTCTCTCTTCAGTGCTGTTCTGGATGCAGTTGAGCTCCACACACTGTTGTGAGTAACACTCAGACAGACCATCTAACTCACACTTGCGCCTGACACAAACAAACACAAAGACTGCATTGATTGACTGAATAACTGCAAATGGATTGATGATTGATTGGTTGACTAATTGAATGATCTTATTAATTCATTATCAAGTCATCAATTGATTTCCTCAGTGGAATTCTTGTCAATAACAAACTGTCAATCAAGCATCTGCCACTTTTCTTGGTACTTAGAGAAGGTGGCGGGACAGATGATCAATACTGAACAGGCCTTAGCGATTCATTGAACACATTCAACATTCCCATGAGAAAACATTTTCAGTCACGGTGGCATTTCCTGGCACACAACACATTTTCAGATGTTTCACACATGCTACATAAAATTAGAGTTGACGAGTAAACCATCATGGAAACTGATATAATGATACCAAAAGATAATGATTCAAAAGAACCGACTCATAAGAGTCATTCATTCGGGAATCAGACTACACTAGTCGTGCTGTATATTTTGGGTCTGTAGATTCAAAAGAACCGACTCATGAGAACTATTAGTTCAGTAACTGATATAATGATACCAAAAGATAATGATTCAAAAGAAATGACTCATAAGAGTCATTCATTCGGGAATCGGTTTACACTGGTCGAGCTGTATGTTTCGGACTGTAGATTCAAAAGAACCGACTCATAAGCGTCATTCATTCGGGAATCAGACTACACTGGTCATGCTGTATATTTTGGGTCTGTAGATTCAAAAGATCTGACTCATGAGAACTATTAGTTCAGTAACTGATATGATACCAAAAGATAATGATTCAAAAGAACCGACTCATAAGAGTCATTCATTCGGGAATCGGATTACACTGGTCATTCTGTATGTTTCGGACTGTAGATTCAAAAGAACTGACTCATAAGAACTATTTGTTCAGTAACTGATATAATGATACCAAAAGATAATGATTCAAAAGAAACGACTCATAAGAGTCATTCATTCGGGAATCAGACTACACTAGTCGTGCTGTATATTTTGGGTCTGTAGATTCAAAAGAACCGACTCATAAGCGTCATTCATTCGTGAATCGGATTACACTGGTAGCGCTGTATATTTTGGGTCTGTAGATTCAAAAGATCCGACTCATAAGAACTATTAGTTCGGTAACTGATATAATGATACCAAAAGATAATGATTCACAAGAACCGATTCATAAGAGTCATTGATTCGGGAATCGGATGACACTGTTCGCACTGTATGTTTCGGACTGTAGATTCAAAAGATTCAAAAGCAGTGTGTTTATTTATAGTCCCACAGACACCCTATCACTGCGAGGAAATCAACCTTTATATTCATTTTATTTATTTATTATAAGTAGTATTAAAGTAAAATATTAAGAGTGGAGACAGGAAACAGGATGGGGAAAACTGGGTCAAAAGGAGGATTAGAACCCAGGTCATCCGCATAGAAAAAGCACATTTATACCATCTTATCACACTAAGCCATTGCAGAGACACTCAAACTGCAGTTTGTCTTTAATTTCTTTGTTTCCATCAGAATATTTCAGTGCAAATAGTCACTCTATGATAATGATAATAGTAATAATAATGTTATTTTATTGATATTATTGAAATTAATATGCTGAGATGCAAGCAAAAAAGCACAGGCGAAAGCATCTTAAGAGAATGACCATGTGAGAGAAGTTGATGAGAGAGGGATCCCTTCTAGAGATGTGGTGTTGCAGTGCCGCTGCATTGAAAAATGAAAAATTGAGTGATCTGTAAAAATGTTGTATAAATGTGATCGTACAGTTGTTGTCTGATGGAGGGGTCTGTTGGTCCCTTCAGTCTCTCCATCTCCTCCTGATGAGCTTTCCTCAGAGCCTCCGTAGCTAAAAAAAAAAAAAGAGGGAAGATGAACAGAAAAGAGAGGTATGAAGAGAGGTCAAGCCGCAAATTCTCAACGGATCATACATGATCAAAATCACCACTAACAAAAGATTAAATCATGACATGTTAGTTTCAGCATCTCTTATGTCAACTGTATATTAATCTACGAAACCTGTCAAGAACATGTCTGGCTCATAAGAAAGAAATAACAAATTATATATATTTTTATTGAAGTATAGAAAATCTTAAGTAATGAGAATCTATTGAGAAACACCATTGAGAATAATGAAAACAACCAAAAGTAAAGCATTTGGACACATTACGGTAATTAACATAGCATTAGCATAATTGTCATAATAATAATGTCTCACAAAAAATAAATGAATAACAGGCTCTCACAAATAGGCCACAATTTCTTATTTCTTTCTTTTGACTTTGACCGTTTTCCAAACAGCATTTCGAAGGGCACTTCGGGAAGGGAGCGACACTTGAAGGGTCGTTCCAAACAAAAGTAAAAAAGTTACTTTTTTTTTTTACAAGACTTTTAGAGAAGGCTACATTTAACCCTTGTGCGACCTTCGGGACATTTTTGTCTTTTTCATTTTAGTTTTTTCTATCATTTTGGCTGTGTTAATGCCAGTGGCATACATTTTGACAAAGGTGTGTATTTTTGGGGGAATTTTGATATGTCAACCTCAGTTCCTATAATACATCTATAATACACTGTGTACACAAAATAGTTACACACGGGACCTTCAGAACAAAAATGTCCCCATTGAAACCCATTAAAACTGCAATATTTGATCCCAGTGTCATTAAAGCATAAAATCATGAATTCTGTGATATTGTGCTTTCATTCTTTAGCCTAGCTTTAAAATGTACATTTGTAATATTTTCCACCAGATGGCGCCATTTTTCTCATGTTTAGCCTATGGAGCAAATACAAGCTTTTCCCCTATTTTCTGTTTGCTGTATTATAGAGCACTGCAGGCCAATTGAATAAATGATGCAGCTGAAATTGTGTGTGTGTGTTGGTATGGATGTCAGTATGTTTTGTATGTGTGTATTGAGAAGTGTGTGTGTGTGTGTGTGTAAAAACAACAGCGGCATTATATAAACAATCTGGTATTTAAAGGGTTAAAATCCTGAAAATGAATGAATATTTGGTAGTTATGATCAGGACTGATGTTGGCTAAGAAATCTAAGTCAGTGAAAGTGGAAAATAATGTTAATATATAATATTTTTATGGCAGTTTTTTGACGTGGACATTTTTGTCCTCTAAGCACCTCTGAGTAACTTTTTTTTTATTGATGCACAAGGGTTAAACTGTAATGCCATGCTCCCTTCAGAGTGCCCACATCAAGAGATCTGTCTGTTGTAGTGAGTAGGGCATAGGGAGGATCACTTTCGATTGGAAGCCGCCCCTAGACTTGTTTTTGTGAGAGTCACCCTCACGTCACTCAGTGATGTTCTGTGTCTCATATTGACCTTGAACAGTATTCTGTGCCTCCTCCTGCAGCAATCTCTGTTTGTCCCTCTCCATCTCTCTGCCTTCTCTCTCGTGCTCATTGTGGATCTCCTGCAGTCTCTCTCTGTGCTCTCGCTCCATCTGCTCTAGTCTGAGAGTGCAGGGTGCATCAGGACCACACAGACCCACGACACCGGCCGCTACACGACCCTGACGAAGAGCCTCGATCTGCTGCCTCAAAAACAGAACCTGACCAACACAAACACGGGACATGATGTGGTTTTTAAGACTTTAAGGTATAAGGCACCATAGAGATGTCAGGAATCACAGATAATGATGTTTCTAGGATGACATTTGTGTTTTAATTACATTTGTTATCGAATGTGCACTTTTAAAAATAAAGGTTCTTCAGTGAGCGCTTTAGTTTTAACAAAGGCTCTTCTTATCAAGAACCGTTTTACAATGGGCAGGGTGGCAGCTTGGGAAGAGTTGTCATATAGAAGGTTAGGCAACATGGATATGTTCATCAGGAGGTGGGGCAGCTATTTGGCCTTTTTTAAGTTGTGCGTGGATTGCGGAGAGTAGCATGAGCCTCCACATGCTGTGAGTCTCCGCGGTGTCATGCACATCGAGCCACGTGATAAGATGCACGGATTGACGGTCTCAGAAGCGGAGGCAACTGAGACTTGTCCTCCGCCACCCGGATTGAGGTGAGTAACTGCACCACCACGAGGACCTAGTAAGTAGTGGGAATTGGGTATTCCAAACTGGGAGAAAAGGGGATCCATTTTTAAAATATTTTTATTATCCTATGATGTACTATGAAATTTAAAGGGTTCTCCAATTACATCATAGGAAAATTAAAATGTTTAAAATTATAATTGGCTGGGTATTGATTCAGATTTCTCGATTGATTCAATTACGATTTACAAGTCCTCGATTAGACTACGATACGATACGATTTGAGTCAATTCTGATTTGGGAATATTCCAAAATAATGTCCATTTATCTTACATGTCAAAGAAATTCTCTCTCAACTAATTCTTTAAATGACAAAACAGGGAACGGAATTAACAACAGGACCCAAACTAAATCAATATTTAAGTCCTTTTTAATATAAATCTCCACTTTCACTTTCACATTTTTCTTCTTTTGTTTTTGGTGATTCACATTCTTCGTGCATATCACCACCTACTGCGCAGGGAGGAGAATTTCTAGTAAAAAAGGACTTAAATATTGATCTGTTTCTCACCCACACCTATCATATCACTTTAGAAGACATGGATTAAACCACTGGAGTCTTATGGATTACTTTTATGCTGCCTTTATGTGCTTTTTGGAGCTTCAAAGTTCTGGTCACCATTCACTTGCATTGTATGGACCTACAGAGCGGAAATATTCCTCTAAAAATCTTCATTTGCATTCAGCTGAAGAAAGAAAGTCATACACATCTGGGACAGCATGAGGGTGAGTAATGATACGAGAAATTTTATTTCTGTCGCTTTAATTAATTAGAGAACCCAAATAAAGCTGACACTTCACATTTTAGCAAAGAACATTTTGACTGTTATGCTGGCTTCACGTGCTATCGGAATTGTCGTAAAAAAAGGACTTAAATATTGATCTGTTTCTCCCCCACAGCTATCATATTACTTCTGAAGACATGGATTAAACCACTGGAGTCGTATGGATTAATTTTATGCTGCCTTTATATGCTTTAGAGCTTCAAAGTTCTGGTCACCATTCACTCGCATTGTATGGATTAATTTAATCTTAATTCTTAAGATTGAGTCTTAATTTAAAAGACTTTCCAATGACATAATAAAAGTTTTAAACATGTTCTTCAATGACATCATCAACATTTTTTGGAACTTTTATTTTTAAGAGTGAACACAACATCAGAACAAAGAGCGGAGGATGAGAAGCAAGAGAGGACACGGGATAGCATGAAAAGATTCAACATTGTACATTGACCACAGTACAGTACAACACTAGTCACCTCTTGCTGAAGCAGCTCATTTGTCGCTCGTGGAGTCTGGGAACCAACCAGTGACAGCGACCTCAGCTCTCCAAATGTAAATTGCTCAAAATCCGCCCACTTCCTTTCAATGTCTGGCCCTGTTGGAGCGTCAGGAACCTCCAGCTGGGTCAGAGCAATAGAAGTCAAGGCACCTTTCTTTAAATCCACCTTATCCCAGGGGTCCTCACCCTCCCTGTCTGAAACTCCATCTTGGAACCACTTAGTCCGGTCCTCCAGACGTCTCTCGTGTTCCTTGTCACGGCCCTCACCTGCCTCCCTTCGATTGGTTAACGGCGATGACATCATGTCAGGTTCATCGTGATATGGGCCGGTGATATCTGACTCCGGGTCATGCTGATGTGGGGGTGATGGAGAGGTTCGAGATGGTGCATTCGAGTTCTCTCTATCACTGGTGTCACTGTTGTCAGGGTGTCTGAGAACAGAAGGACATACCAACTTCCTACTTGCAAGAAAAGAGGAACCCGAGTCAAACATCTGCTACAGTTATTTCAGTTTAAAAGCCAAAAACCATTTCATAGAAATCAATTATAATATTGAGAATCATTCATTTTGAAAGCTGAAAGTATTTGTGCAAATGTTCAGTTTTCAAAAACTAAAAACTAGCCCCTAAAACTAGGATCATTTGTATGTTTTTTAGTTATATAATGTATTGCCGTTTATACATTTTTAATCAAGTACCTATCATACTGGATGCTTTCAGCTGAATCCCTGAAGGAAATTCTTCTTCTGAGGATGTCGATCCAGTTCCTCCTGATTCTGGAGGTCATCGTGGACAGAGTGACCAGTCCATCACGCATCTGTAAACACAACAGATCAATTTCAGGCATATGACCACAGTACAAGCATTCTTCTACTGTATGTTTTTATTTGGCTTCCTCTTACATGCAATTGAAGTCCATAGTTCTTGTCAGCATCAAATTCCTCCACTCTCAGACAGTGATATAAATAAATCTCACCATCTGCCTCATCCCTCTATCGAGGCACAAAAAAGATATTTTTCCATTGATTATGGGGCTTTTATCTTCCATATAACCATACAATAGAATTATTAATTCTTTATATACACCATTATATACACTGCAAAGACTAGTAAGATTCACTTAATTGTTAGTTCATTATTCAAGTTTATGCAAGTTCATTTTAATTGTATAAAATTAAGTAAAATCTGCTTCATGACATAATATTGATTAAAGTGAGTGAGTTCATTAAACTTAAACATTTCAGTTAAACAGTAACTTTTACTTACAAATCTGATGTGCATATTATTTTAATCCTTGTGCGTCAAAAAGGACAAAAATGTCCTCGTCAAAAAACCGCCATAATAATGTTATATATTAATATTATTTTCCACTTTCAATGACTTAGATTTTTTTGACCAACATCAGTCCTGATCATAACTACCAAATATTCATTAATTTTCAGGATTTTACCCCTTTAAATGCCAGTTTGTTTATATAATGCAACTGTTGTTATTTACACACACACACACACACACACACACACACACACACACACACACACACACACACACACACACACACACACATTTCTCAATACACACATGCAAATCACACTCTGACATCCATAGCAACAAACTCACACAATTTTATCTGCATCATTTATTCAATTGGCCTGCAGTGCTCTATAATACAGCAAACAGAAAATAGGGGAAAAGCTTGTATTTGCTCCATAGACTAAACATGAGAAAAATGGTGCCATCTGGTGGAAAATATTAAAAATGTAAATTTTGAATCAGGGCTCTGGAATGAAAGCATAATATCATATAATTCATGATTTTATGCTTTAATGGCACTGGGATCAAATATTGCAGTTTTAATGGGTTTCAATGGGGACATTTTTGTCCTGAAGGTCCTGAGTGTAACTATTTTGTGTACACAGATGTATTATAGGAAATGAGGTTGAAATATCAAAATTCCCCCCAAAATACACACCTTTGCCAAAATGTATGCCGTTGGCATTAACACAGCCAAAATAATCGAAAAAACAAAAATGAGAAAGACAAAAATGTCCCGAAGGTCGCACAAGGATTAATAAATTTTTACGATGACGGAACAATCAACAGATCTTTTATTTGTATTTTTTATCATTAACAGTTAATATTGAGTAGAAAATGAACTTCAGACTTCACAAAACAAGAAGTTAGTATATGTAACAACAATATTAACAATAAAAATAATGTAAATAAATTTGCAAACAGTGACTTAATTAATTATTAAATTTACTTCACCACAAAATAATTTTTTCAATGTATTATATGAAATTTATAAAGAAGTAGCAAAGTAATGACATATGAAATATCCTAATAATTTAATCATGTGTGTATGTTGATTATTGTCATGTTAAAGGGTTAGTTCACTCAAAAATGATAATTTTCTCATCATTTACTCACCCTTCATGCCATCTAAAACTCGTATGACTTTCTTTCTTATGCGGAACACAAACGGAGATATTCTGAAGGATGTGTGATGTGTTTTTGTCCTTACAATGCAAGTCAATGGGCTCCAAAAAGGACATAAACACTCAAGTGGTTTAATCCATGTCTTCGGAAGCAATAGGACCATTTGGGGTGAGAAACAAACCACAATTTAGGCCCTTATTCACTATAAATCTGGTTCCGCATAAGAAAGTCATGCCTCATCGGGACTTCACCTATCCCTTTAAGCTCACCTCTTCAGCCTCTGAGTCTCTATAGTATCTCAATCCTGAGTCAGTGATCACAAACCAATACTTCCTCCACTAGTATTGAGGAACATAAAGCATATTATAGTTATCTATTACACTTTAACAAAAAATGCAATAGATACAAGCAAATAAAAACTTTTTATTAACCTGCTTTATATGAACTTTTTGTCTATATCACAATTACAAGAAAGATACTTTATTCTAGCGCTCCATTTAAAGTTGAGCATAATATATGCATGTATAATAATAATACTAATTGAAACTCCTTACCTCTTCATCTTCATCCAGCATATCCATCCATCCCTTTTTATAGTTCAGAGAGTCAAGCTGTAATGAAACCGAATCAGTTGCATTAAA
Organism: Myxocyprinus asiaticus; assembly: GCF_019703515.2. NCBI lineage: Eukaryota > Metazoa > Chordata > Actinopteri > Cypriniformes > Catostomidae > Myxocyprinus > Myxocyprinus asiaticus. The sequence goes on from NC_059350.1 coordinate 3,399,310, forward strand.
ATTCAGTAAATGAGCAAGCAACACGAAGCAGAATAAAATCCTCTCATAAATACACTAAAACATACATATCTAGCGCTATACAGAATGTACTTTCTATCTACAAGCTCAAAAGTGCGTTTTCGTCTGTTCAGAAGATGTAGACACCTGCCCCTGAACAAGAAACCAGATACCTCAGCGGTGGTAAACCTGTGGTAAGTGTTTAATGAGTAATGGTAAGTTTAGTAGGCTGTGCTGGACCTTTGAGTCCTCCATCTATAGTCCTACTCTTTTCATGGAGGTTACTGGACCTCTGAGAAAATGTGGGGAGAGATGCTAGTTCAGCAAATTCTCATTAACATAATCTCTATACAATGGTAATAAATGCAATAGATTTGATTGCCCATGCAAAAGTCACTGCCACAATGCTAGGGTGGTTTTCTATGAGGTTGCTAAAGTATATGAGTGGTCTGTGTATTTATGCAACACCCCTGCTGCCTAAGTCTTGTGAGAGTCTCATTCACTGTAACTAAGTGGTCGGGTTAAAGGAATAGTTCACCCAAAAATTAAAATTCTCTCATCATTTACTCATCCTCATGCCATCCCAGATGTGTATGACTTTCTTTCTTCTGCAGAACACAAATTAAGATTTTTAGAAGAATATTTCAGCTCTGTAGGTCCTCACAATGCAAGTGAATGGGTGCCAGAACTCTGAAGGTCAAAAAAGCACATAAAGGCAGCATAAAAGTAATCCATACAACTCCAGTGGATTAATCCATGTCTTCTAAAGTGATATGATAGGTGTGGGTGAGAAACAGAACAATATTTAAGCCCTTTTTTCTATAAATCTCCACTTTTACTTTCACATTCTTCTTCTTTTGTTTTTGGCGATTCACATTCTTTGTGCATATCACCGCCTACTGGGTAGGGAGGAGAATGTATAGTTCCTTGTTACATCTATAGTTACATTCTTTGACGATACATGGACCTTTTGTTCTACAACATAAATTACACACAGTCATACCTCAAATGGGAATTTTGAAGCCGTATTGAATGATGTACTTTTTTTTTAAATGCACAGCGGCTTCAAAATTCATGTTTGAGGTATGACTGTGTGTTATTTATGTTGTAGAACAAAACGTCCATGTATCGTCAAGTAATGTTTACCACAGACCTTATTTTACTCATACACTATATTGCCAAAAGTATTCGCTCACCCATCCAAATAATTGAATTCAGGTGTTCCAATCACTTCCATGGCCACAGGTGTATAAAATGAAGCACCTAGGCATGCAGACTGCTTCTACAAACATTTGTGAAAGAATGGGCCGCTCTCAGGAGCTCAGTGAATTCCAGCGTGGTACTGTGATAGGATGCCACCTGTGCAACAAGTCCAGTCGTGAAATTTCCTCACTACTAAATATTCCACAGTCAACTGTCAGTGGTATTATAACAAAGTGGAAGTGATTGGGAATGACAGCAACTCAGCCATGAAGTGGTAGGCCACGTAAAATGACAGAGCGGGGTCAGCGGATGCTGAGGCGCATAGTGCGCAGAGGTCGCCAACTTTCTGCAGAGTCAATCGCTACAGACCTCCAAAGTTCATGTGGCCTTCAGATTAGCTCAAGAACAGTGCGTAGAGAGCTTCATGGAATGGGTTTCCATGGCCGAGCAGCTGCATCCAAGCCATACATCACCAAGTGCAATGCAAAGCGTCGGATGCAGTGGTGTAAAGCACGCCGCCACTGGACTCTAGAGCAGTGGTGACGTGTTCTCTGGAGTGACGAATCATGCTTCTCCATCTGGCAATCTGATGGACGAGTCTGGGTTTGGCGGTTGCCAGGAGAACGGTACTTGTCTGACTGCATTGTGCCAACTGTGAAGTTTGGTGGAGGGGGTATTATGGTGTGGGGTTGTTTTTCAGGAGCTGGGATTGGCCCCTTAGTTCCAGTGAAAGGAACTCTGAATGCTTCAGCATACCAAGAGATTTTGGACAATTCCATGCTCCCAACTTTGTGGGAACAGTTTGGGGATGGCCCCTTCCTGTTCCAACATGACTGCGCACTAGTGCACAAAGCAAGGTCCATAAAGACATGGATGAGCGAGTTTGGTGTGGAAGAACTTGACTGGCCTGCACAGAGTCCTGACCTCAACCCGATAGAGCACCTTTGGGATGAATTTGAGCAAAGACTGTGAGCCAGGCCTTCTCGTCCAACATCAGTGTCTGACCTCACAAATGTGCTTCTGGAAGAATGGTCAAAAATTCCCATAAACACACTCCTAAACCTTGTGGAAAGCCTTCCCAGAATAGTTGAAGCTGTTATAGCTGCAAAGGGTGGGCCAACGTCATATTAAACCCTATGGATTAAGAATGTGATGTCACTTAAGTTCATATGCGTCTAAAGGCAGGTGAGCGAATACTTTTGGCAATATAGTGTATGTCCAAAAACCCCATTATAAAATCCCATAGGAAAATCCAGAGGGAACCCATTGAGAATTAGACTTCCGGGTTCGCCTACAAATTGACGTCATGGCTGAACAGCTCTATTTAAGTCCTTTTTTACTATAAACTCTCCTCCCTGCCCAGTAGGTGGTGATATGCACAAAGTATGTGAATCGGCAAAAACAAAAGAAGAAGAATGTGAAAGTAAAAGTGGAGATTTATAGTAAAAAAGGGCTTAAATATTGATCTGTTTCTCACCCACAGCTATCATATCACTTCTGAAGACATGGATTAAACCACTGGAGTTTTATAGATTATTTTTATGCTGCCTTTATGTGCTTTTTGGAGCTTCAAAATTTTGGTCACCATTCACTTGCATTGTATGGACCAACAGAGCTGAAATATTCTTCTAGAAATCTTCATTTGTATTCAGTAGGAGAAAGAAAGTCATACACATCTGGGATGGCATGAGGGTGAGTAAATGATGAGAGAATTTTCATTTTTGGGTGAACTATCCCATTATGGTTAGAGTTAGATTTAAGTGTAGGGTTTTTGTAGGACTCCAAATAAACAGTGTGTAGACGTCGGATGCGGCTCTTGCGAGACTTTAGGTAACCGGGAGGTTACCTTCTAGACACGACCCTAATAGTACAAAAAGGCATTGTAATGCATTACATTTCAAATTATTGTAATCAGACTACCCATACACATACCTCTAAAATAATATACTATATATGTAGAATAGATTTTTAAAAAAGAATTACGTTAATATGTAACTCTGTTTGCATCTCTGGGACAGCTGATGGGCATGCACCCCCTAACAAATCAATGAAAAAGGAGGAAAATAGAACTTATTTTCAATTTATTGAGTGGAAAAACAAAAACTTTTCTGTGAAAAGTATTTTAGAAAGTAACTTAAAAGTAATTAGTAATATGATTACTTTTTTCAATGAAGTAATCAGTAAACTTAGTAATCTGATTACAATTTTAGAGTAGTAATACAGTAACTACTTGCTAGGAAATAACTAAACATTGGTGACAACGTGAAGAGGAAGAAGCGTGACAAACTTTGTAAACTTGGGCACCTGTGATTGTCCCGATGCAGTGCTGTTGGTTTTTGATTGTCCTCCCATCTCTTTGTCTGGACGTCTGCGTTCTTTCTCTCGGCGGTCTCTTCCTCGCTCTCTTTCTCTTCCTCTGCCTCGCTCCTCTGAAACCTCAAGCTCACAACCATATTTCACATCCCTGTAGCTTTAACCACAAAAAGGAAATGCATTGTACTGACATGGTACTGTCAGACTCTCTTTCGCTCTCAATTTCAAAGTTCTTAAGTGGCATGATTGTTTTAGATACAATATTGCCAATGCATTAATAAACACAATGAAAGCAGTGGCAAGAACAAGAAAGAAAAATAAATAATAATAGTGATAAAAAATAAAGTAAGGTGCCAGTAATGACCGTAGAGCATCAGTTCACAACTGGTGGGTCATAACCCAAAAATGGGTTTTAGATCTGTTCTTAAAAATGTCAGAATTTTACTTTTTAAGGACAGTTTTGCTTCTATGTTGGGTTGCCACTTGATATCCAACGTGAAATTTGTGTCCTGAAGCCAAACCATTTCAGAACAAATGGCGAAGAGTTTTTTAGGGTCCGTCTAGCTTTTTTAGCCCAATAATGCGTTAAGTCTGAACGGCCCCTTTTTTGTCAGAAGGGTGCAACAACATTGACGAGGCTAATTATTCCCATTTTGCCAACAATGTTCCCATATCAGTTTTACTCCTGAACAAAGTCATCCCTTATGGCCAAAGTACTTCGGATTCAATGTGCCAAAACGTCTCGCACACAGTATGCATGATGCAAATTTCATCATCAGGACAATATGGCGGACTGTGTCATGTGCAGCCCAGTTTTTCTAGACACGTGGACAGTCCTTAGCAAACGGCGCCTGCCGTTGACTGTACTGTCTGTATGTGCTCGCAGTCAAAATTGTATACTTTTGAGTGCTCGACCTTGTGCAAGATGGAACTGCACGCAGGAAAACGAAATATACCCGAGCCTTAAAGAGGCCCTATTATTAAGGTGCCTGGGTAGATCAGTGAGTATTGACGCTGACTATCACCCCTGGAGTCGCAAGTTAGAATCCAGGGTGTGCTGAGTGACTCCAGCCAGGTTTCCTAAGCAACCAAATTGGCCCGGTTGCAAGGGTGGGTAGAGTCACATGGGGTAACCTCCTCGTGGTCACGATTAGTGGCTCTCGCTCTCAATGGGGCACGTGGTAAGTTGTGCGTGGATCGTGGAGAGTAGCATGAGCCTCCACATGCCGTGAGTCTCCGCGGTGTCATGCAAAGTGAGCCACGTGATAAGATGTGGGGATTGACAGTCTCAAAAGCGGAGGCAACTTTGTCCTCTGCCACCCGGATTGAGGTGAGTAACCACGCCACCACAAGGACCTACTAAGTAGTGGGAATTGGGCAGTCCAGCTATTACTTCCATGACTTAGCTACGTCACTATAACACATTTGCATAATGCCCATCTAAAGGCTACTTCGGTTATGGTAAGAGGCGTTACATTTCCGACACATGCTCTAAGCAGTTGACCAATCACAACAGACTGGGCCAGCTGACCAATCACAACAGACTGGGCCAGCTGACCAATCAGAGCAGACTGGGCTTTTCGGAAAGGGGGGCTTTAAAGAGACAGGAGCTACGACAGAGCATTTCAGAGAGAGGGTGAAAAGAGGTGCTGCAGCAATGTACAATATGACAAAAATTATGTGTTTTTTGAACATTAAAGCATGTAAACTTATTCTAGTACACACCCAAAATAAAATGATGAACCTGTAAGTAAGCATAACATGGGCTCTTTAACCCATCCCTTACAGTTGGGTGATCTACCAAAGATTTATGAATCAGTCTGATTGAGTCATTAAAGGGTATCACTATATTTTAACATCCAGAGTTATGTAATTCAGTGTCTTTATGCTATCACTAGCTGGCTTTGATGAAACAGTTTGAAGTTATTTAAACATGCAATGAATAAAACTCATTTGACTCACATAATATTTTTAAATAAAATAATTTTGGGTGCTTTCTTCTGACCTGTGCTGATTGTCTCGGCGTGGGCTTTGGCTCTGCGGTCTCCTTCTCACTACAATTGTTTCTTCTTCTTCAGGATACAGTTTAGAGCGGGGAATATCCGCTATTATCACATAGTCCTCTATGGTCATCTCTGGCACTGCTGGTTGGCTCTCGGATCTGGGGTTCTCTGACAGAATTATTGCCTCCAAGCCCCGCCTGATGCTGCTTCCGCTCCTATCAGTGACTGGCTTGTTCATCTCAGCATCTAAAGCTTGGGATTTGGCGAAATCGCTGGGATCTAATTGTTTTTGAGAGATGGGGCTTAGAGGGTAGTGGGTGGAGCTTTGAGATTGATGGGAATCAGATCTGGACTGTTTGGGTGAGGCGTCTGATAATGCACCATCTCGGTCAGATTTATGATTCAAATGGTTTCTAGGAGTGCTGTGACCATGGTTATTATAATCTCGATAAGGGGTCGAGACACCAGTGCTGTTATAGCCAGTGCTACAACCAGCATTTCTACTGTTGCGACTGTTTCGACCACTATTCCGACTGACGTGACTTGTTTTATGCGAGACATGGTTGTCGTCATAGTAGCCTCCAGTCGGGGAGTAATCACGACTTTTGCAGCCAGTATTGTGGCCACTTTTTCTACTGTTTCGTCCACTGTTATGACTACTATGATTTCGTTCATTATAATTGCCATCTATTTCCATGTCAGAATTCAACTGTTTCGACCAGCAATGCCTGTCGTCTGAAGCATCTGACTCAGCCGAACTGGCAATCGATTTGAGATTCCTATACAGCTTTTCGGAATCTAAACTATGCCCGTAAGAACTCTGGGAGGGGCTTCTTTTGTGGGAGGGGCTAAACAAATCAGCATATTTGTTCGTCCCAGAGCTTCTCAAGGGAGAGGCGGTGCGCGAGACGACAGAATCTCGTCTTCGCGATGGTGTACATTTCCCAGAGGCATGTTTGGAGGAAGTGTGAGATGTTCGGTGACCATGCGTGGTAGAACCTTGGTGATGGGATGAACTTCGAGATTCTGCTCGCCTATGTGGTGAGACGTTCATAGATCTTGGACTCCCAGAGCGAGGGCTTGCACGAGATTGGCTGTCGCCACGTCTGAAATTTGAATAGGGCATGTATCGTTGGGGAGAGAGACCACTTATCGCCTCATCGCTAAGATTGTCAGAGCGCCTCCTGATGGACGGTAGGCCCAGGTCACGGTTTCGGAAGGGGATGGTGGCTTTGCGTTCTGGACTGTGGTTGGCTGGAAGGGGGTGGCCTCTTTCGTAGTGCCGCACAGGAGAGGCTGGACTGCCGCCTTCCACTTCCCTGTCTCTTGAGAGGAAGCGACTGGCTCTCTTAAAAATAGCACGACCGCCATTTTGTTCCACTTCTCTTTTAGTTTCTGTTTGTGGAAGACACAGATAATTTAAAAGCATTTTTTAACACACCACTCAATTCAAATAATGGAGGGCTGAGAAAAATATTTTAATTCACAGACTGCGTCTATTTTTAAGATATTCGCTATTCAATTGTATGACCAATTTTTATCAGACTGTATTGAGTAATCTTTAACTAAACCAAAAACCTGAAAAACCAAAAAATAAAATAAAAATAAAAATAAAACTTGATCCAAAAATTTACTTTTTTTCTTATTTTACTGATTTGACATTACATACCTCAGGGTATAAATAAATTGGCTCCAAAAAACTCCTAATCATGTCACCTGTGACTGAGTAAAATTTTGTGTTGATATGACAAAGCAATAAAAAGTTATAGCATTACAAAAATAATTTATCCTATTTTACAAAAATGTCTCCAAGTGACCAAAAGCCTCTCCAAACAAATAAAACATAATAATTGTACATAAGAACTAATTACACATGCAAATACAACAATGACTAAAGGTTTGCATAGCATAGAGACATTATTTTAGTAATGAGATTTCACAGAATGAGTTTCATTCTGTGCCATTTGAGTAATCATTGAGATGTGTCATGTTCTTGGTGCCATCTCCTGGTGGTCATATGTAATTACAGTGATTGATCCCATGACTCTCTGCCCAAATATGGAGGACTATCTATGTATGCTGAAGACATATACTTAGCTATTACTTGCAGGGCTGGGGAGTAACGAAATACATGTAATGGGATTATGTTTTTAAAATACAAAATATAAGTAACTGTATTCCACTACAGTTACAATTTAAATCATTGGTAATTAGAATACAGTTACATTCAAAAAGTATTTTGATTACTGAAGAGATTACTTTGCATTTTATTGTCATTTGTTTCATTTAATATTTAGTCCTTTCAGATGGAAAACATTTATACATATAAATACATAAATGATGCGATCCAAAGTGCATTTGAACAGCGGTGAAACACTTTCTTATGATGTGTTACATTCATACGAGCAGACAGAGAAGTAAGTTTGAAGTAAGTTTGGAGCAGAAGAAATAGAAATAAACCTTGTGTAAATTGTCAGCTTTACTCTAAGCTAAAATGCTATTTATAGTAATTTTACATTCACATTTTACCAGGCACAATCATATTTTTTTATCAAGAAAATTCACGTTAGATCATAATTTATTTTTTCTAGTAAGACATTTGATATTAGGGCAAAAATCATATTGTTGATAATAATTTTTGTATTGTTTTCCTGTAAAAATATCTAAAAATCCTTAAAACAAGATCAATTTGATTTATCTTGTTTTAGAAACAACACTGCATAAGATATTTAGTTTTTTCAGAGAATGTATTTTTAACGTGTATTTTGTCTTACTGTACTGACAGAGTTTTTATAGTCAAAACAAGTGAAAAAATCTACCAGTGCTGAAGAAGTAATCCAAAGTATTTAGAATACGTTACTGACCTTGAGTAATCTAACGGAATAAGTTACAAATTACATTTTACAGCATGTGTTCTGTAATCTGTAGTGGAATACATTTCAAAAGTAACACTCCCAACCCTGATTGCTCGCTATATTTTTGTAACAAATAGGCTGGTCGTATTCTACTCTTTGAGAGCTTTCCAACAACATATGACACATGGCTATCTGATGAGTCTGATGTTTTTACCAATTACAATAAAATGCACAGTGCAAAATTTTTTAATAAATGATCAAAACGGAACACTTCTGATTTGTCTGCAAATTTCAAAGCACTTGTTCAGTTGTGGTCATAATGCCTATATTGAAAATACCAATTTTGTGTTGGTCAAGACTATAGTTTTTAATATTTTTATATATTTTTTCTCACATGCCCACCGGTCGAGCTTAAAGGGTTAAATAAACAAGGGACAAGTCGAAAATATTTTCTGTGGTAATCAACTTTATGCTACTTACGCTGTCAATTCAGCTCAGCCTTTTTTGAACACGGAATATTTATTTAAACGCTTCTGCTCAATTTATAATAATGTAGACTATCTGAAAATTACTCAATTTAATTTGATGGAAATTTGTCATACAGTTGAAATGCTTAAATCTTAAAAACAGACTGAAATATTGTTTTAAGTGAATGCACAAAAATTCATAATCAGAATTTTAAATGATTACATTTTATTTATTGAAAAGGCCAACACGGGCAAAACAATACGGATATAGATAATTGTCATCAGGCCCGGCTCCACAGGTGGGCCTGGGCCACCCAATCATGAACTTGGCCCACCTTGAGAACTACACCTACACCCACCCCTCCAACTGTTTGACCCACCCAGCGGGTCCTATGGCCCACCTTACATCTTAGAGCTGGAGCCAGGCCTGATTGTCATCTGATGTAATCAAATCTAAATGATTACACATAGATTTATTCATAAAATACCATTTTAAAACAATTATGTCTCATAAATTTGGGAAGGTGAAAATTGATCAATGATTGACTGCAAAGACTCCAAAAAGTGAAACCCACGCATTTGCACATTACTGTAGTTTTAAGTCTCACCTGTGTGTTGGCTGACACTTCCTCTTCTGCTCTGTATTTCTGTCACAGAGCGGCTTTCTGACCGCTGGAGAGCAGATTCTAGTCGAGTCATTCTTAAGATTTGGTCCGGACAACTGTTTTTACTTCAATAATGAGACTGTTCCTTTAGATTAGTTCCACTTTCAGTGGTCACACTTTTTATAAGAGCTGTTGCTGTAAAAAAAGAGCACGAGATCTTAGAACAAGTCTCCTGTTCACTTTCCAATGAAAGTGAATGATGATTAAGACGAACATATTGCCTAATATCTTCTTTTGTGTGCCACTGAAGAAAGAAAGTCATACGGGTTTGGATTTGGATGGTGAGCAAATGTCAATCAAATGTCTAAAAAAACCATGTCAACCTAAACAGAAAGCAAGGGAAGACTTACTAAGATTGCAGGACAAACTGTCTGGTCACTCTGACAGACCTTCAAACAATTATTTGACCATTCATTCATCAGTTTAAAGCACATGACCATGTTAAGGGACGATGTAATTAGGAACAAACTGACATCACAATGACTGCTTGTTCAGGACACATCACCTTAATTTCCCTGATTGGCAGAATGTGACTGAATCCAAGCGTCCTTGAATAATTTACACCCCTGAGGTGAAGGTACAGACGTGGAACTCCTAAATACAGCGATAAGTGCAATCTTAGCAGGATCTATCCTAGAAACAGGATATTTTAATGTAGCTCGTAGGTGAAACAAGTTCTTCAAGGCTTTAAGGTTAGATCCTATCCCAGAACTCAAGCACAACTTATCAAGTGATCGTACACTTTGAAGCAACACAATTTACACAAAGTTAACACAAAAGAACTACGAACATCTTTAGAGATTGTACAGTATGAGCCATGTATAGACTTACCTTAAAAGTAGGTTATTAAGGCATGCTTTCTTTAGTGTACAAAATAAGTAACCAGCAAGTCAGAATGTGACGCATGATAAAGCATGAGCCACATGAAATTAAAATCCTTTTTTATGCACACCAAAAAATAATGCATGCCACAAACCTTCTTAGCTTTCCCAAGACTCTGCTATTTCTCTTGCCAGCGTCTTGTATCTTACCTTCCTCTGTCCATCTCTGTGCTGTTCCTCCTCTAGATCTCCCGTTCATTACTTTACGACCGGCGGGGTGTAACTCAAGCTAGACTCTGCCTCTCCTCATGACTATTTCATCACACCTGGACTGTCCCCATTGCACCCAACTTCTCTTCCTTGTTCTCCTGTTCCAAGTTCGCTTGTTCTCTTACTCTTATCTGTGTTCTTCGTTCATTTCCAGTTCTACCTGTACCGGCCTCTTGTTCTTGGGCAACTGTTTCCATATGCTCAGTTTTCCATCATTCCTACTCTGCCTGCCAGTTGCGCAGCATGAAAAGACCATCAGTGGAAGTGATCCAAGCTCTCACAGCTCGGTTGGAAGTGATTGAGGACTTGTCAATATGACTACTCTCCTGTTTTGTATTTTAGTGTCCATGTTGTACCGGAATATAGTGTTACAGTCTGTTCCCTGAGGACTCTACATGATCAGCTCATTAAAATGCAACGGGATCACAGAGCAAACCTCTTATTCCCTTCTTTGTTTTCCATGAAGTCACATCAACGCCAACTCGAGCACTAGTGCTAATTGAAGTACAGAACACTTACCCAGTTTGATCTTGGGTGGCTGTTCTTGGCAGAGAACTTGTTACTAAAGCAGTCATGCATATATATATATATATAAAGTACTTACATTATGTGTTTTCAATGTAAAGGGATTCACCCACATATACTCCAAATAATTTAAATGTAAGTAGATTTTTAAACTTTTTAAAGGGATAGTTCACCCAAAAATGGAAATTCTCTCATCATTTACTCACCCTCATGCCATCCCAGATTACCACAAAAAATATTTCGACTCGCCCCTCCTTTTCTTTAAAAGATCAAAAATGGAGGTTACAGTGAGACACTTACAATGGAAGTCAATGGGGCCAATTTTTGGAGGGTTTAAAGGCAGAAATGTGAAGCTTATCATTTTATAAAAGCATTTACATTAATTCTTCTGTTAAAACTCATGCATTATTTGAGCGCAAAGTTGTTTAAATTGTCATTTTAAGGTTTTAGGGTTGTTGACATTACATCGTCATGGCAACGAAGTTGTAAAACTGGCAATAACTTTACACAGAAACGGTTAGTAAGCGTTTTTATCACACTAAAAATCATGTTAACACACATATTGTTTACATCTTGTGTCTATACTTTTGAAACCGTGAGTATTCTTACGATTACAGATTGGCCCCATTGACTTCCATTGTAAGTGTCTCGCTGTAATCTTGAGTTTTGCTTTTTTTTAAAGAAAAGGAGGGACGAGACAAAATACATATTTGTCGTAATCAATATTAGTCCACAAATGCTGTCTATTAAGCTTAACTTATATTGAACCCGGAATATTCCTTTAAGTGAAGTGCTGTTTGCAGGGTTATGTGAAGTAGTTTAAAGTTACTTTTAAATGTGAAATATCAGAGAAGTCCAAGAGCCGTAAGATGAAGAGTGCCCATTGTGTCTCTCCTTCATGGCCCATGTGGGGTCTAGCTGGTGTTTTCTGCCTGCAGGACGCTTTGACTCAGGAGGACAGACAACATCTGTCGTTCTTTGCCCCCTCCCTTTCCTCCATTCATAGGCACACACTGCCTCTCCCAAATGGTGCCCTTTTGTATGGGCTATTGTCCACTGCTACATTGTGTGACTCTGCCTGTTCCCCAGAGCCCCATTGATGAGTGTAGTAAGAGACCTCGGCCAGAACTGCTCTGAACTTCTTCTCTAGCTTAATGTTTAGCCATAAAAACTCAACAAAAGACATTCTGTTCTCTCTTTTTTCAAAAAAGGGAGCAACATTTTGAAATTTATGTTCCGTTTTGTTTTTCATGCGAGATTTAAATCTGTTGGTAATGTGCAAAATCAAGAAAGGTTTTCCCGGCAAATCACATTTGTTTGTTTTTTTATCCAGCTAGGAAGTCAGCCAACTTGTCGGAGTGTGTTTGAGCTCTTCCCAACTCTTTAAATTTCTCTCCCTAGTCCTGTTGGAAAACTTGTAAACATCCTGCAGCTATCTGACAGCGTTTCTCAAAGGCCTTCTCTTGAGTGATGTGCCCGCGGCTGGCTGAATGTGGGCTAAAGCGATGAATAGCCCAGTATGGGGTGACCAAGAGGCCAGAGCAGATGTTAATGATTAGCTTCGTTCTCATCCCTATAAAGAACCCACATCCCAATCTACTCCCCGATTTCTAAAGAACCATCTCCAGTCCAGAGCGCCACACATAAAAGTCATAAATCCAGCACCTAGAACAGACCTCGCTAGAACTGGGGATCACCACAAAAGAGTGTTAAAAGAGGCTTACAGTGTATTTAGCAGTTAAGTTAAGTTTTGCACTTGTTTTTACAACCTGTTTTTTGTATGTTTTCTCCCTTTAGCAATAAAAGGCTGAAATTATGAGATTATTTCAGTGTTAAAATATGAATGTGTACGAAGACGTTGCAGTGGTATGAATGAATCAATGACATTTTCAATAGTTCATAGTGTTTATTTGGAAAAATAATTTAAGCTAAAACTTCATTCAGAAGAGAAAATCAAACAAAAACCTGTTAATGAAAACAACAGCATTAATAACATTTTTTAAAATTCCTTCTTTAAATAACATTTTCTCAAAACATCCCAGCAACCCGAAGTGCCTTTGCAAGTAACAGGAAGAACTTAGGAAAAACTCACACTTAAATAGTCTTAAAAACATTTCAAATATTTAGAAATACAACATACAACTTAAATAAAAATAAGTTAACTTAAATCATACAACTCTTGTTACAAAAAAAGGAACAAAAACATACAAACAAGGATATTATTCATCATCAACACAAACGTATTTTTTTTTAACGTCCAAAAACAAATTACATACATATTCTAAACCATAATGCGCAAAAAAAAAAAAAAAAAACGGAGGCTCGGAAGACTTTGAGATTTTTTTGAGCACTTATACATACAGTTTCCACTGGTCATGTGACAGGATATGACATCATGTGACATTTAACCCAGTGTAAGTCAGGCCAGTATGGCTGAACATCCACCGTAGTCCCTTGTACACTGACTTGTGGGGCCAGCAAATGTTGCCAAAATATTGCTAAAATGTTGTCACAACTTTGCCACGGCATCGCTGAGACAGTCGATGGCAAAAATGTTGCGATACATTTCTTTTAAACGACTTCAACATCCTTAATGTTTGGTGCAGTCTCTGGGCACAGTAAAAGCCTGTGGGGCCCCGGAATTATTGGCGAAAAAACAGCAAATGTTGCCAAAATATTGCTAAAACGTTGCCACTATGCTGACACAGTACTGGACATCACATGGCAAAACACGGCGATACTTTTCTTGAATTCCCTCCTATTTCTGTTATATTTTCCTAATGCCATTTCCATGTGACGAACCCACATTAAAAAAAACATTAAAAATGGACACACGTTGTCCAACACCTTTAACATGGCTTAACGGGTAAATTTTACATCTACGTTTTAAATTTTAATGACACTCCAGCCATCATTTCCACAAGTTTTCAAGCCTACAGGCCACCACTGCCTGCGCCTTTTTCAGTACAGAGAACCAGCTCATCCTGAATATCAGTTAATCAGTCTTAGTTTCTCAGCAGCAGTAGTCACGAGGTGGGACGTTTCCACCTAAGGTTCGAGCAGCAGCATTTTCTTAGGGAGTTCAAAATGCCTCCCGTAGGACACAATGAGCATCGGCTTCCTGCAGGCCCATTACACCTGAGTAGTGGAAGAGGAAAAGACTTCAAATAAGTTGTACAAAAAGGCCTAAAAAGGCTGTCGATCTCAAGGTTTTAACGTATGTCTTAATGATGCATGAATTCAAAAATTATAGACAGTTAACTCACCTCAGTTGCAATTACACATTCATCTTTTTCCTCCGACATCACCATGACGGATTTGTATTTGGTGTCGACACAAGCCGACGTGGATGCTGATGCACATGCTGACTCGGAATACAGTGAATCGGAATACTTTGATTCGGAATACTTCGACTCTGAATACTTGGACTTTTCTGATGCATCACTGTAAAGGGAGGAGAGACTGTAGTAAGTAATTGTCATTCTTGTTTGATGGTATTCTGGATAAATTTGACAGGATAGAGTAAATAGTTAAAATAAACAAGAATACTGTGACAAGACTTTTACCTTTTCAGACGTTTCCTGCGCTTGTCTTCAAACTCGCAAGGGTCTTGCAGAGATTGGCACTTTACATCCTCGCAGCTATCAGACAACTCCTTCGCTGCCATCTCCTTCCCAGGATACTCTAGTTTCACCTCATGTTTCACTTCGTACTTCACTTCCTGTACCAGGTTATGGTCTGCAGGTCCATGTCGTGTCTTATAGCTCCTCTTTTCGGTTGTCAGACTCAGGTCATCGTGGTCGCAATGAAAGTCAATCTTCTTGTTGATGTTCTTGACTGGTGCAGAGCTTACAACACTCACAGTCAGATCTTTGTCACGGTGACAGTTGTTTGTGAGGTTGTTGATGGTTTCATTTTCCCCATTAGCGACTTCCTCCTCCCTATCCCGTCGACGCTGCTGAACCTTTGAGCGAACGCAAACCACCATCACGGCACATGCGACTACCAACAAAAGCACCAGCAAAACTCCTGATCCCACCGCAGTCCAAGGAACATCACCGGCTATCTGGGAAACTCTGTCTGGAAGCAAGAACTGGCAGTTGCGTCCTCCATATCCCGGAACGCAAGCACATACATAGCGGTTGTTCCGCTCGTGGCAGGTGGCGCCATTGTGGCAGGGGTTGTGCTGGCAGCGGCTTACAGTTGAACTGCAGTTCTGTCCGGCATACCCAGGTGGGCAATTACAGATGTAACCATTGGCCCCTTCCTGACAAGTTCCGCCATTTTGGCAGGGGTAAAGCGAACACTCGTCCCCAGCCCGGTCGCAGTTCATACCCGTGAACCCTTCTGGACACTGGCATAGGTAGGAGTTCACCAGGTCTACGCAGCGTGCACCTATTGGATTGAAGATAAAATGATAATGAGGATTTGGAAACGTATTGGATTGCAAAGAGTTCTCTGGTACTTGAAGCGGAAAGTGGAACATACCGTTTGAGCATGGACCGGAGGTGCAGTGGTCGATCTTCTTCTCGCAATTGAACCCTGCATATCCTGTGGGACACTGGCAGAAGTAACCGCCGTCTGGGTTGTCGGCGCAGCGTCCACCATTAAAGCAAGGCCCATCTGCACAAGTCATGGCACTGAGCTCACAGTTATTGCCATAGAAACCAGGTGGACAGGCACAACTATAAGTGTTCTCCATGTCCTGTGAAAATCAAAGGAACAGGAAGTTTAAAAACAGATGCAGTGAGGAATAGTGGAATCGTTTTTACCCTGACTAATGTGTTGTAAAAACAGTTCGTTTTAGATCATTAGAACTACTGTAAATACTTGTAATACCTGTATGTGTAGCAACCTGTCTACACCGGACGAGAGCGGCAAAATGCGATGCATCAAAAGCAAAGTGCTCCCATTGTAATCAATGATGCCGTCTACACTGGATGCGAGTTTACAGACACCACATTGGCGCTACAGCTCACAGCTGATTCTCCATGCACGTCATCTTATTAAAACATTCACTTGCGTCCGGTGTAGACATGGTGTAACACTGATTTTACTTTCTATATAGGACCTGTTGGTAAGTATTTACACTTCATAGAAAAACTTACAGTGCAGCTTCCTCCGTTGCGGCAGGGGTTCCCTGTGCATTCGTTGACTTCAATCTCACAGCTGGCTCCCGTAAAGCCCGGACGACAGGAACAGGTGTAGCTGCCCTGACCAGTGTTACTACAAGTGGCTCCATTCAGGCAGGGCTTATGATGGGTACAGTAATTTAGATCTGGGAAGAAAGAGGCTCCATATGTTCAGCACATGTGGATTAATCCAAACGAAAGCAGCAACACATGGCTGGACCGCAGCTGGACAGCTGTTGCGCTCTATCTGTGCTCTATTTGTATCTTTGTCTTCTTTTATAGTCTTTCCATATCTGTTTCTTCTATCTCTCTTTTGCACCAAACATCCTTCTGTCCGTCTCTCAAGGCAACATAAATGGTTTTCTTTGATCTTTTGTTTACTCTATCTCTCTTTTTCTTACCTTGGTTGCAGAAGAGGCCACCCCAGCCTTCCTGGCAGTTGCATTGCCATGGTTGCTGGCAGGTTCCATGAAGGCATCCTGGGTAACGTATGCACTCATCACAGTAGCGGCCTTTAAACCCGACTCTGCACCTGATAGAGCATCCAAACAAATAATCTCATTAGAAAACTGTTTTGAATGTGGGTTGAACTGCTCAGCTCATGTTTAATGCACTTTAAAGTGATGTGTGTAATATTTTCGATGTTAAATGTAGAGCCAACTGTATGTAAGCAATCCCAAAAAGTGGTTCTGGCACATACTTGCACTCTCCAGGTTTCTCGCAGAAGCCGTGCTCCTCATCACATCCTGGGAGGCATATTGCTGAAAGAGGGACAAAACATGTACATTAGGACCGTGGCGCTATAGTTCACCCCTTAACCATATGCTCTTTGTCTAATTTTTACATCTAGTGGAAACCTATTCCCTAAATCCTAACTAACTTATTTTGTTTCAAATGAGGGGGGGGTCACTTAAACCTATTAGCTTTCGGTTAAACTAGAAAAAAATACTAAAATCTCCTCATCACCACTGAAGAATTTCTGCTTAACACATGACGACAATAGGGTGCTCACAAACAAGGGGACCCTTCTTTCCTCCCTTTCTTCACTGTGGGTAAAACTTTTTTCCCTCCCCTCTGCTCTCAATGTCTCCGGGTAGGGAAGATAAGAGTGGACAGCTGGTGTATGCGCGGCCAGCGGGCGACAGCTGCTCCATTGTCTGTGTACTCCTGGTAGCTGCCCACTTCAAACAATACCTCCCCTCTGCCAGCCAATCGGCACCCGCCCCACTCCAGGAGTAACCAATCGGACACGAGCATGTAAATTTATGGCACGCGTGAGATTATTCCTAAAAACTTTCCTCCTCCCGACTGGAATAAATCAAGTGGTGTGTTGTGAGAGTGGGCTGAATGGGGCAGTGCAAGTGTGGGAGGGCGGGGGTATTAGTTACAAGTTGCTCGTAACCGTTAACTTTGTTTTTTCTTACTTTTTCTTCTGCCTTTTTCTATACACTCTAAATAACTGCACAAAATATCGTCTGTATTTTTTTTTTTAAACAAATAAATATCCCTACTTTAAAATTACGATAAGATAAAATAATAATGTGATGGAATTTTATAGACGATGTTTACGATATTTATGTATCAATATTTCTTGCTTCCGCCTTTTTCTATACACTTTAAATAAACTGCACAAAATATCGGCTATTTAAAAAAAAGAAATAAACAAAATGACGATAAGATAAAATAATGTGATGGAATTGTATAGGTGATGTTTACGATATTTGTTTATTAATATTTCTTTTGCTTTTTTCTATACACTATATAAACTGCAAAAATATTTTATAAACAAATAAATAACAAAGTTACGATAAGATAAAATAATGTGATGGAATTTTATAGACGATGTTTACGATATTTTTTTTTTTATTATTATTTTATTTTATCCCCTTTTCTCCCCAATTTGGAATGCCCAATTCCCACTACTTAGTAGGTCCTCGTGGTGGCGCGGTTACTCACCTCAATCTGGGTGGGGGAGGCCAAGTCTCAGTTGCCGCCGCTTCTGAGACCCTCAATCCGCACATCTTATCACGTGACTCGTTGTGCATGACACCGCGGAGACTCACAGCATGTGGAGGCTCATGCTACTCTCCGCAATCCACACACAACTTACCACACACCCCATTGAGAGCAAGAACCACTAATCGTGACCACGAGGAGGTTACCCCATGTGACTCTACCCTCCCTAGCAACCGAGTCAATTTGGTTGCTTAGGAGACCTGGCTGGAGTCACTCAGCACACCCTGGATTCGAACTCGCAACTCCAGGGGTGGTAGTTAGCATCAATACTCGCTGAGCTACCCAGGCCCTCCACGATGTTTGTTTATTAATATTGCTTTCACTTTTTTCTATACACTAAATAAAATGTGCAAAATATCGGCAGCATTTTTTAAAAACAAATAAACATAAAATTACGATAAGATAAAATAATGTGATGGAATTTTATAGACAGTGTTTACGATATTTGTTTATTAATATAGCTTTCGCTTATTTCTATACACTCTAAATAATCTGCACAAATATCGGCTGTATTTTTAAACAAATAAACAAAATAAAATTACGATAAGATAAAATAACGTGATGGAATTTTATAGACAGTGTTCACTACATTTATTTATTAATATTTCTAACTTTGCGTACGCTTTTTTCTATACACTAAATAAACTGCACAAAAAAATATCGGCAGCATTTTTTAAACAAATAAACAAAATAAAATTACGATAAGATAAAATAAAATAAAATAACGTGATTAAATGTTTTCGACGATGTTTACGAGATTTATTTATGAATATACTATATTTTACTTACCTTCCGTGCAGTACTGGCCCTTCCATCCGGCGTCGCAAATAATTTCTCCGCGTTCTCCACATGTGAAATGACCGAACGCGTCATCTCTCGGGCGGCAAAACACGGAGCATCCCTCGCCATAGTAGTGCTCGTCGCACACAAAGCGGTACGAGTACTTGAGCTCTGTCCGGCCCACACTGTGCAGGTCCTGAGACCAGTCCTCGCCCACCGTCAAATGACGCTGAGTGGTCATGGTGCTGATGATGCGCTCTGGGTTTTCTGAATAGAATAAAGATCCCAAAGTTTCAGCAATGCAATTCAACAATATTAGTTTATGTTAATAAAGTAGCCCATAGTATAGCCTTGCGATCTTCTTTTAATTATTGGACCACCCACCTGTTGTCAAATCCTCTTTGGAATCAGCATGCACCGCTTCAATGATAAGAGAAAAAGTCCCCTACAAAACCAAAAACAGTTCCATCCATCAGACAATGACTATACTATGAATCCAACACTTCTGAACTGACTCCATATCTGTTTGCATCAACACTAAAGATACTCACCGGCCACGTGAAACCGAAGTTCATCCTGATGGGATTGTTGAAAGAGCCGTCCGGTAATGTATCTGGCACTTGGAAAGAGTTGGATCCCAACACGGGGGTAACGGTACCTCCGTAGGTGCAAGGTGGCTCCGGAGATGCGTTGGGCTGATAATGTTTTAAGCAGATGCGGAAAAAAGTCTTGCACTCGCACTGCTGATACGGGGAGGGGGTCAGTCCTCCTTTACAGCAGTTCTTGTTGCCTTGAACACCCTTCTTGTTCAAAAACTCCTGCAACTTGAGCTCAAAGACGCCTGAGCAGGACGCCTAGAGGAACCAAGGTAGGAATATTAAATAAGGAATATTTTATAGCATACTTCAACAGGTTTCAATGAGGATGCATGTGGAAATCCTTACCTGGCAGAGTAACATGTACAGGATGGAGAAGAGCAACAGCAAGTGGCGTCCCATGACGAATAAATAATAATAAATAAATAGGTTTCTGAAAGTCTTTGAGCAACTTGGCTGCTCCTCACAAAGGATCCCTTCTTTTAGAAGCCCCTTCTTTTAGCCGACTGATTCATTGAGACTGAACGTTGTTCCCTTTCATGTCCAGTAAGTACACGAGAATTCCCAAATGTGTTCCCAAAACTCCCAAAACTTTGTTGAATTCCGTTTCAGTGTAATAATCCTCAAAGGTCGCTTGGAAGTTCACAGGACGTCTCAGCAAAGCGTGGTAGGAAGATGCTTGTGTGCTTTTATAGTTCCCTGTTGGTCTGTTCCTAAACCAGGATTTGTTCCAACATCCCTCCTCACGTCCTTCTCCCACGGGCACTGTGCGTTTGTATCTGGAGCGAGGCCGCCTGCCGCCAGTTTTATATGGGGTGCCACATGCCGGGGTAATAATATGCTAATGAACTACTACCCCCAATCTGTCCCACGCTTTACAGTGCAACCAACCCGCCTCTCCAAAACACATCAGAACTGCTGCGCGTGTGCGTAAAAACGCGACTATAATTTACAACTTTTGGGCAAGTTTTTGAATGGCTGGAATTTGGGATTATAATTTGCATTACATTTGATCAATGAAATCGGCAAAAATACCCAAATGTACTTGTTGTTGACGTACAGTTTAAAATAGTGTTGTTTTATTGTCTCTCTCTGCTCTGTTTGATGTGTTTTTGTGTTTTCGTCTCCAAAGTTGGCTTCATGTAGAAATGTAGAAACTACAAAATGATTAAGGAATGAAATCTCAGTTTTCAACAAATGTTTTCTTTCTGCTTCCATTTGCGTTTCCTGCTTCAGGGAGTCTCCTGGATTGTATCTAAAAACATTCCTCGTGCCAACACTGTGGAAGAATACAGTTTGCATGGAGGCCAAATTCTCCACTTGCTTTTCCCTTTTCCGCCGTGTGTGTATTAAACGCGTGCAGTTCTGCTGTGAAGGAGTGCGCGTGCGCGTGTTGCTCCGCTATTGTGTGCTGGCGGAATAAGTTTGCTCTCCGCGCGCTCAGCTGTATGGTAATTCAGGCAGCACCTGCTGTCTCCACAATGTGGCGAGGTGCACGAGCACCCACCGGCCGCGCGCGCGCGCTACCGCTCTCATATAATCGTCCGATCCGAGGAGCCCCACAAAAACAAGCAAATCGCCTCCTTATCGTCCTATTCTCAGGACTCCATTCAAACAAATATGTGTTTGTTTTACCTCGTCTTTTGAACCACAATGATGCCCGACTGTCTTACATTAAAGTCGAGTATGAAAAAAGGGTGTGTGACAAGTTTGTATGATGTGTATTTTTGGGGGAATTTTGATATTTCAACCTCAGTTTCTATAATACATCTATAATACACTGTGTACACAAAATAGTTACACACAGGACCTTCAGGACAAAAATGTCCCCATTGAAACCCATTAAAACGGCAATATTTGATCCCAGTGCCATTAAAGCATAAAATCATGAATTATATGATATTGTGCTTTCATTCCGGAGCTCTGGCTTTAAAATTTACATTTTTAATATTTTCCACCAGATGGCGCCATTTTTCTCATGTTTAGCCTATGGAGCAAATATAAGCTTTTCCCCTATTTTCTGTTTGCTGTATTATAGAGCACTGCAGGACAATTGAATAAATGATGCAGCTAAAATTGTGTGAGTGTGTTGGTATGGATGTCAGAGTGTGTTTTGTATGTGTGTATTGAAAAATTTGTGTGTGTGTGTAAAAAAAAACCAACAGTGGCATTATATAAACAAACTGGCATTTAAAGGGTTAAAATCCTGAAAATAAATGAATATTTGGTAGTTATGATCAGGACTGATGTTGGTTAAAAAATCTAAGTCAGTGAAAGTGGAAAATAATATTAATATATAATATTTTTATGGCAGTTTTTTGACGCGGACATTTTTGCCCTCTAAGGTCCTGAGTGTGAGTATTTATTTTTTTTTAAATCTGACACTGCACAAAAAATAATAATGTATCAAAAGCAAGGTTGTTGCTAATCACTGACATATGCCAGACTGTGATAATAATAAAAATAATAATAATAATAATAATAATAATTTCCCCTTAGCATTTTGTATATGGAAAGTAATTCATTTTTTGTTGTTTTTTTTTTTCCATAAAAAAACAACAATGGCATTATGTAAACAAACTGGCATTTAAAGGGTTAAAATCCTGAAAATAAATGAATATTTGGTAGTTATGATCAGGACTGATGTTGGTTAAAACAATTAACTCATTGAAAGTTGAAAATAATATTAATATATAATATTTTTATGGCAGTTTTTTGACATGGACATTTTTGTCCTCTAAGGACCTCTGAGTAACTTTTTTAAATTGACGCACAAGGGTTAAAACTGATTGGATGTGTCTAATGGGAGGGGGGTCTTAATTTGGTCATTCATTTAAGTGTGATTTTCTTTAGCACAAAAGCTTTCGCCTGAGGTCCATAGTAACCAAACACAAGAGAGACAAATTACATCACTGTGTTAAGATATGCTTTGAGCTCTTTCTGTATTCCCAATCTAATCCACCAGAAACTTTTAAATGAGCCAAATTTTGTGACATCATGGAGTGAAAAAACTGTATTCAAAACTTTTCTAAGCGTGGGAGTGAAGCCGACCGGGGGAGGGGGGCTGGGGGGCATCAATGGGCATGGCCTGAAAACACCACAAATTGGAAGACTGAAGTTGGAATTCCTACTCTCTGAATGAGCTCCCATTTTTACATTACATGCACAGTTTGCTTTCATTTCATTGCTATTAACTGACTGAGATCCTTGTTTTGTTTTAGCCTAGGGAAAGGCAAAAATCTCTTCTTGAACAAGTTATTTGCTTGTTAGAGATACTCCTCTTCGGAATCAGATGACAGTAAAGGGAGTAACAGTTAAAGTGTTAGTGCTGGCTTAATTGAAGCCTGTAGTAACTCAAACTCCACTGGTATCACGTCAGTAGGACTCACTCTCCTCTTGTTCTTCCTTTTCTTTGCGCTTTCATTTTCATTGATTGTGAAGCCCCTCGGGGGACAGTCACTGAAGGGGGTACGGTACGCCTTCAGACGCGACCAGACCCTTAAACGCCATCTGCCACTGACTAAACGCCTCTCTTTCCACCCTCCCCTACCCGTGTGTGTGCTCACTGCCCTGCGTCTAAATTGAACTAGAAGCATGTTAAAGAACCTGTAACGGTATGGGCCAGCCGGGGCCAGATGGCGCAGGCGAAGCCAGAAGTGTTGCAGTCCCAGCGGAGTTAGACAGCACATGGGCGGCCGTGGGAACCTAAGCCTAACTCGCATCACACGGGATCGATCATATGAAGTGGTGTGGGGATCACAATTAGGGGCTATAATGTTGTTTGCGACCTATCGATTGGCGAGAGGTTGCAGAATCCTTCACTGTGGCCGGATACAGTCAAACAGACGTCATATATTGGGGGCGTGGTTTCACGCAGGGGGAAAACACCTCCGGTTGCTATAGTTACCTGGTCATTTCGATGAGGAAAATGAAGAGAAACATACAATATTTTTGCAGAATTTGATGGAAAAACATTGATAATTATCAACTATTTTAGCTATTTCCGACAAAATGTTTTTGGTAGAATAACGCAAGAACAACATTATAAAACGTGAAATGATGTTGCCGTCTACAGTATTTCAATGCATTTATAGATTTTACTTTATTTGGAAAAACAGCATGTCTTGCTAAATTTTGCCATTAGATTGGAGAAGCTCATCTCAACTTTGAATGAAAATTGTAGTCGCATATTTCAACCCGATCTCATGAAAATTCCTACTCGTTCATATGAATGCGTACGATTTCATCACATGCAAATGCCTGGATGTGTAAAGGGCCGGTCACACTAGGCTTTGAGCACGCACATTTTTTTTCGTACAATGCAACGGACCAGGATATGATGTCACGCGGGAGGACTTCTGGTGTTGGTAAATAATACATCACAAAAAACAAATAATCTTACATTAAAACTGTTAAAACATATTTTCTACTCGCGTTCCTGATATAATAAAACACGCAGCTTCTTTGTATTGAGCCAAGAGGCCAGCATGTGACGTTTCACCCTCCTATTGGTCACGCGTCCTCTAGTCGTACGAATTCAAGGTTCAGAGTTCACCAAGCTTGGACTTTGGTTTGCAGCCTTGTGCAAAATTTCTTCGCGTGAGCTTGCGTTTCCAGTCTCCTTTGTTCAGATGCGTTAGAATGGGAGTGAATGGAGCGCGACGTGTAGTGTGACCGCCCCTTAATGTGGAAGTAAGCGTGAGTTACACGTGCGAGGTGCCAAGGACATGCTTATTAATAGTAATAAACTTACCCAAACCCCTTATCTAAACCTAACCGATCAGTAGAGTGTGTAAACATGATAGGAAGCTGTTGTGTGTTACAGAAGCAAGTAATTGTCAAGTACTAGATGAAAACGATGTCTAGCAACGTCATTGGCTGTAGTTGAAGTCGCACGATATCATACGAATAAGCCAACTTTATAGTGGTCAAGGGGTTTTGTCCAATTCAACTGATCAATTCAGCTATTAAAAATATATTACAAATGCTATACACACAAAACAATTGCTTGAATATAATTCTTCCATGATGAACATGCATTCAGTTACTGAGTTCAAAGTCATTTTAATATTTTTTTTTCTGGGGCTTAAAGTTTTTCATGTGGCATAAACGTCCGGAGATAGTGAAAAATAAAATAAATTAAATAATTTTTAAAAAAGCAGCATCTTATTAAAAGCTGGAATTCTTAAAAAAAAAAAAAAAAAAAAAAAGAAATGTTTCCATGTGCAGAATAATCTTTTATTATTATTTCTAAAAAAAAAAAAAAAGAAGCAAAAAAATAAATAAAATAAATAAATAAATAAAAAGCAGTGAAACAAAACAAAAAATCATTTTGTCGTATCATTAAATATTTCGCGCTTTTACGAAAAGGCACATTTATTTCAGTTCATGTGGTTGTAACCCTGAGAAAATTGATCGAAAATTAATGATATTTGTAAAAAAAAAAATTTTTTATTTTGAAGCATACCTAAATGTATTCGAGGTGCAACAAAAGTATTTTAATACCTTTAACTTGTTGGATACACCACATGGCATTTTTAAAGTCATTGAGTCATTTTATTTATATATTATTATTTTTTTTTTGCAGAAAATGCTTCACCTCGTACAACCGTATCTGTCAATGATATAAGCTTTATTTGTGTTGTGGTTGTGATGAAACACTGTAAGTGCCTCTCTCGTACGCGTGTGTTGTTAAAGTCACCTGTGGTTCGCGCATTGTTTCAGATCTGATATTACTCTGACCAGCTGTCCACGCGCGCGACCCGGCGCCTCTGACCACGAGCTCATTTTCATGCACCGTTGCCATGGACATGGTGTTTGTGGCTTCATTGAGCTTCTCTCGGGGGGCTCCCGAGGGGATACAATCATTATTTGCGCCCGTGTGTGCGTGGCGTGCGTCTGTTTGTGGGTGTGTGCGAGCGTCAGCACACAGGCGTGGACGTTTGTTTCTCTCGTGATTGGGAGCTGACGCTTGTCGCGTGCCTGCGCGTATCAAAACGCATCTGCTTGCGCGGGCTCGAGGGACTGATGCGCGCGTCCAGCCAACACAACACATCGATCTTTCTGCATCTGTCTCGACATATTGATTTGACAAGTCATAGACATTTCTGGACACCACAGTGAAGATTGCATCATACATGCACTTTTGATTTCTAAATAATTTCTCCTTAACCCGTCCAGTCACCAAGTGTTGTTTTGTAATGTTGTCTTTTAAACATTTTTATGGCTTATTCTTCAAGGAATATTCCGGGTTCAATACAAGTAAATCTCAACTGACAGCATTTATAATGTTGATAAGCACAAAAAAAAAAAAAAAAAAAATACATACATACATATCATTTCGACTCATCTTTTCTTAAAAAAATAAAAGAAGCAAAAATCTGGGTTCCAGTGAGGCACTTACAATGGAAGTCAATGGGGTCTAATCGGTAAATGGCAAAATATGCACTTGAAAAGGTTTAGTACCAAAATGTAAACAAAATGCATGTTAATGTGATTTTAGTCTGATAAAATCACTTACTAACCTTTTCTGTCTAAAGTTTCATTCAAGTTTACAACTTCGTTGATGACGTAACACCGAAAACCCTGTAATCCTGCAAAAACGTTGATTTAAACAACTTTACAGGTCAGATAATACACGGGTTTTAACAGAAGAAATCATGCATATACGCTTCACATTTTTGCCTTTAAACCCTCCAAAAATTGGCCCCATTCACTTCAATTGTAGGTGCCTCGTAACCTCGATTTTTGCTTTTTTTTTTTTTTTTTAAATAAAGGAGGGATAGGTTGCTCCGATGAAGAGTAGCTTAAAAAGTCACATCTTTGTCTCTTGGTGAGCTCATTAAATTGGTTTGGGAGAAAAAATGTGCCGACTTTGACTTTGTTTTGTGTATTTTCATAGATATATTTTTTAGTCGTGCACCCGATAATTTTTTTTGGAGGTGCGTGTTTTCTACGATTTTTGGTAATCAATATTGATTAGCATTAAAAATGCTGTCGGTTGAGCTTAACTTGAATGCAGAATATGCCTTTAAACTAGCCTGATCTCACGAACATTATGTGACCGTGGCAAACTGTTCACTAAACGAAATTACGTGAGTTATTAAACGTTTCGCTGCAGTTTCCTAGTGAAATGTCCAGTGGGGGGCGCCAAAATCAAGTGAAATGGTGTCTGATCTGACGAGCCTTTTAAGGTGATTGTTAGATGGAGGTTTTAATGAGTAAAGCATACCTCCCTAACCTAAAACTTATTATGAAAATTATTGGTTTGCACGACTAAAAAATATCTCTACACTGACTTGTTTATAAACAATTATTTTTCGCACTGTTACTCACACACTGCTATGTTATGATATCGAAACACTTTCACATTAACGCATCATTTAATACACTTTTACCCTTGTATTACAAACCCACCTACATTTACACACTTATTCCGACGTCATTAGCTTTTTTCAAATGATGCATTATAATAAAAGTGTTTCAAAATCGTAACATAGCAGTGTGTGAGTAAAAGTGCGAAAAAAAAGTGTTAATAAAGACATAATCAGCCATTGTACTCGTGATTTGTGTGAAAGTGAATAAAACGCACAGTTGTTGTAGCGCCTCTAGTGTTCATTTCACCAGGAATCTGTGACGAAACATAGAACGGGGACGTAAAAAGTCAATTTGCAAAAATGTTGTTATAGTAACGTTTATATTATATAAGACTGGGTTGCTTCCAATGCTTTAAATTAGTTTAGTAACTATACAAATGTAAATAAAATTGCTTCACGAAATTTTAATTTTAATTACTTTTTTAAGTGAAGTGAAGGAAAAGCAGCGAAAGAGTGTCCAGCAGATATGGGACGCACCTCATGAACTTGCTTGACAGAAGAGCTGGAACCAAAGGGTGGCTGCTTTGAAGTAGCTAAAATATATACAGTATATATTTTTTAATATTTAACAATTTGTTCACTACATATTTCACTCTATATTTCCATTTGTTTTTCATAGTTTCAATGACTTTACTGTTATTCTACAATGTGGAAAGAGTAATAATGAACAATAGGTAGGTGTGTCCAAAGTTTTTCACTGCTAGTGTACTTGTTGAAATGTTTTAGGCTTTTGTTTTGAAAATGAATCCCGTAAAAGTTTGTTCTCTCTCTTTCTCTGTGGCAGCATCTGC
This sequence comes from Myxocyprinus asiaticus, assembly GCF_019703515.2. Lineage (NCBI taxonomy): Eukaryota > Metazoa > Chordata > Actinopteri > Cypriniformes > Catostomidae > Myxocyprinus > Myxocyprinus asiaticus. The sequence goes on from NC_059350.1 coordinate 3,427,120, forward strand.
CCTGAGGATGAACAGATGTAGGCACCTGTGTTTAGGGCCCACACATCCCCCCATCTTCCTTTTCTTCTCTCTCTCTCTTCCCTTTTAACCTCCTCAATCCTCCTCAGAAGGGCCCACAAAGGGGGCAAAATGGGGGGGGGGGGATTTGCAGTAACTATATCCCCTGCTCCATACTTCCATCACCCCCTCTCACACACTCCCTGAGCACACACGCTCTCTAGCAGTCTTTGTCATGAACATTATCTTACAGACAGGCCCAAACAATCTGTCGTAATATGATTGCTCATTTCCAAACTACGCTGTCAACACAGGTAGAAATTGTGTTTAGTCTGGGAATTACATAGAGAACAAAACTGTTTGGATTACATGAGGTGCATCCTGAGATACTGAAATAAAGTTCTCATGTATGCTGGACAGTGTTGGGTGTAATCTAAGTATGAAGTAATTCATTACTGTAATCTAATTATTTTTAGCACAACAACTAGTGTAGCATATAACATTTTAAATTCTTGTAATTAGTTTACAGTAGGTGATGCTCAATTAAATTAATCCACTCGGGTTTTACATATTTCTACAATGATTTAAAGGCTCTCGCTCCATATATGTGTGTGTGTAGAATAAATGTAAAACATGAATTACATATGTAGTCTGTTTGTATTTTGTGACAGCTGAAGGCCGTGTGCCCCCTAACAAGTCAATACATTTTTTTGAATATGTTGAGCAGAAAAACATAATCTTTTCTGTGAAAAGTGTTTTAGAAAGTAACTTAAAAGTAATCAGTAATGTGATTACTTTTCAACGATTTAATCTGTAAAGTCAGTAATCTGATTACAATTTAAGAGTATTAATTAGTATCTTAGACAACACTGATGCTGGAGACTACCCAACACAGACTAATCCATTTGAGTAAATAAAGAAATAAATAAAATGTTGGTTTTGTATAGAAATTCAAATGTAGCCACACTTTATATTTCTCTACAAAACCAATTTCAAGCCTTTAGATCAATTATTGATTTCAATATTCCGTGGTCCCACTTTATATTAGGTGTCTTTTTTTGTATATGTATATATATATAATGTTTTTATTTTTAATTTTTTTCTCCCAAATTGCCCAATTCCCACTACTTAGTAGGTCCTCGTGGTGGCGCGGTTACTCACCTCAATCCGAGTGGTGGAGGACAAGTCCAAGTTGCCTCCGCTTCTGAGACCATCAATCCGTGCATCTTATCACGTGACTTGTTGTGCATGACACCGCGGAGACTCACAGCATGTGGAGGCTCATGCTACTCTCCGCGATCCATATACAACTTACCACGCGCCCCATTGAGAGCGAAAACCACTAAAGAGGTTACCCCATGTGACTCTACCCTCCCTAGCAACTGGGCCAATTTGGTTGCTTAGGAGACCTGGCTTGAGTCACTCAGCACACCCTGGATTCAAACTAGTGAACTCCAGGAGTGGTAGTCATCATCAGTACTCGCTGAGATACCCAGGCCCCATACTAGGTGTCTTTCACTACTATGTACTTATGTTTAAATACATACAATACAATGTACTTACTATACAACTACTTTCTGTTCTGCAAAATTCTCACAAGATTTATATTTGCTGCTACTGAGGTTGAGGTATGGGTTGTTTTGGGGTTTAGGGGTTAGAGTTAGGTTAACAATGTAAATACAGATGTTATTAAATGCAGGTACTTTAAATGTAAGTACAATGCAGCAACATGTACAGTATGTACGTAATAAGTACATTGTATCAAATGCTTAAGTACATAGTAGTTAAAGAGACCTAATACAAAAGTGGATCCAATTCAGTCAAGTGTGTCCAAACTTTTGACTGTTAGTGTTTGGGAAAGCCAAAGCTCAAATGCCACATTAGAAGGAACACATGGGATGGGGTGTGACAGGGCCTAAATACACCAAACAGGGAGTGATCGTAGGTTATGCAAGTCTCTGGTACAGTAATCACACTCTCCAACACGCCGCTAAACACACTTCTGAAACAAAATCAAGTGTCGAATGTCGGAGTCACACCCTCTAAAAGTGACCTCCCCTAAACAAAGGCAGGAAAAACAGAACAACTAAGAACAGCTATTAAGACAAAAGCTGACGGCAGGTGTTAAGTGTGTCCGGGGTAAGACGATGCTCGTGGGAAGAGCTTTGTCACAAAAGAGTTGTTTTTCCATTCAAGCGCTGATCCAGAGTCAGTGTTCTATTACCCTCCTCTGACATGTCATCCATCACAGCTCACCATCAGATTCGATTCTAGATCAGGGCCATAGACACGCACATGATGCTCATGTTTATATTCACTTTCTAAGTGAACAACTCAATACCTGTTGACTCTGGTTTCACAGGAAAACACAGCCCTCTGTCTTTCTTTGAATTGTTTGGTGAGGAGTTGTTCGGCCAGGACGATTCATTGGTGAGAAACAAATAAATATTTAAGTCCTTTTTTACTATAAATCTCCACTTTCACTTTCACATTCTTCTTCTTTTGTTTTTGCTGATTCGCATTCTTCGTGCATATCGTCACCTGCTGGGCAGGGTGGAGAATTTATAGTAAAAAAGGGCTTAAATATTGATCTGTTTCTCAACCACACCTATCATATCACCTCTGAAGACATGGATTAAACCACTTTAGTTGTACGAATTACTTTTATGCTGCCTTTATGTGCTTTTTGGAGCTTCAAAGTTCTGGTCACCATTCACTTGTATTGTATGGACCTACAGAACTGAAATATTCTTCTAAAAATCTTAATTTGCGTTCAGCTGAAGAAAGAAAGTCATACACATCTGGGATGGCATGAGGGTGAGTAAATGATATGAGAAATTTCATTTCTGGGGTGAACTATCCCTTTAATTAATTAGAGAACCCAAATAAAGCTGACACTTCACCTTTTAGCAAAGAATATTTTGGCTATAATGCTGCCTTACCGTGCTATCGGAATTATCGTAAATATGAGTTTCCTACACGGAAGTTGCACATGAACGACTGGAACATTCCTTTAATGTGCTGAACTCCACCTGTGGTTACTCTGCTAGGACACCTGTGTGAACTTAAGGGGAAACTGACTTCATACATCCACTAAAATTCACTGCGACACCAGTTGATGAAAAAAATAGTTCTGAGAAAAGTTCTAGCATTATTTGGTTTACATTATGTTATGTTATTTACACAAAGTAATTTGTTCTTCCTGTTGTGCTGTAACCTTCATTCTCTCTCTTTGTTTCTCTCTTGTTCTTCCCTTTTTTCCCCATTTTTCCTCCACTGTGCACCTGTTGTCTGTTCTTCTGGAATTCTCTCTCTTACACTGCGGTCTCGCTGGGACAAACAGGGGTCGTGAAGGTGGGGGGGAGCTTTCTTTCATTCTCAGCCATCAGCCCTCTCTTCCTCCACTATTGCACAGTTTTTCTCTGGCTTTCCTGCATTCTGTCGCTCTTGTGCTCTCTCTGTAGAGGTCTTAGACCCCTGCCCCGTGTGCCTTGCCCCAAGGGAGAGGGGCTTTTGTGTGCCGATGCCCCTGCAAGCTGGACAGACAGCTGCCGTGGAGTGGTCATCTCCACACACACACACATACACACACTATTTTACTGTCAGCCTATTCAGCACAGCAGCAGAACTGGTTGGTTTCTCGAAACTTTAATGAAGACAAAGTCCAGTACGCATTAGAGGCCGTGGCTCTTAAGTGACCTATCCGCACACACTTTACACTCCAGTAGAATTTATGAGATAATAAGAGAAACGCCATAGCGAATGTGTCATTTAATTTTATAGAGAATAAAGACTTTCTTAATGCGTGAGGGAGGCGTTTAGGGACTTTTATGCTTTTGTGATGCACAAATAATAGCAAGGATGGTGTAAGGTGCTTTAAGCAGTTTTCATTGAGCCTTTTTTAATCAATTTGTTTAAAATTATTGTTGAAACAAATTTTGATTTTGCTGTAAAATGATATAGCAAATTAAACACTTTTTTGTTAAAATTATTATTATTATTATTATTATTTTAAACAAGTTGAAAAATGTTATTGTTGTAAAGCATTTTTAAAGTTTAATTGTTTTGGAAAAAGATAACTGATTTAAGAACTTAGTTTTGACACGGGTAGATTGGCTTAGACAATCTGTGCAGTCACTGATATAAACAAAATATGATACAAAAATTAGTGCATTTACATGCACAAAAATACGCTGATAAATTCCAAAAGTGAGCTTATTTTTTTAATAAATTTTTTAATCCCCTTTTCTCCCCAGTTTGGAATGCCCAATTCTCACTACTTAGTAGGTCCTCGTGGTGGCGCGGTTACTCACCTCAATCCGGGTGGAGAAGCGGAGGCAACTGAGACTTGTCCTCCGCTTCTGAGACCATCAATCCGTGCATCTTATCACGTGACTCGTTGTGCATGACACCGCGGAGACTCACAGCATGTGGAGACTCATGCTACTCTCCACGATCCACGCACAACTTACCACACGCCCCATTGAGAGAGAGAACCAATAATCACGACAACGAGGAGGTTACCCCATGTGACTCTACCCTCTACCTGGATTCACTCAGCACACCCTGGATTCGAACTCGTTGAGTTACCCAGGCGCCCCCAGAAATGAGCTTATTAAAAACACAAGAAAACCACATTTACATGAGATTTGAAATCATAAAGTTATTCTCTGCTTTTAATGTCAAAACATAAACATTCATGTGCACACTACTTGCACACAATGGATAAGCATTCTTAAATTCTTAAGAATAGGACGAGATGGGGGGCCTGGGTAGATCAGCGAGTATTGACACTGTCTATCACACCTGGAGTCACGAGTTCAAATCCAGGGCGTGCTGAATGACTCCAGCCGGGTCTCCTAAGCAACCAAATTGGCCCAGTTGCTAGGAAGGGTTGAGTCACACGGGGTAACCTCCTCGTGGTCGCTAAAATGTGGTTCTCGCTCTCGGTGGGGCGTGTGGTGAGCTGTGCATGGATGTCGCAGAGAATAGCGTGAAGCCTCCACACATGCTACGTCTCCACGGTAACACGCTCAACAAGCCACATGATAAGATGTGCGGGTTGAGGGTCTCAGATGCGGAGGCAACTGAGATTCGTCCTCCGCCACCCGGATTGAGGCGAGTCACTACGCCACCACGAGGACTTAGAGCGCATTGGGAATTGGGCATTCCAAATTGGGGAGAAAAGGGGAGAAAAAAAAAAGAAGAATAGGACGAGATGAGGAGGAGGAGATGAGGTAAGTGTGTATGATTGGTTGTTCTAAAAGTTGTGCTCTTTCGCCATCTCGTACGAATCAGTAAAATGTTTTACATGTACATGTAAAAGTGTTAAATGCGATGTGAAATCGGGGTAATGTGCAAAAATCTACATATGCCGAACGGTTTTTATGACCATATCCGATAAAGGAAAAACTTTGAAGGCGTTTACATGATCTAACACGTTGACGGCTCAAGTATTACCGGTGTAAGATTGTGCATGGAAACACGCCAGAATAGTATCATTTTAAAAGCTTGATAAACAATAAAACTATGTTTTGTACATTTTCCGAAGAAGATGTGATTGGTGTTTGCCGGTGCAAATGTCGCCGCCACAGTTCTAGGGTGTTATAAGTGCTTCCTGCGGCGTTGCTATGCCATTTCCAGGGAGTTCTTGGTGGTTGTGAGGGCATTGCTAGGTTGTTGTAGGTCAGTGGTCCTCAACCTTTTTTTTGATGAACGCCCCCCTACTTCATTCCCTTACCCCAGGGGAGACATAAAACACAAAACTCAATATTTGTGTTATTTTGCTGAATTTGCTCAATGCAACTTTGATGCATTGCATAATTTTAAAGTTTTGTTAATAAATTCAGCAGGCTTACACGTTATGAATGTGAGACCAAACCTTGACTCTGGTTTCACAGGAAAACAGAGCCCTTTGTCTTTCTTTGAACTGTTTGGTGAGGAGTTGTTCTGCCAGGACTATTCATTGGTGAGAAACAAATAAATATTTAAGTCCTTTTTTACTATAAATCTGCACTTTCACTTTCACATTCTTCTTCTTTTGTTTTTGGCGATTCACTTCTCACTTGTTCTTGCAGCGCTGCATTGATCAGAGGTGCGCGTTTAAGAGCTCGAGACCGGTCTGTGAGTAAAAACGCACCTGCTTTGCGCTCGCGCTGCTCTGTCCATTGAGCCATATCCACTTACAGAGTCATACAGGTGCATTTTAAGCCCTGTGTATTTGACACTGCTAAACAAGATACTTCAGATGCGTCACTAGACTTCAAAATCCGATGAACCGTGGTACTAATGCGCACCAACCCGTATAATTGAGAACCAACTGATATACTCCAAGTCTAGATAAACATTTTAATGCAAAGAGGAACATGATGATAGATTTGACTATGATGACTGATAAACACCCCCATTTGTAACATAATGCCCCCCTCTCTACAAATTTGCTCTCAGTGCCCCCTGGCATCCTTTGAACGCACCTGTTGAGAACCCTTGTTGTAGGTGATTGCATACTAGCAAAAATCATGTGGTATCTATCATGTCCGGTGCAAAAATAGCATGGGATGAGTAACGACCCAAAGCTGAATACTTAGGGCTAGTTTATACCTTTTCTGCGTGCCATTACGTCTCGCACACGGTCGAGTGCTCTAGATCTGACTGCGAGCCCATACATACACGTTCGACGCTTGCACACTATGAATGGTACAGTCAACGGCATGTGCATGCGCCAACGATGCTTAAAGACGTGGACTGTGTGCATGAGTAAAACAAACGAGGCTGCATGTACTGTGCTAATGATGACATTTGTGTGCAAGAAGTAGCATTACAAGGAAAACCGAAGTATACGATGCATATGTGTCGTGTCCAGCACAACCGAAGTATAAATGACATAATTTGTGGCATAACATTGATTACCACAAAAATTTGTTTTCGACGTGTCCCTCATTTTCTTCGAAAATAGCAAAAATATGGGTTCCAGTGAGGCACTTACAATGGAAGTGAACGGGCCAATCTGTAAACGTTAAACAATCACTATAACAAAAGTATAGCCACAAGACAAACAATATGCTTGTTAACATGATTTTAGTGTGATAAAATCAATGCAAGTGTTTTTTATAAAATGATAAGCTTCACATTTCTGCCTTTAAACCCTCCAAAAATGGGCCCCATTGACTTCCATTGTAAGTGTCTCACTGTAACCTCACTGAACATTCTGCCACAAATGCTGACGATTGAGCTTAACTTGTATTGAACCCAAAATAGTCCTTTAAATAAAAATAGCTTCAATAACGAAAAAAGAACATGTTGCATGTGTATTAATCTGACCACCTCAGCATCCCGTTCTCTATCCACACACACACACACTTATGTGCATACACACACACATGTGAAGCAGATCTGTGTGATAATGCCATTGTGTGGACGAATCTAATGATGCCTGTTGGTGTGTTATCAAGGCAGCATAGAGGTCATTATGAATGTGTGTGTGTGTGTGTGTGTGTGTGTGTGTGTACATGTGTGAATAAAATAATAAAAAGCAGCACTCATTAAAAGTGTGTTCAGTTGGTTCCCATGCTCTGAACTAAAGCTGGACAGCAGGGCTGTGCTTTCAGACACACACACACACACACACACACACACACACATCATGGCACACGCCTATTGACTGGGGCACAAAAAAAGTGTGTGACATCGTCATGCCCTGGCGCCCCTCTGCATCCACTATACAACCCCCCCACCCCCAACGACCCTCTTTCTTTCTTTTGGGACTCGCTTTCTCAGACCGTCCCTCCCCAGTTAGAGTCCTGTTTGCCATGGAGACCCTTCCCCTTCAAATCATTTTTACCCATCAGATGATCCGGCCCCTATTTCACACTGAGACTATTAAGATAGAGTCCTCCCCCACTACACACACACACACACACACGCTCCAGGTCCTGAGGGAGACCACTGAAAGCATTGTGTGTTTAGAGACACATCTGCGTCAACACTTGTGGTCGAGCTTGTACACACACCTCACATTCAGACACATGGGTGAATCTCATGAAAACACATTTTATGGAGTTTTGTGTTCCCACAGTCGCCTTTGACTTGCTCACTGTGGGTGTTAAGATAATAATATTTAAAGCATGATCTTTAATTGCGTTATTCATTTAAACCGCACAATGAGGACTTTAAGACATTACAGCAACATTTTCTGTTAAAGCTGCGTTGAGACAATGTGCTGTGAAAAGCGCTCTACAAATAAAAATTACTTGACTTCCAAATTTCACCCCAAAATAATAATAATACAAACAATAATTATTATTATTTAATATATATATATATATATAAATATATTACTGTACTGCAGAAATAAATACAATACAAATTAAATCTCTTAATCTTACTGTATTACAGTCAAGAAATTTCCCCAAAAATCAATATATATAACAATATTAGGAATAAGAATATTAATAATCGCGTAATATAAGAAAATTCATATTTTATTCACATTACGGCATTATTTGCATGGCAATTAAGCACAATTTCCCAAGTTCTCATTACTGTAATGCGAGAATTTTTTTTATTCTCATTACCGTAATGCAAAATGTATTACAGTACAAAAAAATATTGAAATTCAAATGATTTTTATTATTAAATCAGTTTAAATTAAAGGCAGTACAACAAAAACTACCATGATGTATAAATACTTAAAAATTTAAATAATATATCATTGTTCATATATTAAAAATGATCATATATAACTTCACATTACAGTAATGAGTAATACAGTAATATATACAGTGATATTTCTTTTTTTTGCATAACAGTAATACAAATTTCGGGTGAGAATTTGTTAAACTGTCATGAAAATAAAGTCACAATGCAAAAGTCGTAATGGGTGAATCTCAAGAAAACATGTCCAGGTTTAACAGGAAAATCAAAAGAAAAAAACGTTTGTTTTAAAGCATATTTTTATGGCTATTAAGATATTTTTGCATTGTGACATTATTTTCATGACAATTACAGCAATATTCCAGGTTCAAGTTCAGTTCATTCAACAGCACCTCAAAAAAAAAAAAAAAGTACAAATTGAGTTTTCAGTGAGACATTTACAATGGAAGTGAATGGAGGCCAATTTTGGGAGGGTTTATTTATAGAGTAGGGGATAATTTTATAAAAGCACTTACATTAATGATATTGTTAAAACTCGTGTATTATTTGAGCTGTAAATGTGTTGAAATCAGTCTTTTTAGGGTTTTAGGGCATGCTGACATTACATCGTCATGGCAACGAAGTTGTAAAACTGGCAATAACTTTACACAAATAAGGTTAGTAAGCGTTTTTATCACACTAAAATCATGTTAACACACTCATTGTTTACGTCTTGTTGCTATAATGTACTTCTGATACAGTGATTGTTTAAAGTTTACGGATTGGCCCCATTGACTTCCATTGTAAAGGCTAAAGTATACTTCGGGTGTCTGCGTTGCGGATCGCTCCGCGCACTGTATGTGTGACGCAAATTGCATCATAAGCACAGCCGCGTGGCTTGACTGCTCGCGCTCCTCGGCTGTGTGCGTCACTGACGCATGCGCCTGCTGTTGACTACTAAAAGAGTATCACAAAGAAGTTGTAGTGGGCATGCGTCAAACACTTTAATATTCGCTCGCGGTCAAAAGAGTATACTCACAAAGGCAACGCGGCGGACAAGGCGCGAGAGATAAAAGCCTCAGAAATGTGTGTGTGAGTGTTCAGTAGCAATGTTTATCTGGACATGATCTGACGGGTGTTTGATGGACTTGTTACTTGTGTGTGTGTGTGTGTGTGTGTGTGTGTGTGTGTGTGCGCGCGCGCGCGCCGCTTCAGGGGTGTGAGGTGCCTTTGATGGAGTGATATACGCGTGTGTGAGCATGTGTGTGTGTGTGTGTGTGTGTATGTGTGTCAGGGTCAGTTCTGTCCTGGGAAAGTTGAGCTCTCCATTTACATCAGCACATGTTGAAGCCTTCTGGTGGCTGCATGAGCGCACGGGTGGACAGATGGCGCCAGCTCATAGCTACAGATTCATTTAGAGAGAGAGAAGATGAGGTTGCTATACATGTGAAGTCAAAACATAAAAGTTTAACAATGTCAAATTTGGTTTTGGCTGACAGTACAAAGAAGAGCTATAACGGTGGTATATTGATGGTATCAGACGATAAAACTATGCTTCTTTTATATATACTTAATTATCACATTGTATGCCATGGTATTTACATTGTATTAACATCCTCAAAAGTAGCATTCAGACACATTATAAAACATCAGCCCAACAGGTTTCCTTGGAAAAGTACAGTTTCTAGAACAACAACAGCACCATAAGTTCCTTCAGCACCAGTGTCAGGCCACGGTCACCCATAGCAACGGCCTATCACACATCATCATTCCCTCACGACATCCTTGAGCATTCTCATCATTTAGCATTTAATCTCTTATTTTATTCAAGAGATATTTTTGCACTTTATCATCGGTCTCAATACGGCACATCTGAGCATGCAGCGATCACTCACTGTCAGGTTTGCCAGTTTGGTGACTTTATCTACATACCTCAAAGCCTTTTTCTTAAAAAAGTGTTTTTAAACAACTTTACAGCTCAAATAATACACAAAATTAATTTAAGTGCTTTTATAAAATTATAAGCTTCATATTTCTGCATTTAAATCCTTGAAAAATTGGCCCCATTCACTTCCATTGTAAGCAGGGGCATAGATTCCCCCCCCAACCCCCCACCCCCCATAATCAAAACAAGCAAGTACAAGTACAAGTACAAGTCCAATATTTATACCATGATCAATGGAAACATGTAAATGCTTCATGCTGCACCATCCAAAGGTTCAAGCCAAATCTACACCCTTGATTGTAAGTGCCTCAATGTAACCTTGATTTTTGCTTTTTTTTAAACCCCCGTATGGTACTGAAAAAAGGCACCAAAATGAGAATGTGACAGGGGTTAGGCAGATTGCTGCCATCTGGTGAACAAATATAAATAACGACTTGAAAACCATGTCATGCCAGTAACAGTCAGTGGATAGCTGTAGCCACCTACTGTATAGAATGATAGCTTGTTATTACCAAATTTTATATTATATCACAATATATGCATTTGGAATATATATTTAGACATTATCAAACTATTATTTGTCAAAGTTTAGCATTTTTAAATTGATTTGAAGTGTCAGTTTTTGCTGTTAATGTCATTAAGCTTGCAATCAAACCTGACCATGGTGTTACAAAGGGAAGACACAGAATAGGCATTGTTCTACCAATAATTTATTTCAAACATAAAAATGTAAGTGAATGCATAATAATGTTAAGTAAATGTTGTGTATGTTTTGCACCGAGGATGTTTTAGAGTCTCACCCTGTAATTTCTGTTTGTTTTTGTTTCTGCATTGTGGCTGATTTATTGCTTGTATTTGACAGATGAAAGAAAATTGCTGTTTTTTGGTCTTTCCCATTCATTTTCAGTGGTCGGTCAATTTTGACCGTGAATAAAAAGGTGTTTTTTTTTTTGTTTTGTTTTTTACGACCACTTAGACTTATCAAGCCAAATTATTTATTTATTTATTTTATTTTTTGTATGTTCAGATGGCAAATGGAGGAAAAGTCATCAAATATTGTACTGTATGAAGGAAACCATTTTTATTAAATGAGGAAAATTTATTTCGGTCAAAAATGACTGGATAGCATAGGAGGGTTAAAGAAAAGGAGCGACAATTTTTGTGGTAATCAACATTATGCCACAAATGCTGTCGATTCAGCTTAACTTGTATTGAACCTGGAATATGCCTTTAAATACCTTTCATTTTGAAATATATATGATTTAAATGTTATTTTGGCTGAAGAAAAGTATACCATGGTACATTAATAAATAGGCTACTAAGGTACTGAATGATTATCATATTATTCATGTTCCATAGTATTAACAGGTTACTTCAAGGTACTTACCACTGTACTACCATGATACATCATTTTAATATTAAAACCCTTTTTATTGCTAATCAAACCCAAAACAAATGGACATCTAACAGAGAGAAATAACAACTTTCTCTACACTTCTCTCCAGCTTTTCTCAGCTTTCCTCTAGATTTCACCGGGTCGTTTGAAACGCAACTCTGAACGCATGTGTCGTGTTTTAATCAGCTTACAGCAGCAGATGCGCCTGTGTCAATCAACAGGACGCGAGCGCGCGCCAACTTGACTTGAGAGCGCAAGAGCGCAGCAGGTGCGCGAGGGATTCCGAGCGATCAATGATGCAGGGATGGCAAATAAAGTCATTTATTTAACAAATCCTATCAGATAATGTCTTGACTGTGGCGACGGACTGTTTTGCACCGCTAAAGTGCATCTACTTACGGGAAAACGCAATGCCGTCGCAGGATGAGGTTGATCCAGTAAATGAAAACGAAGGTGCGCCTCCGGTGCCACCGCGCGCGACTCTTCACCGGGACTCACCGGCACGCGCCGCCGCACCTGAGCGCAAAGTCAAATGCGTGCTGGTCGGTGATAGAGCGGTGGGCAAGACAAGTTTGATCGTCAGCTACACCACTAACGGATACCCGGCAGAACACATCCCTACCGCCTTTGACAACTTCACAGGTACACTCATAAAACTAGCCATTGCCATAGTGACCTGATCGGTTTTATGATTTTATTCACTGAACTTCTAGATCCATATAGAGACTTTTAGTGATGTCACCTGCCAATGATAAAAAAACAGTGCTCATTCACATTTATTAAATAATGAATACAAACATTTAATATTAAAATGGTAAATTTATTAAAATAAAAATATATTAAAATTAATTACATTTTAAAATGAATAATTATAAATAAATAAAAAAAATAAGAATATTTTATAATCATAAAAAACACTACAATTTTATTAAATAAAATCCATTTTAAATAAATATTACGATTAATATTGACTTTTTATTAAAATATTAATTTTATTATACAAAGTTGAAGTGCTCAGGATCATAGACAGACTTTAGACTAAACCTGGCCAGAGTTTAGTAGTATGGGCCTCATGTGGTGTTTATGAATAATAATGATGAATTAATTGATCAATTAACATTTCTCTCACAGCCAGGGTTGTGGTGGATGGGAAACCAGTTCAACTTCAGTTGTGTGACATGGCAGGACAGGTGGGTGAGAATCTGTCTGTCTGTCTGTCTATACAATGGTAAGAAAAAGTATGTGAACCCTTTGGAATTAGCTGGTTTTCTGCATTAATTTGTCATAAAATCTGATCTCACCTTCATCAGTCACAAGTTTAGACAAACACAATGTGCTTAAGCTACCAACACACAAACAAGTATAATCTTTCTTGTCTTTATTGATCACATCCCATTAAACATTCACAGTGCTGTGGAAAAAGTAAGTGAACCCTTGGATATAACTGTTCGATCCTCCTTTGGCAGCAAAAACCTCAAGTGAGCATTTCCTGTAGCTGCGGATTAGACCTGCACAACGTTCAGAAGGAATTTTGGACCGTTCTTCCTTACAGAACTGTTTCAGTTCAGCCATATTCTTAGGATGTCTGGTGTCTCTCTTGAGGTCTTTCCACAGCATCTCTATTGGGTTAATGTCTGGGGTCTGACTGGGACACTCCAAAAGGTGGATTTACTTTGATGTAACTTCTACTGAGCTTCAGCTGCTGCACAGCCACCCTGACAATATCCTGCAGGATATCTTGATAAACTTGGTAATACATTTTTCGTGGTAACCTACCATTGACACCATGCCAGTTTAATGTTGTCCGTATAGTAGACTCATGAACAGAGGTATGATTCCTTCAAGTCTTTATCTGTCACTCTAGGGTTCTTTTTTTACCTCATTGAGCATTCTGCGGTGTGCCCTTTGAGTCATCTTGGCTGGACGGCCACTTCTAGTGAGAGTACTCATAGTACTAAATCATCTCCATTTATAGACAGTCTGTCTAACTGTGGACAGATGAATATCTAACCTCTTCGAGATAACTTTGTAACTCTTTCCAGCTTTATGCAAAGCAACAATTCTTGATCGTAGGTCTTCTGAGATCTCTTTTTTTTTTGTGAGGCATGATTCACGTCAGCAGATGCTTCTTGTGAATAGCAAACTCAAAATATTTGAGTGCTTTTTATAAGTCAAAGTAGCTCTAACCCACACCTCCAATCTCGTTTCATTAATTGGATGCCAGGTTTGCCAACTCCTGACTCTAATTATAGATAGCTTTTGTGGATGTCATTAGCCTAGGGGTTCACATAATTTTCCCAACCTACACTGTGAGTGTTTGAATGATGTATTCAGTATGTACAAGTATAACACAATAATTTGTGTGATATTAGTTAAAACAGTTTGTGTTTGCTCATTATTGTAACTTAGATGATCAAACCAGATTTTAAAATAAATGTATACATAAATGGGTTCACATTGATCTCATAATGGATGGATGAACTCTTTCACTGTGCTTTGAATGGCAGAGATGGGGGGCAGTGGACCATTCTCTCAATGTAAGCAACATGATATGACGGATGAGTGCCACCTTGTGTTAGAATCAGTTCCTTGTATTCTCTTAGGACTCAGTACTGTAGAGTTCTGTGTAAGTGTCAACTAGACTGAATCTGTGATGTGTTCAGCACACTGAATGTAATCTGATTTACACATCTCACTGATGAAATATTACTGCTTTGTTGCATATTTAGTGACATATCTTGTATAGCAAACCACCGGCAACTTTGGGTGTTGAGGAAAATGATGCTTAAGCAACTGAATTGACATCATCAGCAAAAGTGACTAATCTGCTATTAATCTTGTTTTTTAAACCTGCCAGTATGATGTTTGTAATGCCTTCTGGTTTCCTGTTCACAGGACGAATTTGACTGCCTTCGTCCACTCTGTTACCGTGACGCTGACGTCTTCCTGCTCTGCTATAGCGTGGTCGTACCATCTTCTCTCAGGAGCTTGATGGAACGCTGGGCTCCGGAGGTCCACCGTCTCTGTCCAGGCGTTCCCATCATCCTCGTGGGCACCCAGTGTGACCTGCTTGAGGACGTCCAGGTCCTGATCCGACTCGCAGACAGCCAGGAGAAACCGGTGAGCAGAGAGGAAGCCCGTCTGTACGCGAGGAGCATCGGTGTCGTGACGTGTGCTGAATGCTCGGCTCTGACGCAGAAGAACCTGAAGGAAGTGTTTGATGCCGCCATCCTGGCGAGCATGCAGCATGTAGAGGAGGGGGCGTGGCTGAGGAGACTGACGCTGAGAGAAAAAACTCCGGATAAAATCAAACAGCTCTCTGAAACGTGGTGGAGAAAACTGAGCTGTGTAGTGTCAGAGTTTTGAACTTCACTGAGAGTGACTCTACAAGGTTTAAAGGAATATTCCAGGTTCAATACAAGTTAAGTTGCTTTACTTGCGCTTGAGGGGCATAGGGATAATTTGGGGGGCAAAGCCCACCCCAGTACCCCCCCTAGATCCGGCCCTGAGCCGTATATAAAATTATACAGTATGTTATTATTATTATAGTATATCTATTTATTTGTCACTCAGTTTGGGACTGTAGATCAGATCTCAAGGTGACCTTGTTTTGCCTCACCTGTTATGTGTTATAGTAATATTGGATGACGCAGGAGTGTTTGTGTCAGTTTGGCACAGTACCCTGCATTCACAGTCGTGGATTAGCTGATCCTGTGAACAGATTGAAGATCAAGACTAAAGAATGGGGATCTGTCGTCTGCGTCACACCTGCTCATAGTTCTGTACAGCCTAATGCTTTGTTTACATCTTTACTTGAAAACGGTTTTTGTACTCATAAACGCATTTTATAATAAGAAGTCTGCTCTCTGACACATTCATAAAATGAAAGTTTATCAAATAGCATTGTGTGTGACACAGAACATGCAAAAAATGAACGTCACACAGACTGCCCTATCACAGGTCCCTGAAGTCTTTAATCAGATTTGATTAATTTAAATCAGCGTTTTCCCCTTGGCAAGCTGGTTGATGAGTGGTCTTCGCAGCGGACATAATTACTACCATTACAGAATAACAATTACCTCCACAATGGCACAACCACTTCAGGTTTTGAGTGGAACAGCCAAATGAAATAGCAATTTTTAATGCCAGCAATTACACTCACAAATGTCTGACTCTCACAGGTAGAAACACTCTTAAATTAGATGTTTTTGCTTGTTGAAAGATCACCTGTACTATTGAAAGAGCAAATCCAGGCATTAACTACTGATGTGGTACCAGTAATTTGACTAAACTGGCTGTGACTTTAGAGCATCTGAACAGATCTTCTAATGGGATGAGACAGAAGCCACCTGTGGGAATTAGGCAGGCAGATGGTGACTGGTGTTCCCTTCGCAGGATCTCTTGACCTCAGTCTTCACCTGCTGTAGAAATCATACAGGAATAACATCAGTACAATAACATTGCATGAGGGCAATATTGTCAGTATGGCACATTGAAGTCAATAGTTTGTATATTTTTTACAAATACCTTTAATGAAGTAAAAGTGGTCAAATTAACTCATTTTTTTTAACATACTTCCATTCCCAATATGGTATATTCTAAGGCTCATGTGTCCTTGTGTCAACGTTTCCATTTCATATAGTGCTGGATGCTGCAAAGCAAGAGTAGTTGCAGAGCTCAAGAGGTCACTGTTGAGACATGTTACATCTTGAAAGACAGGTAAACCCAAAAGCACCTCATCTCCGACAACAGTAGAAATCAATGCCGGAAGCTCTTTTCCTGAACATGTAATCTGTTCTAAATGCAAACCCAAGTTCTGATGATATTGACGAAACATCTCATTCTCTACTGCATTACTTATTTTCAATGTCACTGTTTTAAAGGAATAGTTCACCCAAAAATTAAAATTCTCTCATCATTTACTCACCCTCATGCCATCCCAGATGTGTATGACTTTCTTTCTTCTGCAGAACACACATGAAGATTTTTAGAAGAATATTTCAGCTCTGCAGTACCATACAATGCAAGTGAATGTTGAGCAGAACTTTGAAGCTCCAAAAAGCACATAAAGGCAGCATAAAAGTCTCCAGTGGTTTAATCCATGTCTTCTAAAGTGATATGATAGGTGTGGGTGAGAAACAGGTCAATATTTAAGCCCTTTTTTACTATAAATCTCCACTTTCACTTTCACATTCTTCTTCTTTTGTTTTTGGAGATTCAAATTCTTCGTGCATATCACCACCTACTGGGCAGGGAGGAGAATTTATAGTAAAAAAGGACTTAAATATTGATCTGTTTGTCTCCCACACCTATCATATCACTTCTGAAGACATGGATTAAACCACTGGATTTGTATCGATTACTTTTATGCTGCATTTATGTGCTTTTTTGAGCTTCAAAGTTTTGGATCCTGTTTACTTGCATTGAATGGACCTACAGAGCTGAAATATTCTTCTAAAAATCTTTGTTTGTGTTCAGCAGAAGAAAGAAAGTCACACATCTGGGATGGTATGAGGGTGAGTAAATGATGAGAGAATTTAAATTTTTGGCTGAACTATCCCTTTAAAGGTGAAGTGTGTAAAATAGGCTCCACTAGCGGCATCAAACAGAATTACAAAAATAACGTCTTGTTTTCATCAAAATTTTCGGTGCATTTAAAATACAGTCATTACTTTTTTATATATGGACTGTTTCCTAGTAATCTAATGCATAAACTTGGCATTGCTTGTGCAAGCTACTCAACTTTAAACAGGTTTCCTAAACACCCTCATCTTTTCCATTGTCAGACAATTTGGTACTGCAAAATTACACACTTTACCTTCAAATCTGATCCATTGTCTTAACTCATTCCAGCCTGAAGCACCTTCTTGGGTGCTGCTGGAACGTGTGTGTGGCCTCTTGTTGTTGTAGCAGAACTGAAGCCCAAATTTAGGTTCTGCTACCCTTTGGATGCCTGTGTGCTTTAAATAGAGTCAAAATAAGTGACAAAGTAAGATAACAGAAAAGAGAGGCAAAAGAGTCGCCCAGAAACATGTGTGAAAGATATATTATTACTAGTAAAATTTTATTATGTGTGCTCATGTCTTGCGCAGTGCTTCGTGCGAAGTTGTGCACATGCTAACTGTAGTTCCAGCTTTGCCCACTGGGGGCATTTTGGAAAGCATAGACCTATTTTTGCAGACCAAAAATTCGACCTCTTGTCGTTCAGATACCTAACTCTAATGACCAAAAAGTATAGGGACACCACTAATAATTACATTGATTTCTGAACACGGGTTCTGCAGCCTCATCATCAGCTCAGTCATGATGTCATACGACAGCTGTGATAATACATGTGGCTCCGTTCAGACAGGACGTGTGAAGGCTGCAGTGGTGTAGATCTGGACAGACAGCGGCAGACACATGTTCAGCACATGTGGAGTAATCCTGAAGGACACACTGAGAGACGTGTGCGGGTGACAGCTGAACAGCTGCTGATCTTTCTGATCTCAGGATTACTTCATCTATAGTGTTTCTTTCTCTGCATCTCTCTCTGTTTCTTTCAGTGGAATTTCTAGTCAAATGTTTAATTCATATAATGTTTGCTCACGTCTTGGGCAGTGTGTCATACAAAGTTGCGCATATGTATACTAACTGTAGTTCCAGTTTCGGCATTTCAGAAAGCATAGACGATTTTTGCAGACCAAGAATTTGACCTCCTGTTGCCAATTTGTTTACATAACTATTCAAAATAGACTGAAATATTTTTTTTTTGAGTGATCACAGCAGCTTATTAATGAGACATTGGGACATCTAGCTAATAATGCCTTACAATAATACATTTTTGAAGTCATGGAAGCATGAGCATTAAGATAAGAGACAATGCTCCTTACTGTAGTAATACAACAGAAATGTGGCTTTCAAATTACACATCACTGTCAAACGTACAGTAACACACAAGTCTTTCACAGTAAAATAGAAAATACCATGTTTCTAAATGTAATCATCTAAAGAGAGTATGTACAGGGAGAATAAAAAAGGACCAAAGACTGAGCCTTGTGGCACACCTGTGTTAGGGTGGACAGCTCATTTTATACATAAATTAACTGGTATTGCTCCGACAGATAGGATCCATACTAAATTATCCTGTCCAAAATTACAACATGATTTTTGCTTGTTTAAACTAAATAAGTAAACAAATAAATGAACAAATAAAAAACGTCTTTATAACGTAAATAAATGTCAATTTAAATTGATAAAATGATTTTCAAGTTTTGTTTTAGACAAAAAGATTTTAAAGTTTTGCCTTTGTAAAGTAATTGTAAATAAGTGTATATATATATATATATATATATATATATATATATATATACAGTATGTATATATGTTATAGAAAAATAAAACACTTCTAAATATATTTTAATATAATTTTATAGACGTAAATAAATATACATTTAAAATGACAAAATTATTTTCTTTATAACATAAAGGTAAATAAACAAATATAAAATGGTAACATAATTTTCAAGCTTTTGCTTGTTTAAAATAATGTATTCATAATGTACATGTAAAAAAATATATACATTTACAGCATGATTTTTAAGCTTTGTTTTATTGTTTAAAATAAATAAATAATGCTTCTATAACAAATGTAAATATGTGTAAATATAATGTCTGTATATTTAAATGTTATTTAAAAAATGAACACTACTAAATATATGCACTATTCTTATGAAAAACCTCAAATATTCATAATCTAGTCTGCACTTTATAAAGTTGTTTCACACACAGTTGTAATTGTCCAGTGGTAAACAGATTACTGGTGGTGAGGATCACTGTGGACAGGTGTGGTCCGGCTGCAGCTGCTCAAGTGTTTTCGGGTTAATGGTCTTCATCAGCATCTCACAGGATCTGCTGAAAGATTTCAAAGCTGCACAAGTGTGATCTAAAGTTTCCAGCCTCACAACTGGAACAGATTCAGCATGAGTGGCTTTCGTGTGAAAGAAAATGATCAACAAGAGCACTTTTTAGACACTTTTGACTTTAGTATCATAAGGTTCTATCTACACCCTGGCCCGTTTTGAGATACAGGGCTTAAGTTTGGCTATTCTAGCGAGCAGACATAGAACTTTTGACACTTAAAATATTAAATCCATAATAAAAAAATAATATATATATATATACTTTATGTGGCCAAAAGTTTGTGGACACCATATGTGCTTGATGAACATTTGATTTCAAAACCTTAGGCATCAATTTCCCCTTTTGGTGCAATAACAGCTTCCACTCTTTTGAGAAGGCTTTCCACTGTACTGTATGTAGTAACATGGCCGCAGGGATTTTTTTTTCACTTGAAGACACCCCATATGTTCCCAAAAGAAGGTTTTGTCAGATTTAGCTCACTTCTAATATCAGTTTTGTCCCAAATTATAATTCCCAAACTATGTATACACACACACACACACACACACACACACACAATCTAATAGACAAAGACGTGCAGCTGTCGGTGCGATTAGACAAGTAGCAGGTGTCTATTTATAGTGTTAGTTAAACAGATCACATAGGCACGTCAGCACTTCTGATCATGCCGTTGTAACAGCCTATAGAAAACACAGACATACATGACATCACAACATTCATCATTTAGACCCCTGAGCCATCTGTCAGCACAGCAGAACTAAACACAACTGCTCTCAGAAGTGAAGAGAGAGATGTTTGGCCAGTACTGCAACCCCACAATTTCTATGATGTAAACATCTGGATCGTTGATAACAAATAAGATACAGACTAAATGTACAAAATTGTATTCCGCCAAATTAAATAATTTACTCAACCTCATGTCGTTCCAACCCGAATTACTTTTTTCTTTGGCAGAACAGAAAAGGAACAGTTGAGCAGAATGTTCATGCTGCTCTTTTCCATAGCTTTGCACAAATTAACTAAGCGAAACCCTTACCCTAATCCTAAACCTATAGTAAGTATATGTTATTAACTAGTAATAATCAGTAATTACTTGTGTAATTACACAGTAACAAGGACACATTCAAATAAAGTGTAACCACAATCAGATATCGGCAAACACATTTTGAATGGGTGCATGCCTAAAAAGTACACTGTAAACCCTAATGCTCAAAATAATGAATGTTTTGAGTAGGGAAACATTCAATCATACACATAAGTTCCAATTAATTAACCTCGATGAGTATTAAGAACTTTCTCTTTTGAGTTCACGAAACTGACACCTTTTAAGTAACCTGAATTGTTTTATATTGTTTTGAGTTTAATGAACTTGCCTCTTTAAATGTACATGAACTTAAATTCATCTGAAACTGGGCAGATATCTCATGACTCTCGACAGGGAGAGTAAATGTTAAAATGAAGAGTTATATAGTGATGAATGTATGGGGGAGACTTGTTAGTGTTTCATGTTTTGTTGAGT
The DNA here is from genome assembly GCF_019703515.2 of Myxocyprinus asiaticus. Lineage (NCBI taxonomy): Eukaryota > Metazoa > Chordata > Actinopteri > Cypriniformes > Catostomidae > Myxocyprinus > Myxocyprinus asiaticus. Next base: position 3,448,510 of record NC_059350.1, read on the forward strand.
TATTTAGAAGAGTTTCTGATATGTTAAAGTTTTAGGGGGTTAGCGTTATGGTGAATAGTGGAGCTTGAGGACAGGTACAATTTAAGTACATTGCTTTACTTGTTGAGCATTTGCTATGCTAGTAATCAAAGCATAGTGTTTCCAGTTAGCATGCTAGGAGTCACTGTAATAGCTAGTACATTTATGCATTTTACATTTATGCATTTGGCAGACACTTTTATCCAAAGTGACTTACAGTGCACTTATTACAGGGACAATCCCCCCGGAGCAACCTGGAGTTAAGTGTCTTGCTCAAGGACACAATGGTGGTGGCTGTGGGGATCAAACCAACAACCTTCTGATTACCAGCTATGTGCTTTAGCACACTACGCCACCACCACTCCAGTACTAGCTAGGTAGGTTGCCACTACTTTAAAGCTGCTGTAAGCGATTTTTTCCATGGAGAGGAATGCACAAAATTGTCCTAATCCCTCAAAGATATTAATGAAATAAGTGTACTGAGATATCTCATTGATCTCTGTAGCTGCATTTCCATCCAACTATTTTTATGTGCATAATTTTTGAAAATGCACATAATAAATCCTGAATGGAAACGTTTGATATGCGAATAGACTCAAAATTCGCATAAAATTAAATGTGCTAGGAGGGGTTTTTGTAGAGTTCTGCATTAGTTAAAATGTGCATTAAAAAGATGGAAACGGCTTATTTGCATGAACGATGGCGTTATGACCATTTGTAAAGCGCGATGGCAATGCGCTCGTCGTTTGTATAGGTGTGCGAGAGCTTGATGTGACTGGCTCAATGGAAGGCCCGACCATGGCACACAATGCTTCAAACATAGCCGTTTAGTCGAAAGTGCTTCACCCAAAGATTGTCGTTTAAGTGGGTCTTCACAATCCACCAGAACTGTTTTGAGCGCGGGCGCTCCCAGGTATATGGAGGCTGTCGGCGAATTGGAATAGTCATTTTGAGCCCTCATTATGTGAGCTACTGCACTTATTCTGTGACGTCTCCTGTCAGCATTTAATAACATAACGTACAATTGCTTTATTACAGCAAATACAACTCTCCCCGAAGCAAAGAGGTCGTTCAGCTGCTCCTGAAAAAGGCATTTACAGTTCATGGAAACAAGCGATGTTTCGCATTTTCTTTAGATGAATTTTCAGTAATGCGCATTAAAAATGCAAAACATTTCGATGGAAGCCCAGCTTGTGACAGCTCTAGACTCTGTAAACAGCAAACAAAAACGTGTCAGCCGCGGACAATGACGCATACTGCCTGTATTGTAGTTGCAGTGAATTTGAGGCATTTTAATGACATTTTTATGCCATGTTGTTCAGAACTGTTGTCAGTTGAGGGCGCTATTTGTTTCTGCTAGTGTCGGTCTTAATAAAGCTCATTTGGTATCTTTGGAGTGCGGCGTTTTGGAAAGAGGGGGCGTGGCTAATCTGACAGCTTGTGGAAATTCTAGAATGGCTAAAATCACTTGCAGCACCTTTAAGTTGAATTTACACAGTAATTTTAAGTTCAGCCAAAGAGTACAATTTTAAGTTAAGTGGCATTAAAATGTATGAGTTCGCTTACACAATATTTCAAGTTAAGAGTAATTAATTAATTAATATGTGTAGCACAAAATCAAAACCTAAAAGTTCAATTAACTTGGGAGTTTATTAACTTAAAAATGTTATGTAAATGACTGCCTCAAATTTTTTGAGTTCTCCTAACTTATTAGGGTTTACAATGTAGCCCGGTTTGTGCGCTATATTCCAAGTCTTCAGAAGCCATATGATAGTTTTGTGAGAGGAACACACAGAAAGTCATTATTCACTGAAAATCTGCCCCTCTTCCGGAGCTCTCAAATTTAATTTGTGCTTCTACATATTTAAAATTGGCGCATTAAGATGCGTTGCACCAGGTTTGACGTGAAAAGTGACATGAGGGTGAGTAAATGATGACAGAACTTTCATTTTTAAGTGAACTATTTCTTTACAATACTACAAAGGCATGAACAGAATATGGATGAAACAGGATTTTATTCAAACATAGTTTATTCACTGCAAAGCATTCAGAGTATTTATTTTCTGCAGATGAAAAATAAATCTACCTGTGCATGTTCTCATGTACAAATACAGTGGTCAAAATGTAAACATTGCTGAAAAATATATATTTTTTTATGTTTATTTTGAGTACTTCATTCAAGAATGTCCAGAGTACAAACCAACTGAGATCAAGACTAAAGGCCAAAGTATACTTCGTTTGTCCATGTTTCTGATCACTCCACGCACAGTACTGTCCGTACACATGCGCTGTCTGTGTGCGGCCCAGATTTTCTCGACACGTGGACAGTTCTCATTTTTGTATTCACTTACGGCCCAAAGAGTATACTCTGAACGCAGTCGACCGGGCGCGATCTGATCCGGAACGCAGAAAAACGAAGTACACCTGGGCCTTAATGAGCAGGGTAAATTTCATTCAAAGTGTCTATCACGTGTCCAGTGCTGATCAGACGTATTTTATATATATATATGGGAAAAGCTAAATATATACAAGACACCCCATAAATTAGTATTTTGAAAAAAGTTAGAAATCAGTTTTTGTTACTCCTTAAAATATTGATAACTTGACATCTTCAATTTGTGCAAGAAGTGGAATATGTGATTTAAAATGATTATTAGAGGTGATTGGTGAGGAAAAACATCAACATTTTATAACAGGACTGCACTTCTTACACTGTCTTTCAACACCAATTCATTAAAGAAACACAAACCAAACATCAATCAATTACATTCAAAAGAGTAAGAATGTGTACCGCTTACATATGAAGCAATTCAACATAAAACACAGGCAGGCTGGAACATCTAGAACAATTCTTATCACCCGTCTCTCTATAAATAGTTTGGTCCAATCAAATTATGCCATCAAATGACCTTCAAAAGATATTGAATACAAAACCCATCATAATATGTATACTAGCAAATGTGTAAATAAATGTTTGGTCCTTCTATGCATTCATGAGAAAGTGACTGTAGACAGTCTCAAAAAATATAGAATTATCCTGAATATGAACAACTTCATTTTAAACTCTATTTTAAAATCGTCCTGTAGTGCTGGTTTGGGATCGGTTACCTGCGACCTGTACCTCATATCAAATCCATTGACATGAAGACATGGACTGATCCTACATCAGCCGTCTATCTCAGCCGAGCAGAGAAGCAGCGCATGTATTCGGTCATCCAGCGCTCATCCGCAACACTCAGTTCTGATCGACGGCACTTCACTAGGTCAGCTGACCTCGACCTCCGGTGATCTAATCCTCTTCCGTGTTTTTCTGACTCTCTTCGAGTCTGGACGCCCACGTCGGCCCGATGAATCTGAGAATAAAGGTGAGTCAGAGTTCATGCTTTGCATCAAAATTTGCATAATCTCTGCATCCATCCAAAGTCCATTTCAGAATTCAAATTTATTAAAGTCATGTGGACTACTCTTATGGTGCTTTTTTTGTCATTTCTGGAGCTCCCATTCACTTTTATTGTTCTATGAACATTCTGTAATATATCTGGGTGCTTCTTCAACTTTGGTCTCATTCAAACATTTTTCATTCATTTTATTTTTAACCATTTTATTTCCTCAATGCATTTATTTAAAAAGTTTCCTACTAACAATGTCCAACGGTTTATTCTCATGTATCACAGGAGATTTCTGTAATTTTTCCTGAAATATTCCCACCACAGTGCACATCATTTCCAGCACATCTCAAATTCTGTATTGTGTTTAACCTTATGCGACCCCAAGCCGTTGTATTTTGGCTTCGCTATATGCAACGCATAATTTTAACCAACTGAAAACAAGACTCTAGACTGTCATTTAAGTGTTAAACTTCTGCCACATGGAGTCACGTGACATAACAGCATGGCGTTGATTTCCGTGAAGCACTTCTACGGGAGCAGCGCCAACAAAAGTGCCTCTGGTAGGAAATCTCTTTACGTTTTTTAATTGCAACCTGTCTGGGCGTAAAGAATTGTGTCTCTAGTTTCGTCTGATATGCCGCTGTAAAAATTTCATTCATTTATTTGTGCGTCAAGGCGCTGATAAACGTGATGTCCACATGCGTGGATTTAGGGACATCGTTCCCTAATAATTTGAAAAAACGTACAAGTTATTTTGAAGAACTTTCAACTCTAACACATCTTTGGGGCATTTCGCTTCATTTTAATATGCAGTTTGTTATATTTTATTTTGTTATCACTGTACAATTCGGTTCTATTCTGTGCATTATCACACTGAAAATCAATGGGTTCATTCAAAAGCTGAAAAATGTTGCTTTCAGAGACTTTATATGGAGTTAGGAAGAAAATAAGGTGCATTTTGAACTGTTCTGAGATCAGTGCAGACAGACAGCACACTGGAGGTTAAGTCATTCACTAAATAGGGAGCAAGGGAGCATCCTCACTATGCAGCTAAGTGCATCCACTCCAAACTTCTCATCAAAAGTTCAATTTCAGGCTGCAGATGATGTTTGGATCACTCAACATGTTTGACAGACATGAGACAATGATAATCAGTACATAGATTCAGAATTTATAATGTATCATTTTATTTTAACATGGTTGGCAGTGATTGGATGATGCTGGACATTACTTTGAATCAGAATTAATTATGCTAATTTCTGATGTAATGTCTGTAACATCTCAAAAACATGAATAACCAACACTCCTGGACACATAATAAACTTGTATAATACATTTGATGAAAAAAATCTGACTTTCTATCACTTGGCATTATTAAAAAAGTTCACAACTTAGTCCCGCTGTCCACATATGTTGACATACATTTTTAGGAAAACAATTTGCTCTAGAAAAACATTTTATTTGATTTATTTTTTGTTTATTTTTTAGTTGCTACTAGTTACAAATCAGAAAGGGAAATGGAAAATGCACACAGCAGTCCCGCTCGGGTCTCAGGAGGTTGACAGAATTATGTGCTGGAAATGACAATGATGGAAAGGACATTTTTAACGTAAAAAAAAAAAAAATAGCCGACTCCTTTGTCTTGCTAAGGCTAACGTCATAGCTAACATTTTGTGTGTCCAAAATACACAGTCAATTTGTTTTTCATTATTTGTCAAAATTATAGCTTGATTGGAAAAGGCGCCCAATTAAAATTCTCTGCTCAAGTGATGTTATCTAGATTAGTTTTTTTCTTCAAACATCTCTTTTCTCATATTTCATGTCAAGCATCACTGACACTTCATGTGTCGACTTGGTTAACAAGCACACTAACTTTAATAGGGGCAGAATTGTTTGTTGTGGTGGAAATTACGCCACAACTGTGGGACAGATGTAATTTTTGATAGAAATAATTTTCACACAATAAATCCTGAAATGTATATTTCACTCTTTGTTTAGATTATCATAGTCTTAAACATGTAATAATCTGTATTTTTATAATAGTTAAAACCATAAAATCTATACATAATTTGAAAAGGCATTTGAAAAGTACCAAAAATAAATGATGAAGCCCTGGTAAAAAGTTTCCAATTCAGTTTTTAATTAGACTTTCATATAAAAATAAATAAATAAATACGTTTAAATCTGTTCGTTTCAAATCAACCCCCTAGACATATAAGTGCCCAAAGTTGATCTTTTGTGTTTCACTAAAGAAAGAAAGTCTTTAGTCCAAGAAAGGGTTTGGAACAACATGAGGGTGAATAAATGATGACAGAATTTTCAGTTTTGAGTGATCTGTCCCTCTAAAACTATTAATTGGCCCATGTTATCTGGGTGTGTTTATCTATAAATTAAAGTTTAATGATCTTATTCCAGTGTTCTAAAATGTTCCACTAATGTTCGGATGTTTTCCATTTCTACAATGATGAAATCCAGCCTTCGCTTAACCTACTAAACCTTTCTACTCCAAAGAAACTAATCTTGCTCGAGCTTCAGGATATCACTGCACTACGCTGAATAATTTAGCTTTTCCACATTCCGTGTCAGATGTCGGCTGGTGCTTCATTACAATGATTAGCACACCACTGTTTAGTTAGGACAGGTTTCCTTTGTGGTTGAACTTAAAAAGTTTCCTCTGTGTATGTATAATTTATTCAAAATTTGTGTGTTTTAAAAAACACTCACTTTCATTTCCGCTAAAGCTCTCTCACTTTGGTTCCCATGGCACAATTCCTAAATTCCAAATTCTGGAATTCGATATTTTTACCCATCCCTAAACAAAACCTACCTACCTCCCTACCCTAAACCTAACCAATAGTGTCATAAAAGCAAATGTTAGATGAAAATAACGCAACCACATAATTTTACGGTGCTTCTATGACACTTTTGGCACACACGTCGACCCGCGTGCCCCACAGGACTCGTACTCCGGTTGCTCGCATTGCAAGTGCAATGCTCTGTCAGTTGAGCTACTGCGCAAGTTAATCGCAATGGAACAAGCTTGTAAATGTAGTTGGTTATGTAATACAAACGTTCAAATATTTCGCCTTACAAGTCATGTGCTACAGTTAAAAGTGTTTAGATGTCATAAGGTAGCACTGTGTCAGGAACAGGGTGAAAAAGTTAGTGTTTTATTTTTTAAATAAACTTTTCTCCCAATTTGGAATGCCCAATTCCCACTACTTAGTAGGTCCTCGTGCTGGTGCGGTTACTTCAATCCGGGTGGCGGAGGACAAGTCTCAGTTGCCTGAGACCGTCAATCCGCGCATCTTATCACGTGGCTTGTTGTGCATGACACCGCAGAGACTCACAGCATGTGGAGGCTTCACGCTATTCTCCACGATCCACGCACAACTTACCACGCGCCCCATTGTGAGCGAGAACCACTAATCACGACCACGAGGAGGTTACCCCATGTGACTCTACCCTCCCTAGCAACCAGGCCAATTTGGTTGCTTAGGAGACCTGGCTGGAGTCACTCAGCACGCCCTGGATTCGAACTCGTGACTCCAGGGGTGGTAGTCAGTGTCAATACTCGCTGAGCTAACCAGGCCCCGAAAAAGTAAGTGTTTATAAACTACCAATCTTCCATTTTCTAGTGATTTGTGTGAAATAAATTAAAGTCATTGTTGTTGTAGCGCCTCTAGTGTTCATTTCAGGAAAGTGCCATGATATGTGCAATGAGCCATGTAAAAATCATTTTGCAAAAACGTAGGTATAGTAACATAAGGTTGTAGCATTAAATTGGCCATCAGAGACCCCATTCAACCACTATGCAGGACTAGATTTCATATGCGATACAGAAAGCTCCAGTTACTAGCAGTTCTCACCTCTCCAGCAGACATGGATGCTCTTATGTTTGGTGTCTTTCTGTCCCTGGTCTCAATATGCCTTTCTGCCCAATCATGACGGGTAAAAGACCATCTGTTGTCACGGTTGGGTGTCCGGACCTTGGTGTTCCCTGGTGGTTGGCTGTTGGCCCTGGATGGTTTTCTTAACACAGGTAGATGTGATTCGTCACTGTCCAGGTCCCTATTAGGGTAGCACAGTTCTGAACGGGGAGCCCGATGTCTTTGACGGTGTCTTGGAACGGATTCTGATGGACCGTTAGTAGTTTTTGCGCCTTTGTACCCATTTTCTGCCATGAATGTAAAAGAAAACTGAATCACTTGATTCAATGTTTGTTGGGGAGTTGCAGGTAGACAGGTATAATTAAGGGAACAATTCACCCAAAAATGAAAATTATTATTATTTTTCACCCTTATGTCGTTCCTTACCCATATGCTGTTATTTTTCCATAAAACACAAAAGTCAAAATGACATGAGGGTGAGTAAATAATGACAGAATTTTCATTTCTAGGTAAACTATTACTTCAGAGAAATTTTTCAATTGGTTTAAATCAATGAATGAATCAATCAAATTATACTTTGGCATGATCACATGAGACATTGACCTACCTACGGGGGCTGAGCTTTCCGAGGATGCACTAGTATCCGTGTGAACTTCCCCATTCACCTGTGGCTTCCAGGATTTCCGAACCTCTGCGGTCTCGTTCTTGGACTCTGAAGAAGATGTATAGTGTTTGGCATTTGAGTTGTTTACCTCCTGCATCTTTGGACTGGACCTTCCACTCGAGTTGGACCCGCTGTCCCATCCATCCCCAAATAACGGTCTATGAGTCTGCTCCATCACCCTCCGGGTCAGTCTGTATTTCACAGAGTCCTCATAACATTTCGAGAATGTCTCCCACTTTGGATCCTGGAACTTCTTCATGTATTCCGTCCGGATCTTCTTGGACATCATGTTGTTATTGTTCGACATTTTGTCCTGTTGAAAAAGTCACATAAGGAATAAACATACTGTAATATAATAATGCAAAATCACATGCCTATTATAAGCAACGTGTTGCAATTGGCAATCTTGTCTGCGTGTAATTAACCCGCACGCATCAGTCACCATCTGTTGCAATGTTAAATGTAGCGTAGGTGCGCATTACGTGATTTTCCCGTTGCAAACTGATCGAAAACCTTACTGTGCATGCAGGAATGTGTTTGGTTTTTTCCAGTTTTCCTGCACAGTAGGTTACAGCCCAGTGCTCACATTATTTATTTATATTCTTGACATACCCTAATGGAAAATTCAACTTAAGCTGGTAGCTGTGTTTGGAACATGTTAGCTGGTTTCTAGCTGGTTTAAGCTGGTCCTAAGATGGTCCAAGCTGGTCTTTAGCTGGTCCAAGCTGGGAGACCAGCTTAGACTAGCTACCAGCTTGGACTAGCTCATGACCAACTTGGACCATCTCAGGACCACCTTGGACCAGCTCATGACCAAACTGGACCAGCTCATGACCATCTTGGACCATCTAAGGACCAGCTCATGACCAACTTGGACCAGCTCATGACCATCTTGGACCATCTTAGGACCAGCTTGGACCAGCTCATGACCAACTTGGACCAGCTCATGACCAACTTGGACCATCTTAGGACCAGCTCATGACCAACCTGGACCAGCTCATGACCAACTTGGACCATCTTAGGACCAGCCTGGACCATCTTAGGACCAGCTTGGATCAGTTCATGACCAACTTGGACCATCTTAGGACAGCTTGAATCATCTAAGGACCAGCTCATGACCATCTTGGACCATCTTAGGACCAGCTTGGATCAGCACATCACCAACTTGGACCAGCTCATGACCAACTTGGACCATCTTAAGACCAGCTACCATGTTACAAAACACAGCTATTTTCCAGCAGGGCATAAGCCGATGCCACATCCTCTTTCTAAAGCTACATTTCTTATATTCTTACATTTAATAAATACATGTTTACCCTGCAATTAATAAATCACGACAATGCTGAGTCGCGTTTATTGTGAGTGCATAAGCATGCGTAATTAAAATGATTCAATACACTACATAGAATATCAGCATATCATAATTTCACATTCATAAACATGTCAAACTACTAAATATAAGCCCATAAATAATTTAATAAATAAACCAAACCTGCTGGTTACAGTGTGAGCGCAGTATGTTTACACTCTTCTCTTCACCTGCCCTTAGTCTGTAGGTAAATATTGACTTGGATCAATAAGCGCTTTAAGCTCACCCACTTTGACCTTCCTTATCGTGAGAGATGAATAATGAGAGAGATAACGTGCATTTTTATCTTCATATCCTTACGACGTCCATAAAATTATGTCCATTATTGTCGAGCGACAGCTGTGTAGTAGAAAAGCAACCCATCCCGTACCTGAGCTCACTGATTTACAGTGCGCATGCGCACAGCATCATCCTAGACTGCCTGAGCACTTCACGCTGAAGTACGCACGCACGCACACACACCAGTCCACCGTTTAATTGTTCATAATTTGATTGTAATCAACTACTTTGTTACAGTGGGTTGTGGAAGTATTCTTTTACCTTATTTCAATAAACATACTGTAATATAATAATGCAAAATCACATGCCTATTATAAGCAACGTGTTGCAATTGGCAATCTTGTCTGCGTGTAATTGACCCACGCGCGTCAGTCACCATCTGTTGCAATGTTAAATGTAGCGTAGGTGTGTTTTACGCGATTTTACCATTGCAAACCTATCGAAAACCTTACTGTGCATGCAGGAATGCACAGTAGGTTACAGCCCAGTGCTCACATTATTTATTTATATTTTTACATACCCTAATGGAAAATCCAACTTAAACTGGTAGCTGTGTTTGGAACATGGTAGCTGGTTTCTAGATGGTTCAAGCTGGTGCTAAGATGGTCCAAGCTGGTCTTTAGCTGGTCCAAGCTGGGAGACCAGCTACCAGCTTGTCATACCAGCTCAAGGTGGTCAAGCTGGTTTTTGGAAGATGGTAGCTGGTCGACCAGCTAAGGACCAACTTGGACAAGCTCATGACCATCTTAGGACCAACTTAGACCATTTTAGGACCAGCTTGAACCAGCTCATGACCAACTTGGACCAGCTCATGACCATTTTAGGACCAGCTTGGACCAGCTCATGACCATCTTGGACCAGCTCATGATCATGACCATTTTGGACCAGTTCATGACCATCCTGGCCATCTCAGGAACAGCTTGGACCAGCTCATGACCAACTTGGACCAGCTCATGACCAACTTGGACCAGCTCATGACAATCTTGGACCAGCTCATGATCATGACCATTTTGGACCAGCTCATGACCATCTTGGACCATCTTAGGACCAGCTTGAACCATCTTAGGACCAGCTTGGACTAGCTCATGACCAACTTGAACCAGCTCATGACCATCTTGGACCTTCTTAGGACAGCTTGAATCATCTAAGGACCAGCTCGTGACCATCTTGGACCATCTTAGGACCAGCTTGAATCATCTTAGGACCAGCTTGGACTAGCTCATGACCAACTTGAACCAGCTCATGACCATCATGGACCATCTTAGGACAGCCTGAATCATCTAAGGACCAGCTCATGACCAACTTGGACCAGCTCATGACCACATTGGACCATCTTTGGACCACCTTGGACCAGCTTGGACCAGCTCATGACCAACTTGGACCATCTTAAGACCAGCTACCATGTTACAAAACACAGCTATTTTCCAGCAGGGCATAAGCCGATGCCACATCCTCTTTCTAAAGCTACATTTCTTATATTCTTACATTTAATAAATACATGTTTACCCTGCAATTAATAAATCACGACAATGCTGAGTCGCGTTTATTGTGAGTGCATAAGCATGCGTAATTAAAATGATTCAATACACTACATAGAATATCAGCATATCGTAATTTCACATTCATAAACATGTCAAACTACTAAATATAAGCCCATAAATAATTTAATAAATAAACCAAACCTGCTGGTTACAGTGTGAGCGCAGTATGTTTACACTCCTCTCTTCACCTGCCCTTAGTCTGTAGGTAAATATTGACTTGGATCAATAAGCGCTTTAAGCTCACCCACTTTGACCTTCCTTATCGTGAGAGATGAATAATGAGAGATATAACGTGCATTTTTATCTTCACATCCTTGCGACGTCCATAAAATTATGTCCATTATTGTCGAGCGACAGCTGCGTAGTAGAAAAAACAACCCATCCCGTACCTGAGCTCACTGATTTACAGTGCGCATGCGCACAGCATCATCCTAGACTGCCTGAGCACTTCACGCTGAAGTACGCACGCGCGCACACACACCAGTCCACCGTTTAATTGTTCATAATTTGATTATAATCAACTACTTTGTTACAGTGGGTCGTGGAAGTATTCTTTTACCTTATTTCAACATTTTATTATGGAAAATGACGTACTGGGGATTAACAGGTTGCAATAATTACAGCAAGCGTACTAAATAAATTCCTCTCATTACAAAGCGCACGCGCAGTAGAGTTTTCCCGCTACCTGAGGAAAAAAAGCGGGAATATTTCACCTCATGAGAAATTACATATATTTTGAAGTATGAATTCTTTACCTTTTTTTTTTTTTTTTTTTTTTTTGTCCAAACAACATCCATATTATGCTGTCTAAAACTCTCAAATAATTAAAATATAGGTGCCACTTCTAACTATGATACAGGGCCAGGACAGCAACATACATGGCGGGGACATTGAAGGTCTCAAACATGATCTGGGTCATCTTCTTTCGGTTGGCCTTGGGGTTCAGAGGGACCTCAGTGAGCAGGGTGTGATGCTCCTCAGGGGCCACGCGGCGCTCCTTGTAGAAGGTTGTAGAAGCACCATATAAAGAAGAAAACATGTTAGGAATAAAACAGTACTATTATTCCTTGAAAAGATGGTTGGTAGTTTTGTAAACATGGTTACAATTGTCCCCATACTTAGATCATTTTAAAATAGTTTCTTCAGTCGAACTAGGTAAATTAATTGCTTTGTGTAAATTGGATGCAATTATTCTAGATTACTGCATTTCTTTTGTTTTGTAAATAATTGTAATAAATATGTGATTACACTATAATCAGGCAGTACTAAACTTGTGGTTAATAAAGATTATGATTGTGGTTTCAGCTTTTATACAGGCAGTGCAAACTTGGGAGTCAAGTACAGGGGCATTTGTCAAAACAAACAAGTACAAACCCCCCAATATTTATATCATGATCAGTGGAAACATGTAAATGCTTCATGTTGCAACCCCTCCAAATTTCAAGCCAAATCTACACTCTTGGTCAAGTGCAACTGTCAATACTACTGTATGTCCTAAGGGAATCTAGAATCTCTTTAAACAGTCTTGATGGTTTATAGCTGTCAGTTTACAGACATAACAAGACCAAGCATAATGTTATTTATCTATAAACCATCTGAGAGGTTGTGTAAATATGATTTAGTCCGTCTCAGTGTGGGGTGAAGCCTTGTATACCATGTCTCAAGTCATTAGAGCAAGCAGCAGTTACTGGAATGACATATTCATTCTTCCATGTTCAAAAATACATATTCAACTTTTATTACTCTGTTGGTGTGTGATTTGTGTTGGATATCAACTGGGGAGGGTGTACAGTGGAACATATGGCAGTGTCAACATCACTTGAATCTAAGGGAGCAGGGTGCTTCCTTTCTAGCAGCATTCACCAAAATACCAAGCCAAGTAAGTCAGTAATGTTTACAACTGCTTGGTTCTATGTCATCAAGCAGTTGCAAGTGTCGTTAGAAAAATGTCCGACTAGTCGCTTGGTTCCTGAGCAACGGGCAGTGATAAGATGGTGGGCCGGGTGTTTAGAAGCACTTGCAGTGGACGATGCTGGGACCAGCCTCATCGTATTCCTGCTTGGTGATCCACATCTGCTGGAAGGTGGACAGGGAAGCCAGGATGGAACCGCTGATCCATACGGAATACATATGCTCAGGGGAGCAATGATCTGCAAAGAAGCAGAAAATAAACACCATTCAGAAAACCAATCTACATTGTCAATTTTGGCAACACATGACTTTCATCAGTTTTAATGTCAACATGAAAACATAATCCATCCACCTGTACAACTGCTTATCCTAAGTAGGTTCACAGGAGTGCTGGAGCCTATACCATATTTTTACATAAACTGTTTAATGTCCTTACCCCAATAAAGGAAAGCCGTTTAAGGCGTTTACATGGCCTTACAAGTTGTCGGCTTATAAAGCATAATCAACGTCAGATCGTGCATGTAAACATGCTCAGTGTTGCGTTTCAAGTTAAAACCAGTTAATTTTAAAAAGTGTTATAGCTGTGGGCTATTTTACCTTAATTTACATTGTGCTAGGAGCCAGGGCTGTGATCTCCTTCTGCATACGGTCAGCAATACCAGGTACATTGTGGTACCACCAGATTCCTGATGTCAATGACACACTTCATGATGCTGTTGTAAGCGGTCTCGTGAATGCCAGCAGACTCCATACCTGGGTAAATATTTTGAAGGGAGCACAGATTTTAGAAACAGAGGAATAATTACATGGCGAAAATGTAAGGTAGCAAGAGATAATCTCACTCAGATTTGTTTTCAAACGTACCAATGAAGGAAGGCTGGAACAGGGTCTCAGGGTAACGGAAACGTTTGTTACCGATGGTGATGACCTGACTGTCAGGAAGCTCATAGCTCTTCTTGAGGGAGGAAGGAAGAGGCAGCGGTAGTGGCCATCTCATTTTTGAAGTCCAGGGCAACATAGCACAGCTTCTCCTTGATGTCATACACAATCTCACGCTCAGCTATGGTGGACAACACTTTGTTTAGTTTCTTAGGGCTTTACACGTGGTAAATGTTTCAACATGCCAAGTACTCCAGTGCTCTCATAAGTCTACACTTCGGTGACGTAATATTAGACTATTGGGTAAGTAGTCCAATGTTGAGCCTCAGCAACAAGGTGAATTGAGGGTGTGTAACAGCCACACCCTGAAGCATAAAATGACCAATGGGACCTCCAACAGTTTTTTGGACTTCTTGGATGCAAGTATAGGCCACAAGACCAAATAAATCAAGTCTGCCATTGCGGAAAGGGACCATCCAGAGCTTAACTACATATTTTAGTATGAAGGAACAAGGTACACACCTGTTGTGACAAAAGAATATCCACGCTCAGTCAGGATCTTCATCAGGTAGTCTGTCAGCTCGTGACCAGCCAAGTCCAGACACATGATGGCGTGGGACAGAGTGTAACCCTCATAGATGGGCACATTGTGGGTCACACCATCACACCAATTCAGTGCAATACCTAATAGCAGCAAAGAACAAGAAATCAGTCAGCTTCAGGGGCCTGGGTACCTCAGCGAGTATTGACTACCACCCCTGGAGTCACAAGTTCGAATCCAGGGGGTGCTGAATGACTCCAGCCAGGTCTCCTAAACAACCAAATTGGCCCGGTTGCTAGGGAGGGTAGAGTCACATGGGGTAACCTCCTTGTGGTCACTATAATGTGTGGTTCTCGCTCTCGGTGGGGCACGTGGTGAGTTGTGCATGGATGCCGTGGAGAATAGCGTGGGCCTCCACATGTGCTATGTCTCCTAGGTAACACGCTCAACAAGCCACTTGATAAGATGCACGGATTGACAGTCTCAGACGTGGAGGCAACTGTGATTCGTCCTCCGCCACCTGGATTGAGGCGAGTCACTACGCCACCGCGAGGACTTAGAGCGCATTGGGAATTTGGCATTCCAAATTTGGGAGAAAAGGGGGGAAAAAAGAAAAGAAATCAGTCAGCTTCAATGAACAGCTATACAGAATACATGCTTAGCTACAAGTTTAGAATTATAACTGCATCAAATGCTGTGTGTATAACGATGTTTTGATTTCTCATTCACAGCATGTTTTCTTACCCGTGGTACGGCCAGAAGCATACAGACACAGGATGGCCTGGATGGCAACATACATGGCGGGGACATTGAAGGTCTCAAACATGATCTGGGTCATCTTCTCTTGGTTGGCCTTGGGGTTCAGAGGGGCCTCAGTGAGCAGGGTGGGATGCTCCTCAGGGGCCATGCGGAGCTCGTTGTAGAAAGTGTGGTGCCATATCTTCTCCATGTCATCCCAGTTGGTGATGATGCCGTGCTTGATAGGGTACTTCAGGGTCAGGATATGTATTTTGCTCTGAGCCTCGTCCCCAATGTAGGAGTCTTTCTGACCCCTACCGACCATCACACCCTGAAGAGGACCAAGAGAAACAGCATGATCAGAACTGCCCAAAGTGGCCTATGGTCAGTGTGAGCAAACCTACAAACTTTTCTACCCTTAAATGTTATCCCATTACAAATCCAATAAGGAAATCTGTATTTACCTAGTGACGAGGGCGGCCAACGATGGAAGGGAAGACCCAAGCCAGCCTTGACCAGGCCGGAGTCGTTGTCACACACCAAAGCTGTAGTCTCTTTGTCGTCACACATCTTGATGGATTCTAAAAATACACAAAGTAAGTGAGAAAACAATGTCACAGCGGAATTAAAGACTATAGGTCTTATGCCACAAGCCACTAAAATGCTAAACCAAATAGTATCTACAATCATTCGCCATGTTCAAAATTGCATACTACGTAAACAGTACTGTGCAAAGGTTTTAGGCACTTGTGAGAAATGTTGCATAGTGAGGATGTCTTCAAAAATAATGACATAAATAGTTTTCATTCATCACTTAATGTCATACAAAGTCCAGTAAACATAAAAAAGCTAAATCAATATTTGGTGTGACCACCTTTGCCTTTAAAACAGCCCCAATTCTCCTAGATACACCTGGACAGTTTGTCTTGGTTGTTGGCAGATAGGATGTTTCAAGTTTCTTGGAGAATTCACCACAGTTCTTCTATCTATTTAGTCTGTCTCAATTGCTTCTGTTTCTTTATGTAATCTCAGACTGACTCCATGTTCAGTGGGGGGGCTCTGTGAGGGCCATGACATCTGTTGGCAGGGCTCCCTGTTCTTCTATTCTAATCTATTCTATTTGCAAATGGAATGTTTGGGAGTCTAAAATGTATATTTCTTATAGACACACTAAAGCTAAAGCCATCTTAAGACACATTTTTTGTGCCTACGACTTTTGCACAGTACTGTATATATGACAGAAATAGTAAGAGTAGTATGGTAGTAAGTCCTGTTAAACATTAAACTTTGTTGAGTGCATTATCCAAACCAAACATCCAACAAAAAACAGCCAAATTAACTAAATTATCATAAATCTTTCATTGTATTTTATAAGTTAGCTGTTAGTTCATCTGAGGCACAATACTTATTAAAAAAAAAAAAAAAAACATGAAAAACTACAAATACTTATAAGAATTAATCTCCCGATAGCATTTATAGTAAATTAGCAGATTGCCATTTTGGCAGCGTGACAGAGGACAGTTTCATTTCTATTTTTTAATTGATTAAAATATTTTGTATGGATATAAAAATGAATTCTATAATTATTGTATAATTGCATACTTATTATACTTGGCATGCATACTAATCACACATGCTATTACGTGTTACCGCTACTGATTCTTTACAACATTAAGATGAGATAAGACTGTATGCCGCAGATTATTATTAGTAGAATAGACTATTTTGGAAAATGTAATTAACACATGCAGAGATTAGCTTGCTAATGCATCCATGCAATAAAGTGATATACAAGAGTTTTGAATCTTGGTCAAATCATTGTAAAATGTCCAGTCAAATCATTGTAAAATGTCTTTTCCAGTTCACAGCAGCGATCCTTGTTGATGTAGTTTCTGAGATAAATCGTAAAACAGTAAAACTTTCACATCTCAATAAGGGCTTGACAGGAAATTATGTTTAGTTATGCAAGATAATAAATATATATTTCATTAAAACTATTAATTAAATTATAAATATACATCAATCATTCAATAAGTAAAACTTTTCAAGCAATTACTGTTGTGATAAAATCACCATTGCTCTCTTTGGCAGGACAGATGTCTCCCATTTAGATGTTTTCTTTACAGATTCAGCAGCTAATTTAAAGGATGAAAGCAGAACCAAGAATTACACGAGTCCTATATTAGGAGCAATGTGTTCAGTTTATCACACATATAAGCAACATGGTATATCTGGGTCAAAAGAGGAGTGTTTGTCAGTCTATAGGAATCTACAGGGTGTTTACGTCAGTTTCCGGTAACCAGTGATGACACTCTGAATGTTTGATGCCAAGCCTAAATGCCATTTTACAACTTAAATGAATATCATATTTCCTCCTGGAGCCAGACAGTTTAACTAGTGTCTTTAGAGATTACAGAGGCTCCCGACCCCATATAGGGTGTCAGAGGAGCCCCCATAAAATTCAGCATATTTACTGTGGACAGCACCAATTTTACACTCTCTTCCCTATTTTTAGGAGTTCAGGGGAGACATTTGCTTTACAATCAGTTCAGCTGCTGCTTCTCACCAGCTGCTGGAGGAGGAAAAGGAGAAAAACTAAGTGGGAGAGCAAGGAGAGAATAAACAAGACAACTAAACATGCAATCGAAGAATGAAGTCATTACCCTTACGTAATTGAATGTCTTTCATTCAGATTAAGTACGTTTCATTAAGATAACATAATTTAGTTGGATTAGGTTGAATTTATGTACTATTGTAGTTTTAACTCAACTTCGTTAGCTTCGTTTATTTAATTTTCTTATGTTAGTTCAACTTAATTTATTTTATTAATCATTAGTATTTGCCAGGTGAACAAGTGAAAGGATGGTTTAATAGCAACTGCTTAAAGAGCTAAACATCACTCAATGCGGATATATAGTATATTTTTCAAGTGTCAATAAACCTGCTCTTCGGCACAGTTCAACTTTGGATTTTCTAGACACCGTAATTTCAGGATGACCAGAGCAACATTTCAGATGTAATGATTGGTCCTCTAAGTAGTCATGACTTTTTTCATGTGCATCTTGTATTCCTAATAAATTCAACAGAAGTTTATAAAGTTATAATGTGTTTGCATCATAGTTTGTGCGCATTTCTTTTTATCTAATAAAAAAAATTTATCCACCTCAAGCAAGCACATACATTTTTATTGTGCATTTTGGAGATTTTATTAGCATCTCTGTGTTTCCATCCAACAGTCTTAATGCGATATCTCAAAATGCACATAAAAATACATGGATGGAAACCTAGCTAATGCTACATCACCACCACAAAACATTTCTATGTAGTCCCAACTCAAATGGATTAAGTAAACTTCCATTTTACAAATGTAAATGGTTAGAACGCAATGAAATCAAGTTGTAACAAAAAGGTCTAGAATTGTGTTGCTTTAGTTAATTTTAATTAAATTGAACAAGCAGTGCGAGGAAGCACAATTCAGATTTGAGAGCCAATTTTCAGCTAATTCAGACAAATTTCGATCGGTTCCTCACATAAAGCTATCGTATAGCTTCAGAAGACATGGAATGTAGCGCACAATTTGTATGGCTAATTTTATGGTGGGTGTTTTTGAGCCATTGGTCACCCTTGGTGTGTTTTCATTGTATGTAAAAGAGCAGCACCTTGACATTGCAACTAACATTTATTTTGTTTCATGAAAGAGGGAGAGAGAGAAGGTTTGAAATGACACAAGGTTGAGTAAATGATGACAGAATAAATTTTGGTTAAACTATCCCTTGGGGCCTGGGTAGCTCAGCGAGTATTGACCACCCCTGGAGTCGCGAGTTCGAATCCAGGGTGTGCTGAGTGAGTCCAGCCAGGTCTCCTAAGCAACCAAATTGTCCCGGTTGCTAGGGAGGGTAGAGTCACATGGGGTAACCTCCTCGTGGTCGCCATAATGTGGTTCTCACTCTCGGTGAGGCATGTGGCGAGTTGTTCGTGGATGCCGCGGAGAATATCGCGAAGCCTCCGCACATGCTACGTCTCCACGGTAACGCGCTCAACAAGCCATGTGATAAGATGCACGGACTGATGGTCTCAGACGCAGAGGCAACTGAGATTCGTCCTCTGTCACCCAGATTGAGGTGAGTCACTACGCCACCATGAGGACTTAGAGCGCATTGGGAATTGGGCATTCCAAATTGGGGAGAAAAAGGGGAGAAAAAATATCCCTTTAAAATAAAAAAGTTTTATAGAATTATGCACCAAGAAGAAAAAATAAAGTCAACTCATTAAAGAAATACAACATTTATTCTGAAAATTCATGTGCTGGAACATGTGTTTACCTTTTTTATGAAACAGAACAAAAAAAAATTGGCATATTAACAAGGGAACATGAAGCACAGGCAGGAAGTGATGTCATATCTGCGCTTTCAGGTAGTGCTCATAATTTGCTCGCAGGAGGAACTCAAAGTAAGGGTTTAATTTAAGACTCTCCAGCTCCTCTTGATGCAGTAGATCCTTCACGTCAGGCAGGTATGACTGCAGAGAAACACCTTTGTAAACACAAAGACATCAGTCATGTCTTGTCTTAGAGGTGTTTGAAAATCAATGCATGTCCCAACAGAGTAGTTTTCTGTGCTCTATATGCTAACTAGCAAACGTTTATGTCTTTAAACCTCATTTATAGGAACCCTGAGTGTGTTTTAAAACAGAATGAAAAGGGTTACCATACCTCCTTGGATGAGTTTCTGCAGGATCTTGACAAAAGTGCTGTCTCTGGCCGCTTCCAGAGGGTCATCGTTGTCATCAGAAGAGGACCAACTGCAGTACAGATCAACCAGTCAAATAAATACAATAACGAGCAAGTAAAAGCAGAAAAAAGAAGTCATTCATGTTTGGAAGAACATGAGAATTTGAGAATTTTAATTTTTGGGTGAACTATCCCTTTAATGGTATCTTATGGAAGTAGCCATATACAATCCCTCACTTTAACTTCATAAAGATTTTAACTGGTACTCTTTTAGGTGCTCACCTCTCCTTCCAGTCTTTCTTTAAGGCTTTACTGAAGATCTCTCGTTTCAGGGCCTCAATATCAACTGCATCCTCCTACAAACACACAGGTAATGAATGGATGTATAAAACAAACACACACGGTACAAGGTAAAGTAACTAATTTCCAATGTTTTACACAATAACGTGATTCTTCAAGTGCAGATACCTCCTCAATGTACTCCAGCAGGTCAAGAGCTTTCTTTAAGTCGTACTCGTTGGCTCCGCGGTTCTCATCACAGATATAGAGCTGGAGACATGGAAAAGAGAGACATAAGAGAGATGAGAATATACATTGGAGTGTGCATCCATATTTTACCTTAGTTTTGAGCTTGCAGTCTGAATGTGGTGAGCCACAAAGGCCACAAATTAAAGACAACGCATCTTTCTTTTATGTTATCATCGCTGGTTACACACAAAAACAGTGTGACTAGTGTAGTCTGACTCATGAATGTATGAGTCTTATGAGCAATCATTTTTTTTTTTTTTTTAGGTCAATGAAGTCAAGTTGTCGAACTGAATCATATTAACGAATCAATCCAAGCAGTTACTGAATTAACATCTGACTCACTGAACAGCAAGGCATCGTAACTTTCATTCTGACACAAAATGAAGCGACAGCTGTTACCATGTTATTTGTACAGTATAATTACTGACCGGTTGTTTCCTATAAAAATATGTACTAGAAGATACATATTCAAAACTACTTTTTTGTTTGTAATGTAAATAAAAATATAAATAATTCTAATAACAACTAGACAGGTAAAGTTTGTCAGATAAACTTTGATGTTGACTTGACAAAGCCTTGTCTGAAAGATTACACTAGTTTTAAAAGTTTGAAGTTTGATAGTTATACAGACATTACACTAAGACAAACAGCCAGTTAGCTCGCGAGACAGATAGTCAGTACAGACTGTCACACTGATAGTCGATAAACCGTCAAATACAGAGAGAGAGACAGCAACTTAAAGCAGATCAAAGGCCTTTTGTAGGCTTGTTTACATTTGAATTTTATTGACAGTTGGATTTTGAATTAACGAGCATTCCTTTGGCCCGTTTAAACATTCCGTCAATGTAAGTCTATGCGTTTTTTCCTCATTTTGATTGTCCGCTATGTGAAAACCGTAAGTCTGATCAGATTGACAGTTGGAGTTCGAATTAACAAGCGTTCCGTTGGCCCATTTAAATGTTCCATCAATGTAAGTCTATGCGTTTTCTCTGACTTTTGATTGTCTGCTATGCGAAAACTGTAAGTCTGATCAGATTGACAGTTGGAGTTCGAATTAACGAGCATTCCGTTGGTCCATTTAATAGGGGTGTAACGGTACACAGAAGTCACAGTTCGGTATGTACCTCGGTTTAGGGGTCACGGTTCGATACGAGTTCGGTACAACAGGAAAAAGCAACACATCCCAAATGCTAGGTTTCTTTTCATTTATTTTGAACAGACAGTAGTGCAAATTACAGTTTGTTCCACCTAGCAGCATTTAGTCTCCCTTGAGGTAGTTGGTACAGTACAGACTCCTTTAGTGTATTAAGCAGTAAACAGAATGCACTCTTACACAGGCCATATTGTTTTGTAGAGTTGATAAAAAACAAAAGGTATTTGGTCACAATCAGCTACAAAACTGAAAAGCATCTCGTGTTATAAAAGTACAAAATAAATAGAATAATGAAAAATAAAACTTGTGCATTAGGAGAAGCCATTCTTGTTTTGGGTTGGTGCATAGATGGTCTCTTCTTCTTCTGCTCTTCTTCCTGTTATGGCGGTTAGCAAACAGCATTGCATTAAAGTGCGCACCCCCTTCTGGATTGGAGTGGATCGCCTGTGACTGTCTCAGATGTATTCTACGTCTGACTGCATGCACCGAACCGTGAGGTCAGTAACGTGACGGTTCGGGATGAATACATGTACCGTCACACCCCTACCATTTAAATGTTCCATCAACGTAAGTATGCGTTTTTTAAGATTTTCGATTGTCCGCTATGCGAAAACCATAAGTCTAATCAGTTTGACAATTTGAGTTTGAATTAACTAGCATTCCGTTGGCCCGCTTGAACATTCCGTCAATTTAAGTCTATGCGTTTTGTCCGACTTTCGATTGTCCGCTATGCGAAAACCGTAAGTCTGATCAGTTTGACAGTTGGGGTTCGAATTAGCGAGCATCTGTTGGCCCGTTTACACATTCCATCGATGTAAGTCTATGAATTTTTTCCCACTTTTGATGGTCCGCTATGTGAAAACCGTAAGCCGATTGTCAAGACAACATAAATAAATTGTAACTTATTAGGGCAAATCGAAAGGATTTCTTTCCATCTCTCACCATCAGCTACAGACTCAGCCCAGCGGGGGTCACGTGCAGGGTAGTCATCCATCAGGTCCAGGTCAATCTGTTTCACAACCCCATCCAGCTCCGCACCTCCTTCTCCATCACTGGGGAAGAGATCGTCCACCATGCTTTGAGCACCAATCAGATCATGAATGCAGAGAAAACCACAGGAAATGATCTCCAAGAGCTGCAGTCGCAGATTTAACACAGATATAACTACAAGCTGACTATGATATGTAACACAATTTAATTGACAAAAACTTGAGATTGTGTAAAAAGAAAGACACCAACCGGCAGAACTGCAGGAACGCTTGTTTCAGCAGTTCAGTTTTGTCCTCCTGGGCCACCATATCCATTTTAGGGGGCGTTTCTAATGGAGTGCCCTGAAAAGCAAACAAGAAAATATTAGGTGATGACGTCCCATGACCTCTAGTCAAGTAAACTCTAGTTAAGCATTGATAACCCCCTGAAAAAACTCATAATTCAGTCTTAAAACCCATTTAAAACCAGTCTGGGAGACCAGCGAACCAGTTTAGGCTGGTTTTAGCTGTTTTTTCCAGCAGGCAAGCCAGTCAGAGGTTTAGTTCTATGTAAACCCAGTTCAGACCTCAGTACCAGGTCCAGACACTGAGGTACAGATTGAGTCCTCCATGTCCTCAGGCAGCAGGGAAAGGGTCTGTCTCGCTAAAACGGCAACAAGTCCATTGTTCTAAGAACACCGGTAGAAACACAACACTGTCACGGGTAAGGTCCATGGTGGCACACACACCGCCACCACGGATATGGTCACCTGGAGAACAGACAATAAAGAAAAATAAGTAAACTAGAATACCTTGTTTTGGCTTGCTTACATCACCACGCTTTCCATTCTGAATGACATACCTGGAGAGCTGAAGGAAATCTTCTCCTCAGGAAGAGCTCCGTGTCCGATACCAGTACTGCAGGCATACACCATCTCCTCATTATAGAGGAACGCAGCAGGACTAGATGCCTGCGGCAACACCAAACGTGTCTTCTGTAGCTCCTCCTCACTCTAACCAACAAATGAGAGTAGATATTATTGATGGTTAAAGAAATTAAAACTTGCTCAATGGCTAAATTTCATGATGTCATGTTTTATATATTTTAAATACCTATTAATTCTATTCTTTATTCACTAGCAAATTTAATTTTGATTACTTTCGTTTAGGAAGCTGGCGTATATGAAGCAGATTGTTGTTGTCGTTTTATAAAAGCAACATTGCTTTAATATCAATACTTATTACTCCAAAACATAGTAACGTTCTCAAATGGCCAGATTCCAGTCAGAATGACGGACCTAATTTTGCAAGTTTCAAACTGCTCTACAGTCATATACAGTGGCACATATAAAGTATGTGAACCCTTTGGAATTAGCTGGTTTCCTGCATGAATTGGTGATAAAATGTGATCTCATCTTCATCAACGTGACAAGTTTAGACAAACACAATGTGCTAAAGCTAACACACAAACAATTATAATCTTTCATGTCTTTATTGAACAAATCCCATTAAACATTCAAAGTACTGTGGAAAAAGTAAGTAAAACCTGTTAATATCTATTAAAACCTGTCGATCCTCCGTTGGCAGCAATAACTTCAACCAAGCGTATCCTGTAGCTTCGGATTAGACTTGCATAACATTCAGAAGTAATTTTGGACCATTCTTCCTTACAGAACTGCTTCAGTTCAGCCATATTCTTAGGATGTCTAGTATGAACGGCTCTCTTGAGGTCATCCCATAGCATCTCTATTGGGTTAAGGTCTGCAGTCTGACTGGGACACTCCAAAAGGTGGATTTTCTTTTTTTAAGCCGTTCTGTAGTGGATTTACTTCGATGTGTTGGGTCATTGTCCTGCAGCATCACCCAACTTTTACTGAGCTTCAGCTGGTGCACAGCCACCTTGACATTGTCCTGTAGGATATCTTCATAAACTTGGGAATTCATTTTCCCTCGATGATGGCAAGCAGTCCAGGCCCTGAAGCAGCAAAGCAGCCCCAAATCATGATGCTTCCCCCACCGTACTTCACCGTTGGGATGATGTTTTCATGTTGGTATGCGGTGCCATTTTTATGTCATACGTAGTGCTGCGTGTTCTTCCCAAACAATTCAACCTTAGCTTCATCAGTCCACAAAACATTTTCCCAGTAGCATTGTGGAGTGTCAAGGTGGTCTTTGGCAAATTTCAGGAGCGCAGCAATGTTTTTGTTGGAAAGCAGCGGCTTCTTTCGTGGTGTCCTGCCATTGACATCATACCTGTTTAATGTTTTCCGTATAGTAGAGTCATGAACAGAGATGCTAACCATTTCCAATGATTCCTTCAAGTCTTTATCTGTCACTCTAGGGTTCTTTTTTTACCTCATTGAGCATTCTGCGGTGTGCCCTTTGAGTCATCTTGGCTGGACGGCCACTTCTAGTGAGAGTACCCATAGTACTAAATCATCCCCATTTATAGACAGTTTGTCTAACTGTGGACGGATGAATATCTAAGCTCTTCGAGATAACTTTGTAACCCTTTCCAGCTTTATGCAAAGCAACAATTATTGATCATAAGTCTTCTGAAATATATTTTTTTGCAAGGCATGGTCCACGTCAGCAGATGCTTCTTGTGAACAGCCAACTCAAAATGTTTGAGTGCTTTTTATAAGTCAAAGTAGCTCTAACCCACACCTCCAATCTCGTTTCATTAATTGGATGCCAGGTTTGCCAACTCCTGACTCTAATTATCATTTGTTGACATCATTAGTCTAAGGGTTCACATACTTTTTCCAACCTACACTGTGAATGTTTGAATTATTTATTCAGTATGTACAAGCACAATAGAATAATTTGTGTTATTAGTTAAACAGATTGTGTTTGTTCATTACTGTAACTTAGATGAAGATCAAACCAGATTTTAAGACAAATTTATACATAAATGCAGGTAATTCCAAAGGGTTCACATACTTTTTCTTGCCACTGTACAAAGATTAAAATATTCAGTACAATGTGAACAGATTTAGTAAGAATGTGATTGGCTGAAGCATCTTAACCAACATTTATATGCACTGAAAACCCTAATAAGTTGACTTTACTAAACTCGCTCCCTCAATTGAACTGATGTTGTCTCCAAAACTTGTGTTATTAAGTTCACTAAACTTGAAGTTCATATAGAATGAACTTAACTATTTAAGTTAAGGTAACTAGATGCAAGTAGACTTCACTCAGATTTGCTATTTAAATGTTGTTGTTTCTACTTAATAATTTGAATTGAATTTACTCAAATTTAGATCATACAATAACACATCTCAAATAAAGAAAATTATAACTGATTCTAGGTTAATCATAAAATAAACATTTCTCCATAGTTATACCTTTTCTTCAGTCGCACATGCACAAGGAGAACTGAGATAGTGTTAACAGGGTCCAACTTGACCAAAGGGGAAACAGATCTCCCTAATGGTAATAATAATAATATTTTTTATTTATATAACACCTTTCAAGAACCCAAGGACGCTTTAAAAAATACAGGCAAAAACAGACATCAACATACAAAGTAGTTAAAAGCAAGTAAGCAAGCAATCTATCAGGCATATCAAAACTTGAAAATGGAGACATGTACAATATAATACAGAGATAACAGCTGTATGAGGATCAGTCAGATAGAAAAACATAGTTGAAATAAATGAGTTTTTAATTCTGTCTTAAAGCCTGGAGCGATGTAGATCCACGAAGGTTTTGGAGCAATTGGTTCCAAAGCTTTGGTGCAGTAACACTGAAAGCCCTACCACCGACAGTACATAGTCTGAACTTAGGTATGACAAGCAAGTTTCCAGCACTAGATCTAAGAGTGCGGACGGGAACATAAATGGTGACGTCACACAAGTTTTTTACATAACTATTTGCAACAAAACAACACTGTAATACTGAAAAAGAGCTAAACCCTCAATGAATTCTTAATTCCCTTTGACCAAGGAAACAATTACATTATTCAAGCACAAGGGATTATGGGTATTACCTATAGCCTCAATTTTGTAAAATCTTAAATCTACAGATTTTTAAGAAAAAAAAAAGTTAAAAGGAACTTACGGTTGAAGTCAGAAGTTCACATACACCATGACCCGGAGCAGCTGCCCACGATATGACGACACAATGAAACTACCACCCTAAAATATTACGAGACAATGAGTCAGTCTCTGCTAGATCTTCAAGGACTAGCATCTGAGTTTGAGCACCCACCTTAACAGCTGTGACGAAGTTGCACAAGTGTCCGCCCCCAGATCCGCAGACATCTCCGTGTAAGTCCCATCGTGAGCCAGGCTGGGCCAGAACCGAGCCGATCCATCTGGAGACACCGCCAATGCACCGATGGACTGAAGTTGGTCATACAAAATGTTACTATGTTGACAATACCATGAGTCTAACAGAGTTATAGAGTTGAGTCAAAAATGGCACATTTCTACTTAAAAAGTTCTCACCTGTATGGGTGCATCCTCCAGTGGATTGGAGGAACTTATGGAGATGAGGTCAGCACTGTACACAAACTCTCTGGGTGGCAACTGGAGGTCCTTACACACCAACAACTGCAGCAACAAGGAGAACATGAGGATGGTGATCTTATTAACAGCAGTTCATTCAACAAGAAAACCTGTTACACCATCTCCTTCCTACCAAGGTCTGAGACACTTTCCATATGATCAGCCTCTCTCCACAAACCATCCACGCCCAACCTGACGCCTCAATCTTTACAGAGATATGATCCTCCACTGCACAGACAACACAATATCAGTACACTTCGCACAAATACACCCAACTCAATCAAAACTAAGTACGCTGCCTACATAGACAGCATTTTTGGGCATCGTAGGTGCATTCCAAACCTTAATGCCCAAATATGCTGTATGAATTAAACACTCGGAACACAGCTATGATGCCCCCAAAAAAACCACTAGATTTTGACAGACGTCCTCTTTGTAATGTTATTATTGACAGATCGATATATCGGCCAGGCCGATTAATCGGCTGATATTTGGTAATTTTGCAATCACTCGATGTCCATGTTCGCTTGGCCGATTAACAAGAGTGTTAACTTCCCCTTGTGTCAGTTCTAGGGATGCACCAATATATCGGCCGCCAATATTTATCGGCCAATTACTGACCAAATTAAAACCATCAGCAAATCGGTTTTAAGCATGAAAATACTGATTTGAAAACCCAATAGTTCTTTTATAATTAATTATCAACACACATTGTAAATACACTTTGAATTCTAATGCACAATCCAGAAATATTGATAGCCAGAGAATGTAGAAGGGTTGGCACTCCTAAGAACATGTAATATTTAATTCTTAATCTTTCTCGTTCTTACATTGAGGAAAAACCAGATGTGACAGTTGTGAAAGCGGTACTTACCAATGCATGATAGGTAAACCATCAAAAACGCTCTGAAACCAGCAAACTTTGACATCTTAGACATTGGAATAATACCCATTAATGCTGCATGATTGATTAAGACTTAAATTGCAATGTGGTTTTATGTAATTACAAAAGCTCGGCAAGCTTCATTCAGCATTGTGTAAGCAAGCGGCACCCTCTAGCGGTCTGGACGGCATTTTCCATTATACCACAATAGAACTTAAAAGGCCATTTTGTTCCTTTGGTGACTTTTTGTTTTTCCATAATGCAGATGATATTTCCGTGGAATTGCCCAACAAATGCATAATGTGAATTTGTGATGTTCTATTATATACAGTACAAACATGTAAAATGTGAGTTCTGTTGTTTTGAACTGCAAAAACAAAAGTGTACAAAATAACCTTTTTTCACATTAATCTGCATGCTTTGATATTTAGTTATTTTTCAATTCATTTTTTTAATCTTTTGATCTTCTATTTATCTTTCATTGTGGCTCTCTTTAAAATTTTGTCCTGTCATGTGTTCAACTGATCCAATCCATGTTCAATGGAAATTATTAATTGTTAGAACTTTTGTACCAGTTTACATTTCAAACATAATTCCTGAGCAAAAAAGTGATCTGATGACAAAACAAGGTAAGTGGCAAAATATCAGTATCAGCCAATATATATATACATATATATATATATATATATATATAAACTCAGCAAAAAAAGAAACGTCCCTTTTTCAGGATACTGTATTTTAAAGATAATTTTGTAAAAATCCAAATAACTTTACAGATCTTTATTGTAAAGGGTTTAAACAATGTTTTCCATGCTTGTTCAATGAACCATAAACAATTAATGAACATGCACCTGTGGAACGGTCATTAAGACACTAACAGCTTACAGACGGAGGCAATTAAGGTCACAGTTATAAAACCTTTCTACTGACTCTGAAAAACACCAAAAGAAAGATGCCCAGGGTCCCTGCTTGTCTGCGTGAACGTGCCTTAGGCATGCTGCATGGAGGCATGAGGACTGCAGATGTGGCCAGGGCAATAAATTGCAATGTCTGTACTGTGAGACGCCTAAGACAGCGCTACAGGGAGACAGGAAGGACAGCTGATCGTCCTCGCAGTGGCAGACCACGTGTAACAACACCTGCACAGGCTCGGTACATCCGAATCTCACACCTGCGGGACAGGTACAGGATGGCAACAACAACTGCCCGAGTTACACCAGGAACGCACAATCCCTCCATCAGTGCTCAGACTGTCCGCAATAGGCTGAGAGAGGCAGGACTGAGGGCTTGTAGGCCTGTTGTAAGGCAGGTCCTTACCAGACATCACCGGCAACAATGTCGCCTATGGGCACAAACCCACCTTCGCTGGACCAGACAGGACTGGCAAAAAGTGCTCTTTTCTGATGGTTTTGTCTCACCAGGGGTGATGGTCGGACTCGCGTTTATCATCGAAGGAATGAGCGTTACACAGAGTCCTGTACTCTGGAGCGGGATCGATTTGGAGGTGGAGGGTCCATCATGGTCTGGGGCGACGTGTCACAGCATCATCGGACTGAGCTTGTTGTCATTGCAGGCAATCTCAACGCTGTGCGTTACAGGGAAGACATCCTCCTCCCTCATGTGGTACCCTTCCTGCAGGCTCATCCTGACATGACCCTCCAGCATGACAATGCCACCAGCCATACTGCTCGTTCTGTGCATGACTTCCTGCACGACAGGAATGTCAGTGTTCTGCCATGGCCAGCGCAGAGCCCAGATCTCAATCCCATTGAACACGTCTGGGACCTGCTGGATCGGAGGGTGAGGGCTAGGGCCATTCCCCCCAGAAATATCCGGGAACTTGCAAGTGCCTTGGTGGAAGAGTGGGGTAACATCTCACAGCAAAAACTGGCAAATCTGGTGCAGTCCATGAGGAGGAGATGCACTGCAGTACTTAATGCAGCTGGTGGCCACACCAGATACTGACTGTTACTTTTGATTTTGAGCCCCCCTTTGTTCAGGGACACATTATTCCATTTCTGTTAGTCACATGTCTGTGAAACTTGTTCAGTTTATGTCTTAGTTGTTGAATCTTTTTATGTTCATACAAATATTTACACATGTTTGCTGAAAATAAAAGCAGTTGAAAGTGAGAAGACGTTTCTTTTTTTGCTGAGTGTTATATATATACATACATACATGTATATAACTATACACAGTCATAATCTGGTGTTATGTGTAACTATAAAGCCCTGTCTGTGAGATTGGTTTACCTGGCTGTGACAGTAGAGCGGCTTGGGAGAACAGCAGTCCGGGCTGTGCGGCTCTCAGACTCTTCCGACTGCCGGCCCGGGGTGCCTGTCTGCGGCCTGAGCTCGGTGTGCAGCGGGGAGTGAACATACTGCACCGACACTGTTTTTACACGAAAAAGAAACTCATTTAGAAGCGATTAAACACGGTTAACATCTGAAAACCCCCTTACCGCGCACTCGCCGCAGTCAAGCGCACACTATGTGCGTCATTCAAATTGCGCACGTGTTTCAGCCAGTAACTCGCGTTGCTGATCCTGGATCAGTTTTTTTTAGACTCCTCTAACTATAAATGATGCGTCTGTTGGGGTTCAAAACTGATCCTGGACCAGTACTAAAGGGAAAATGTATGAAAACCGCATTTTGAGGAGTATATTGGGAAATTGAGTTTTATTTAGTTGAATTAAAATAATAAATATTATGTCATATAAATAAAAATATAATATAAATAATAATGATGCAGATGCAAATGTATATCAATAAAATTAATGTCATAAATATGATAAATGGTCTGCACAATAGTTGTAAATCTCAATATAATTTTGAATGCTATGTCTCTTATTATTGTTCTCTAAACAATTTAGAATTCAGCTCTCATGCTTCAGTCACCACAGACTTTATATGAATTGCTTGAAGATTTATTAAACGGCGGCTAAATGTATGTTTACTCTATGCTGACTGAACTGTACTTTGGCGGTATAATTTTTTTTCTTTTTAAACAATATACAATTGAAATAGATATGTTTGTACTTGCAGTGAGGCACTCGGTGCGCTAGATGTCGCTGTTCAGCGCCTGTGATCTCAGCGCGCTGTTGCTGGACGCGCAGAAGAAGAGCGGCAGTCCTCTTCTAACATATCTTCCATGGCTTAAAAGAACGACTTTCTGTTGGATTGTCACAAAGGGATTTTACAGTAGGTGCTAAACTATATCTAAACTTTTGTATGTTGTGTATGTTTCAGACTCTTTTTTTAATTTATTTATTTGTTTGTTTTATAACTGAATATCTTAAGACAACAGATGAATGCATATGTGCCGTAGTTTATCAACTTGCACATAATCCATAACATACTGATCCAGTGTTAATGGCTGTGTCTCAAAAACTTGTGAGCTGTCTAGACAACATTTTGGGGGCATCAGAGGCGCGTTGGAACGTTAGAATCGAAACGAATGTTCGAACATGCATATGATGCCCAGAAAAAGAATCGACTGTCCAATCATGCACGATGCCAAAAATAGTATCGAACGTGCATTATAATGCCCAGAAAAAGAATTGAATGTTCAAACTCGCATTTGATGCCCAGAAATAAAAGGGAATGTTCAAACACTCCTACGACGCCCAGAAATAGAATAAAATGTTCGAACACGCATTTGATTCCCTGAAAAAGAATGGCGTTTTCGAATACGCATATGATATGCAGAAAACAATTGAATGTTCGAACGCTCCTACGATGCCCAGAAATAGAATCTAACGATCGAATGTTCCTGTGATGCCCAGAAATACAATTGAATGTTCTAACGCACATATTATGCGCAGAAGAATCAAATGTTCGAACACGCATATGATGCCCAGAAAAAGAATGTATTTTTTTGAACATACCAACAATGCCCAGAAATAGTATCAAACGTGCATATGATGCCTAGAAACAAAATCAAAGGTATGAATTCGCCTATGATGCCTAGAAAAAGAATCAAACGTTCAGACACACCAATAAAGCCCAGAAATGTATAAATTGAACGTTCTAGGTGGGCGGCTCATTCCCTCCAATGGCCAGTGCTGTGAATAAATCATTAGTCTTTAAATCTGCACTACTTCTTATTGCATGGCATACGTTTCTGCTGAGACCAGAGATGCATGATGTATAATATGCATAATGTGTCCCCATAATGTGGCAGGAGATGAAGCGAGTCAGGACAGAACAGATCCAGTATGCAGTGACTCAGTACCTGAAGAAGAGGCAGTACATAGATACAGATGGTTCTCTAAAGGGCGCCAAACTATCCCAGTCTGCGGAGGAGATGGCTGCCAGTCTCACAGGTAACAGCCCTTTCATATATGATTTCTCAGTTGTATTTTAAATGAATTAACTATATATTTGAGTGGTGTCCTCTCTTTCTTTCTGGTATGTGCAGTTCAGACAGAGTCCAGCTGTGCAAATGTGGTGTCAGCGGCCCCCTGCCAGTCAGACCCTCAGCAGTATGAGACCCAGTTCTCTAGACTGCGCTCCTTCCTGCAGGGTGAGAGATTGCATCAGAGACACTCTTTCCTAACGCTTTAGTGCCTTTCCTTTTAACAACTTCATTCTGTTGCAGATGCAGAGGCGCCTTTGGTGAAGGAGGTAAGAGGCGTGTTGTTTCCACTCTTCCTCTACTTGCACTTGGACATGGCACGCTGTGGCCTGAAGGGGGCAGTAGACTCGTTCTACAGTCGCTTCCACTCGCTCTTCCAGCAGGACCCTGAGCAGAAAGCCATTGTGGATCTGCTGCGTGGTGCCGTCACATTGCAGGTCAGATTTAGGATTTTCTTTTAGCCCTGACTTTTCAAATTGTAGGCATGTCAATTAAAGAATCATGGTGGAAATTAATTTGTTTTGGTTCAGGGATTCTAAAGAATATCTGTTTATTTTGTCTTACAGGATGTGACCTCGAACCCTAAACTCTGCTCCCTTCTGGATCACAAGTATGTGGTTCACCTGACAGATCAAGCGTACAGCTACCTACTGCGTTACCTGCAGAGTGATGACAACAGCGTTATCTGTTGGGTGCTCAGCACACATATACAGGTATAAGCAATGTCACTAGATTGGTCTGTTTTTGTGGTACATAGGTGTAATCTATGTCATATTTGTGGTTGGTTGCTATACATGTCTGTCTAAGGAGGTGGCTCTTGGCAAAAAATAAACTTCAATGAGGACCGCACTTGCCAATTTGCCAATAGTCAAAAATTAACCATGATCTAAACCTAGTATTTAATTACCTTTATATCTCAAATATTTTCTTAGGTGGAGGTGACAGCAGCACGTCAAACCGACTACCAGCTGTATGGGGCGGGGCTTGGAACAGGAAACGCAAACTCCACTTCCTCTTCCTCCACTACCTGGACTGCAGTTGACGGGTCTGATGGGACGGAACCTGTTGAAGTCACGGCGGGGTTACCTCAGAACGAGGCTGCATTGGAAGCGTTGCAGGACTGCATCAAGCGTGTGCGCGAGGGACCGCCTTCCCTCACCACCATCTGCTTCTATGCGTTCCAGCACACGGATCAGTTGCTGAACACTGCTGAGGTGTCGGCGGACAGCCGATTGCTGGCAGCAGGGTTTGATAACTCTGCCGTGAAGCTGTGGAGTTTACGGGCACGAAAGTTAAAGGCGGGGCCTCACAGGGTCGATGTGTCGAAAATAAGACTTGCCTGTGACGTGCTGGAGGAGGAAGTGAGTGACAGCTGTCAATCTTGTGGTTTGGGTAGCTGAGGATGTTTAGTGATCTACTGTTGCTTAAGTCAGAAGTTTACATATAGTTGTGCTCAAAAGTTTGCATACCCTTGGAGAATTGATAATATATGTACCATTTTTAAAGAAAACATGAGTGAGCAGGCAAAACAAATTTCTTTTATTTCTTATGGGATTCATATTCAACTGTAGGTTATAACAGAATGGCACAATCATAAAACGAAACATGGCAACAAAGAAAAAAATGAAATGACCCCTGTTCAAAAGTCTGCATACCCTTAGTTCTTAATACTGTGTATTGCCCCCTTTAGCATCAATGACAGCATGCAGTCTTTTGTAATAATTGTCTGTGAGGCCCAAAATTCTTGCAGGTTGTATAGCTGCCCATTCGTCTTGGCATAATGCCTTCAGGTCATGCAAAGTCTTTGGTCGTCTTGCAAGAACCACATGTTTGAGATCTCCCCAGAGTGGCTCGATGATATTAAGGTCACGAGACTGTGATGGCCACTCCAGAACCTTCACCTTTTTCTGCTGTAACCACTGGAGGGTCAACTTTCCCTTGTGCTTAGGGTCATTGTCATGCTGGAAAGTCCAAGAGCGTCCCATGCGCAGCTTTCGTGCAGAAGAATGCAAATTGTCTGACAGTATTTTCTGATAACATGCTGCATTCATCTTGCCATCAATTTTCACAAGATTCCCCGTGCCTTTAGAGCTCACCACCCCCCCCCCCCAAAACATCAGTGAGCCACCACCATGCTTCACAGTGGGGACGGTATTCTTTTCACTATAGGCCTTGTTGACCCCTCTCCAAACATAGCACTTATGGTTGTGACCATAAAGCTCTATTTTGGTCTCGTCACTCCAAATTACAGTGTGCCAGAAGCTGTGAGGTGTGTCAAGGTGTTGTCGGGCATATTGTAACTGGGCTTTTTTGTGGCATTGGCACAGTAAAGGCTTCTTTCTGTCAACTCGACCATGCAGCTCATTTTTGTTCAAGTATCGTCGTATTGTGCTCCTTGAAACAACCACACCGTCTTTTTCCAGAGCAGCCTGTATTTCTCCTGAGGTTACCTGTGGGTTTTTCTTTGTATCCTGAACAATTCTTCTGGCAGTTGTGGCTGAAATGTTTCTTGGTCTACCTGACCTTGGCTTGGTATCAAGAGATCCCCGAATTTTCCACTTCTTAATAAGTGATTGAACAGTACTGACTGGCATTTTCAAGGCTTTGGATATCTTTTTATATCCTTTTCCATCTTTATAAAGTTCCATTACCTTGTTACGCAGGTCTTTTGACAGTTCTTTTCTGCTCCCCTTGGCTCAGTATCTAGCCTGCTCAGTGCATCCACATGAGAGCTAACAAACTCACTGACTATTTATACACAGACACTAATTGCAATTTAAAAAGCCACAGGTGTGGGAAATTAACCTTTAATTGCCATTTAAACCTGTGTGTGTCACCTTGTGTGTCTGTAACAAGGCCAAACATTCAAGGGTATGTAAACTTTTGATCAGGGCCATTTGGGTGATTTCTGTTATCATTATGATTTAAAAACGAGCCAAACAACTATGTGATGATAAATGACTTCAAATGATCACTATCCTTAAATAAAAGACTTTATTTTTTATTTTTTGCATGATCAGTCATGTTTTCAAATTCAATGCCAAAATTTCACAATTTCTGCCAGGGTATGCAAACTTTTGAGCACAACTGTACACTAAGGTTGAAGTCATTAAAACTAATTTTTTAACGACTCCACAGATTTAATATTAGTAAACTATAGATTTGTTAAGTCGTTTAGGACATCTATT
Organism: Myxocyprinus asiaticus; assembly: GCF_019703515.2. Lineage (NCBI taxonomy): Eukaryota > Metazoa > Chordata > Actinopteri > Cypriniformes > Catostomidae > Myxocyprinus > Myxocyprinus asiaticus. The sequence goes on from NC_059350.1 coordinate 3,484,048, forward strand.
TTGTGCATGACATGAGTAATTTTTCCAGCAATTGTTTACAGACAGATTGTTTCACTTTTAATTGACTATATCACAATTCCAGTGGGTCAGAAGTTTACATACACTAAGTTAACTGTGCCTTTAAGCAGCTTGGTAAATTCCAGAAAATGGTGTCAAGCGTTTAGACAATTAACCAATTAGCTTCTGATAGGAGGTGTACTGAATTGGAGGTGTACCTGTGGCTGTATTTTAAGGTCCACCTTCAAACTCAGTGCCTCTTTGCATCATGGGAAAACCAAAGATATCAGGCAAGACCTCAGAAAAAAATTGTGGACCTCCACAAGTCTGGTTCATCCTTGGGAGCAATTTCCAAATGCCTGAAGGTACCACGTTCATCTGTACAAACAACAGTACGCAAGTATAAACACCATGGGACCACACAGCCATCATACCTCAGGAAGGAGACGCATTCTGTCTCCTAGAGATGAACGTAGTTTGGTGCGAAAAATGCAAATAAATCCCAGAACAACAGCAAAGGACATTGTGAAGATGCTGGAGGAAACAGGTAGAAAAGTATCTATATCCACAGTAAAACAAGTCCTATATCGATATAACCTGAAAGGCTGCTCAGCAAGGAAGGAGCCACTGCTCCAAAATAGGGATGGGCATGAGTACTCGAGGACTCAGGTACTCGGACGTGGCATCAATGATCGATCATGAAAACGATGATCGATAGTGATCACGCATGATGTGACTTTGACATAATTCGAAATCCAGTAACAATTACCTGACAACTAAGCACAAACATGTCAAAGAGGGAGCTTATTTTTAATTTTGAGATTGATTACATTGTGACTTTGAGGGGTACATTGATTATCAGAGACTTCTCATGGCTAACAAACTGATATGACGCTGCAGTGCTATCGTTACAATAATCAAAACAAAGAGAGTGTAATTAACCGTGTTTTGAACACCTGTCTCTGCAAAACGTTTGCTAAACACGCTTTATCATTTAATGTAAGAACTTTGACTCATTAATGGATATTATTTAATGAAAGTGAATGATTGTCACTGAATGTAAACCTCCCTGCCCTGCGTGGAGTCATGTTTGCGTGATGTAACACACACCTGCATCTCGACAAAATGAAGATTTCCGCACGAGTTTCCAAGTTAGATGTCCGATATAAAGTGTCATTCCATTGCACTTTCCCCAGTTGAAAGGTGGAAATTCAGACCCTCTGAGTTGAATGGAATGCTTCATGAATCACAGCAACAACAATACAGAGCATTGCGGCTTTCCTCACTAGAGCGAACATTTGGGACACACACACACACACCAGGCGCATGTGGCAGTGTACAGCAGACGAGTGTTTCAAACAGCTAGACAGAGCGCAGTTAAATGGAACACAATGCAGCATCTTCAAAACTGAACTTCAACTTAACATGCATATTAAAATGCAATGGATATGGCATCTCCTGTTATTTGAAAGTAGACGGTTCAGACAGTCACTAAAAAAAACTGGTGCACACTTACGAAGATTACTACGGTAACCTGAAGGAAGAACAGACAGACGCGCATTGTGCACATTCATTGAGTTGGGCAGTGAATCTTCACATAATGACAAAATATGATGCATTATATTTTGATCATTCAATCTTTTGTACATTTTGTAACATTTTATTTTATAACAGCCTATAATGATGAATAGACGATACACTGGACAACAAGACACAATGCAGTAGCTATAGACGTTTGTCAGACATGTTATTGTATATATAGAGTTATGAACATGTAATTGCCCCTTGAGTACTCGAGTAATTAGTCTGAGTACTTGAGTAGACAAAATGACCAAAATGCCCATCCCTACTCCAAAACTGCCATAAAAAAGCCAGACTACAGTTTGCAAGTGCACATGGGGACAATCTTACTTTTTGGAGAAATGTCCAAATTGAGCTGTTTGGCCATAATGACCATCGTTATGTTTGGAGGAGAAAGGGTGAGGATTGCAGGCCGAAGAACACCATCCCAACCGTGAAGCATGGGGGTGGCAGCATCATGTTGTGGGGGTGCTTTGCTGCAGGGGGGACTGGTACACTTCACAGAATAGATGGCATCATGAGGAAGGAAAATTATGTGGATATACTGAAGCAACATTTCAAGACATCAGCCAGGAAGTTAAAGCTTGGTCGCAAATGGGTCTTCCAAATGGACAATGACCCCAAGCATACCTCCAAAGTTGTGACAAAAGGGCTTAAGGACAACAAAGTCAAGGTATTGGAGTGGCCATCACAAAGCCCTGACCTCAATCCGATAGAAGATTTGTGGGCAGAACTGAAAAAGCATGTGCGAGCAAGGTGGCCTACAAACCTGACTCAGTTACACCAGTTCTGTCTGGAGGAATGGGACACAATTCCAGCAACATATTGTGAGAAGCTTGTGGAAGGATACCTAAAACATTCCCTAGAGGAATTTCCTACATTGCTTCCTCAGTGTTACAGAATTTTTCCTGCAGTGTTTCCTGTAAGATTTTTCTGCAGTGTTTCCTCAGTGATTCCCACCTCCCCAAGAAATTAAGACTAACGACATGCTTAACAAGAAAAAAATCGTTTTTTTTTCTTTCTTTTTTCTATTTAAAGACTTTTATTAGAGCAGATCTCTTTCTAATGTGTATTTTTAAATTAGATATTAATTTTAGAATTAAGTTGCAACACAGTGAGGTAAGAGAGTAAATCCTATCTCTTTCAGTGTTATTTGGAGTTATTGTTCTTGCCAGATACGACTGTGTATTTAACATGAAACATCTTCTGATTGGCTGTAATTTTGAGGAGCATTTTCACTTTCAACAAAGACAGAGAAATTTCTTGTCAATTGAAACTTTTTGCATCACACCCAATTAGGATAAAATGCTTTATGGGTGTGATGATATTGACTGTTTAACTGTCTAAGATTAAACAATTGTGTGACAACCAGTCATATGGCAGTCTGGCCTCCATTTTTCAATACCTGATTTGGTTGATGTTTTGGAATGTTTAAGTCATTTTTATTTGTGTAGCGCTTTTCCCAACACACAATTTCAAAGCAGCTTTACAGAAAATGATGCTTTAATGATTGTATTTAATTATAGTAATGAGTTATACTTGTTTTATTCTGAACAGGCAGATGATGAGGATGCCTCAGGCAATGAGATCAAGACCCTGCGTGCTCACAGTGGTCCTGTGTACCGCACAGCATTCCTGACGGATGGCTCCGGTCTGCTGTCATGTTCGGAGGACTCCACCGTCCGCTTCTGGGACCTGAACTGCTTCACCAACACCGTCCTGTACCGTGGTCACACCTACCCCGTCTGGGACGTGGACGTCAGTCCCTGCAGCCTGTACTTCTCGACGGCGTCTCACGACCGCACCGCCCGCCTCTGGAGCTTTGCCCGCACATACCCGCTTCGTCTCTACGCCGGCCACCTCTCTGACGTGGACTGCGTCAAATTCCACCCCAACTCCAACTATGTAGCGACGGGCTCTACTGATAAAACCGTGCGACTGTGGAGCACGCAGCAGGGGGCGTCTGTGAGGTTGTTTACTGGGCACCGTGGCCCCGTGCTCTCGCTCGCCTTCTCACCCAACGGAAAGTACCTGGCGTCGGCTGGAGAGGACCAGAGACTGAAGCTGTGGGACCTGGCATCTGGTGCTCTGTTTAAAGACCTCCGTGGTCACACCGACAGCATCACCAGCCTCTCTTTCAGCCAGGACAGCAGTCTGGTGGCTTCTGCCTCCATGGATAACTCCGTGCGTGTGTGGGACATACGAAACGCTCACGGCACCGCCCAGGCCGATGGTTCCAGCAGCGAGCTGATTGGACAGTACACGGGCAACACTAGTAATATACTAAACGTGCAGTTCATGGGCTGTAACCTGCTGCTAGTGACGGGCACTGCGCTAGAAAAACAAGAACAGTGAAAGAGGATGTGTATGAGTGAATTGCACAAAAATATGTTCAGGTCACATTCCATCCCAAATCAAAAGTACAAAAAACATATTTTGCTTAAATGAAGCCTATTGTAGGACCGTTAGGATTTTTCTAAGCACATTGTTCCCAAAAATGCAGAATATTTTGAGTTTTCTGTAATCCTTGTGATTCTCATTATTGTTAAAATTATTATTTTTTTTTTCATGAAAATCAAAATGAAGGCAGAACTGGACTACAACAATTTGAACTTAAAATCATGAACTAAATCCAAATAACATTGGGGAAATTTTTTTGTGCATGTCAGTAATGAGAATTGCAATTTTGTTTTGAAATGTTTGAAATTAATTTAACAATGTAAACAATCCTAATGGTCCTAAATTAATTTTTCATGTTCTTTAATTTAAATAGTAATTTAAATTTCTTTTTTTATGTGAAAAATGACAAATAACATGGAGGGATGTGTGTTGATGTAATTATTAGCCATATGTTTGTGAAATTACTTGTTAGGTCAAAACTTCTAGTCTGGATCTTTCAGTTTAGCTAATTTCAGTTAACCTTGCTGTTGCTTTATCGATGGCTCATTTTTATTTTTACAATAGCGTTATAAAGGTAAGGCTGAACGCATGTCTTAGACTGTTCTGCATACTTGTATGGATTTTGTCCAGGAAGCCATTTGAACTGATTTAAGTCCTATAGACGTGATTAAGGACTGTGAACCTTTGTCAGGATATATACCTTATTTAATTTGACAGAATAAAACAAGGCTGTGAGGGATACAGGCTTTTTCAATGATGTCTGACATTTTCGCAACTGATTTTGTCGGCTGAACACTCAACACTAATGTATGCAACAGTACTAAAGTACTTCTGTATCTCACAGCCTTGTTTTCATTTGCATCATGTTAAATATGGTGTCTGTCCTGATAATAGTCCACAAGGATTGAATTTAAGAGGTTTACAACTTTGTCTCATCAAGGTTAACTGATCTTAGTTTAGCTAAATCAAACCGTTCTGTTGAAAAATAATGTTATTTTCTCCGAGCAAAAGCCTGGTTCCCCTCCAGGCTCCACAGACAGAAGTGTTGGTTAATCCAAAATGAAGTGATTCTATCAGACGTCACAGTGACCTGTTGAAGAGAGTAAAACATCATTGTTTGATCATTTGAGTTTTCTTGCATCTGATTTTGAAACCATGCACTTATTTGTTTTTTTGTAAAGCAGCTGTTTCTTGTTTGTTCTGTTCTCAAGTGTTGCCGTTTCCTATCCCTGATGGCCAGCGTAGTCATGGGCCACTTATGTCTCCGTTAGCAAAAGTGTAATAAAAAAAGATGAGCCTTTGTATTTTCATTGCATTTGTAAATATATGTTTTGTAATATTCTCGCTGTTTGGTTTTAATTTGTCTAGCCAGTATATAGTGTTGTACACACTTAAAGGGATAGTTCACTAAAAAAAGAAAATTCTCTCATATACTCACCCTCATGCAATCCCAGGTGTGTAAGACTTTCTTCAACGAGGATTTTGAGAAGAATATCTCCGCTCTGTTATTAAAGGTACTAAAGGTTTGAAGGGCCAAAAACCATATAAAGGCAGCATAAATGTAATCTTCTGAAGCAATATGATAGGTGTGGGTGAGAATATTTAAGTTCTTTTTACTATAAATCTCCAATTTCACTTTCACATTCTTTTGTTTTTGGCAATTTGCATTCTTCGTGCATATAGCCACCTACTGGTTGAGGCTGGTCAAAGGTGGAGATTTATAGTAAAAAAGGACTTGTATATTTATCTGTTTCTCACACACACCTATCATATCGCTTATGAAGACATGGATTAAACCACTGGAGTTGTATAATTACTTTTATGCTGCCTTTATGTGCTTTTTGGAGCTTAAAAGTACCTGGCCACCATTTGCTTGCATTGTATGGACCTACAGAGCTGAGATATTCTTCTAAAAATCTTCATTTGTGTTCCGCATAAAAAAAAAAGTCACACACATCTGGGATGGCATGAGGGTGAGTGAATGATGAGAGAATTTTCATTTTTGGGTGAACTACATTTTCTTTTGTTTTTCAATATTACTTAACTGAGATCAAAAAAATCGAGATTTATCCACCAATCTCGGCACAGTCTTTCAGCTTGGTCTGACTCAAGTTGCTGTATATTTTCTTATCAGCAGTTTTCTTGTAGCAGGTTATCATCAGAATTATTTCAACATTTCTGATAACCTTCAACCTTTACTGTCAAATTTACAAGCTTTTTAAACTTGAAGGCAAGGCTTTGTCAAGCCAACATTCAAAGTACTTTTCGAGTTTCTTAATGGACTCTTTGTTGAAAGACAATACAATCTCATGAACCACAGTTCTATTAAATTAATGCCATAGTCATACCATAGTAAAGTTCCCAAACAGGTGCAATTCCACCTACTTCTGGAGAGAGCTGTCTGCTCTACACACTCAGGCGTGGCTGCTTTCACCCAAACCAGTTTCTGCTCATGATGGGCGTCACACCAATCAAACGAGTTTGTCGCCCGGCCAGTGTGGCTGGATTTATCACATACACACTCGTACACGCACAACTCACCGCTTCAGACATTCACACAGTGTCACCACCTTCTATCTGATTTTGAAGCTCAGCTAAGACGAGATGCCGTACAATGCGACCCAGTCAGGAGCATCTGGGCAGAAGTTCCAGGCGGAGAGCACGCAGGCGGATGGAAAGACGTTTGAACAGCTCAGACAAGAGTGTTTGCAGAAGGGGAAGTTGTTTGAAGATCCAGATTTTCCTGCAGTGGAATCTTCGCTTTTCTACAGTCAAAGGGTCCCAGTGAACTTTGAATGGAAGAGGCCAGGGGTGAGTAATGAAGTTCACTCTGGAGCATAGCTATGATCATATCATTCATATAGTGTGAATAATGGGAATCTGGGACTGTTTTTGCAATTTTGATGACTGCAATGTACTGTAATGTCAACCCAACATTTGATCACCAACAAATAAGACCTCAAACACGTAACAAACCAGCTACAAAATGGTAGCAAGAAATGTCACTGTAAAAAGGCGTAATTCAGGGTTCCTCACACTGGGTTAGGGTTAAGTTAAAATTGTCAATAGATCCTCCGGTAATCCCATATTTACCGAAAGGTTTCAAGACTCTTGAAATCATTGCCGGGTCTTGGGGGGGGGGCTAGATTTTCCTTGTGCCCCCCCAGAAGCATCCAACATCCCCCTTCTGGTCCAATGAAGAGACCACTAAAGATCGTATTTTGGTATCAGCCCTGCTTGAAATATATTTTATTATTAAGTTCCTTGAGTACATATAATAAGATATTTGAGGCTTCTTTAAAGGGTGTCTGGAGGTTCTCCAGAGAATTCCTCCAGTGTGGCAAGTAACCGTGACATTAATAGGTTAAGCACATAATTCATGCTATAGGATCAGATTTGATCAAATAGGCACTTAAAATGCCTGCAGAGTGATTTCTGGGTGCATAGGAATCTATGCAATGAAGCTGACCAAAACCTTATAGACATACTAATAGATAGTAATTATTGCATAATCTACTGCTTTTGTCATCATTATACCTCGATGCTGAAGCTCACAGTTCCTAAATGGCAGGTAAGGGCATTAAATTCGGTTTTGAGGCACCATTTAGGGGTTCCTCAGATCGCAACACTGGCAAAATCCTTTGGAGAACTAGACACCCTTTCGAAAAAGGCAGATCTCTGAGGAACATACAAGATGGAAGTTCCTGCAAGAACTCCAATGGATTTCAATGGTTCTTCCAAATCTTAATCATTATGGAACAATTTTGAGGAAGTTATGGTGTCATCATTTCTACAGTGGGTCTTCAGTGGTGTTTTTTATATGCAATTAACATGTAGCAATGCTAAAAAGCCTGTTTTTGAGATGTTGAAGCATCTAATGCTGTTCTGTTTTCCTCTTTTAATACTCAGATGGATGGAATGGATGGATTGATTTTGGAATAAATGAATGGAAGTGTGGTTGGTAATCATCAATTAGTAATGTTTGAATTACATAAATGACTTACATTATTTCCAAAAATGTTGGCAAGAACTTTGACATTTGTGGCACAGGACTAATTGCATGTTTTATTGTGTCAGATGATTATGTGCACCTTTAAATTGTTGGACGGTTGCAGAGCAATTCAAGGCCTCAAAATCAACTGGGTTGGAGTTTGAACAATACTACTTTACTACATGACATTTTACTTTTCTTTGAGTCTCAACAGAGTGGAACTGTATCTATTATAATACATAAGAGACCGTTATGAAGCCATTTAAGTGGGTTGCCATGCAACAATTTAGGAATGCTTGTGGAATGTTGCAGGTTTATTTATTTAACATACCAATTATTTGAATGAGAATTGATTCTAGAATCTATTTTTTATTTTGGTGGAAATTGGCTATTAGGTTGTGTTTGCTCTTAAAGGGATAGTTCCCCCATTAATGAACATTCTGTCTTCATTTACTCACCCTTATGCTGTTCCAAACCTAAATGTCTTTTTCCCCCCCATGGAACACAAAAGCAGATTTAAGGCACATTTTTATGCACTGACAGCTTTTGTCCCTATTCATTTTATTGCATCTTTTTTTCCATACAAAGTGCATGGTGACTTTGACTTGAACTATCCCTTTAAGAACTGGTTGTCAAGTGTCTACCAGTCTAAGGCGATCTGATCAGTTGATCTCTTTAAAAAAATAAAATAATAAATGACATGTTCAACCCTTCCGAGTTCACACCCTCCTCAACTCATTTCTGCTCTTCAGAGGAGACTTGTAGGATCTCTGAATGAAACTACAACTGCATTTCATGTCAGGGCGTTCCCTTTATAGAAGCGTGTGTGCTCCATCGATTGGATCAAAGTTTGAGAATGCAGTAAGAATGTGAACACGCCCTACAAAGGCATCATGGGTGTTCACACATCTCCTGCTCTAATGAAAATGTTAAATTAGATCAACATGAACCACAGGTAATGAGAGGTGTTTTTCCCTCAAGAAACATCTGCAAAAATAGCTTAAAGTTTAACAATGCCAAACTGACAAGAGTAAGATTTGATGCCGTGTACACAGCAAAGTTTACAAGAGTAGATCTACAAGACAGACAGACAGACAGACAGACAGATAGATGATAGACAGACAGACAGATAGATAGATAGATAGATAGATAGATAGATAGATAGAAAAGACAGGAAGAGAAAGACAGACAGACATTAGATAGATGGATGGAAGGATGGATGGATAGACAGACAGAGATAGACAGACAGACTGATAGATCGATAGACAGACAGATAGATAGATAGATAGACAGATAGATGATAGAGGTACAGTAGATGATAGATAGATAGATAGACAGATAGATAGATAGAAAAGACAGGAAGAGAAAGACAGACAGACATTAGATGGATGGATGGATGGATGGATGGATGGATAGACAGACAGACAGAGATAGATAGACAGACAGACAGACAGACAGACTGACTGATAGATCGATAGACAGACTGATAGATAGATAGAAAAGACAGGAAGAGAAAGACAGACAGACATTAGATAGATGGATAGACAGACAGACAGAAAGAGATAGATAGATAGACTGATAGATCGATAGACAGACTGATAGATCGATAGATAGATAGATAGACAGATAGATGATGGATAGATAGATAGATGGATGGATGGATGGATGGATAGACAGATAGATGGATAGACAGATAGATAGGTAGATGGATGGATGGATGGATAGACAGATAGATAGATAGATAGACAGACAGACAGATAGATAGATAGATAGATGACAGATAGACAGACAGAGATAGATAGACAGACAGACAGATAGATAGATAGATAGATAGACAGACAGACAGATACTGTAGATGACAGAGATAGATAGATAGACTGACAGATAGATAGATAGATAGACAGACAGACAGATAGATAGATGGATGGATAGATAGATAGATAGACAGACAGACAGATACTGTAGATGACAGAGATAGATAGATAGACTGACAGATAGATAGATAGATAGACAGACAGACAGACAGATAGATGGATGGATAGATAGATAGATAGACAGACAGACAGATACTGTAGATGACAGAGATAGATAGACAGACAGACAGATAGATAGATAGATAGACAGACAGACAGATAGATAGATGGATGGATAGATAGATAGATAGACAGACAGACAGATACTGTAGATGACAGAGATAGATAGATAGACTGACAGATAGATAGATGATGGATAGATAGATAGATAGACAGACAGACAGACAGATAGATAGATAGTTGGACAGACGGATAGGTAGGTAGATAGATAGATAGATAGATAGATAGAGTTTAATGTGTTGGAACAGTCTTCAGGGGATTATATTTGTCTCGTATGTAAATGCAGCTATATTGTATGTATAAGTAGCTGTTATTGAGGATATTTCCTTTGTTCTGTTCAAATTCAGCAAATCTGCAAAGACCCCAAATTCATCACTGGAGGAGCCACCAGGACAGACATCTGTCAGGGACAGTTGGGTATGTTGTGCCATTAATTCTGTGACAAAGAAGAGCCCTGATATGACCTTCAATGTTTTCTAATGATGTTTATAAGTTACTGAACTGTAGATTTTCAGTTTGTAAAAACAAAATTTTGCAACATGTTTTTCTTCCTGTATCACTGTTTAGGAGATTGCTGGTTGTTGGCAGCGATTGCCTCCCTCACCCTCCATGAAGAAACACTGAAGAGGGTCGTACCACATGACCAGAACTTTGACCACGGCTACGCCGGGATCTTCCACTTCCAAGTATGTCTACTCTCTCAGTAACTCTATACAGCTTAAAATGAAATTTAAACCTCAAATGAAGGTTAAAACACTATTCGAACCTGACAAATTGTAAGATCAATTCATAAACTCAAAGGATGTTTCACAATGTCAAATATATTTTGCTCTGCAGTTCTGGCAGCACAATAAATGGCTGGATGTGGTGGTGGACGACAGACTCCCGTGTGTGAGGAACAAACTTGTCTTCCTCCATTCTGCTGACAACACTGAGTTCTGGAGTGCTCTTCTGGAGAAGGCCTATTCCAAGTATGCACTTCAGTTTACAAAACAAAACATCTAGCAAATCAAGTCTTTTGAGTAGACAAGGCAGAGTTGCCGAACCTGTGTGTATGAATCTATTATCTTCTGTGCGTTTGCTAGGCTGAATGGCAGCTATGAGGCACTCAAAGGTGGAAGTACCATGGAGGCCATGGAGGACTTCACCGGGGGCGTGGGGGAGATGTACGAGACCAAGAGCGCTCCGAGCAATCTCTTTGACATCCTGAAGAAAGCCATAGACAGAGGATCCATGCTCGGCTGCTCCATAGATGTATGTTAAGAGAATTCAGAGTGCTGTACATAAAATGAAACAAGTTGAAAGGAAACTAGACTAAGTCACTATAATGCTAGGCACACTACGCTTGTATATGTTCCCTCTGCAATAAGTTTTATTTTCCCTTGCAAAAACTTTGCGTTCACTTTATTAGTTTGTGTTCGCTCACAATAGTTTTGCATTCCCTCGCAATAACTTTTACTTCCCTCTCAATAACTTTTACTTCCCTCTCAATAAGTTTTGCGTTCCCTCGCAATAAGTTTTTCTTCCCTCGGAGTAACTTATACTTCCCTCTCAATAACTTTTACTTCCATCTCAATAAGTTTTACTTCCCTCGCAATAAGTTTTACTTCCCTCTCAATAAGTTTTGCGTTCCCTCGCAATAAGTTTTACTTCCTTCTCAGTAAGTTTTGCGTTCCCTCGCAATAAGTTTTACTTCCCTCTCAATAAGTTTTGCGTTCCCTCGCAATAAGTTTTGCGTTCCCTCGCAATAAGTTTTACTTCCCTCTCAATAACTTTTACTTCCCTCTCAATAACTTTTACTTCCATCTCAATAACTTTTACTACCCTCGCAATAAGTTTTACTTCCCTCTCAATAACTTTTACTTCCCTCGCAATAAGTTTTGCGTTCCCTCGCAATAAGTTTTACTTCCTTCTCAATAAGTTTTGCGTTCCCTCTCAATAAGTTTTGCGTTCCCTCTCAATAAGTTTTGCGTTCCCTCGCAATAAGTTTTACTTCCCTCTCAATAACTTTGACTTCCCTCTCAATAAGTTTTGCGTTCCCTCGCAATAAGTTTTGCGTTCCCTCGCAATAAGTTTTACTTCCCTCTCAATAACTTTTACTTCCCTCTCAATAACTTTTACTTCCCTCACAATAAGTTTTGCGTTCCCTCTCAATAACTTTTACTTCCCTCTCAATAAGTTTTACTTCCATCTCAATAAGTTTTACTTCCATCTCAATAAGTTTTACTTCCATCTCAATAAGTTTTACTTCCCTCTCAATAAGTTTTGCGTTCCCTCGCAATAAGTTTTACTTCCTTCTCAGTAAGTTTTGCGTTCCCTCGCAATAAGTTTTACTTCCCTCTCAATAAGTTTTGCGTTCCCTCGCAATAAGTTTTGCGTTCCCTCGCAATAAGTTTTACTTCCCTCTCAATAACTTTTACTTCCATCTCAATAACTTTTACTACCCTCGCAATAAGTTTTACTTCCCTCTCAATAAGTTTTACTTCCCTCTCAATAAGTTTTGCGTTCCCTCGCAATAAGTTTTACTTCCCTCTCAATAAGTTTTGCGTTCCCTTACAATAAGTTTTACTTCCCTCTCAATAAGTTTTGCGTTCCCTCTCAATAAGTTTTGCGTTCCCTCTCAATAAGTTTTACTTCCCTCTCAATAAGTTTTGCGTTCCCTCGCAATAAGTTTTACTTCCCTCTCAATACGTTTTGCGTTCCCTCTGCAATAAGTTTTACTTCCCTCTCAATAAGTTTTACTTCCCTCGCAATAAGTTTTACTTCCCTTTCAATAAGTTTTGCGTTCCCTCGCAATAAGTTTTGCGCTCCCTCGCAATAAGTTTGACTTCCCTCTCAATAAGTTTTGCGCTCCCTCGCAATAAGTTTTACTTCCCTCTCAATAACATTTACTTCCCTCTCAATAACTTTTACTTCCCTCACAATAAGTTTTACTTCCCTCTCAATAAGTTTTGCGTTCCCTCTCAATACGTTTTGCGTTCCCTCGCAATAAGTTTTACTTCCCTCTCAATAACTTTTACTTCCCTCTCAATAAGTTTTGCGTTCCCTCGCAATACGTTTTGCGTTCCCTCGCAATAAGTTTTACTTCACTCTCAATAACTTTTACTTCCCTCTCAATAAGTTTTACTTCCCTCTCAATAACTTTTACTTCCCTCTCAATAACTTTTACTTCCCTCTCAATAACTTTTACTTCCCTCGCAATAACTTTTACTTCCCTCGCAATAACTTTTACTTCCCTCGCAATAACTTTTACTTCCCTCTCAATAACTTTTACTTCCCTCTCAATAACTTTTACTTCCCTCTCAATAAATTTTACTTCCCTCTCAATAACTTTTACTTCCCTCTCAATAAGTTTTGCGTTCCCTCGCAATAAGTTTTACTTCCCTCTCAATAACTTTTACTTCCCTCTCAATAAGTTTTGCGTTCCCTCGCAATAACTTTTACTTCCCTCTCAATAAATTTTACTTCCCTCTCAATAACTTTTACTTCCCTCTCAATAAGTTTTGCGTTCCTTCGCAATAAGTTTTACTTCCCTCTCAATAAGTTTTGCGTTCCCTCGCAATAAGTTTTGACTTCCCTCTCAATAAGTTTTACTTCCCTCTCAATAAGTTTTGCGTTCCCTCGCAATAACTTTTACTTCCCTCTCAATAACTTTTACTTCCCTCTCAATAAGTTTTGCGTTCCCTCGCAATAACTTTTACTTCCCTCTCAATAACTTTTACTTCCCTCTCAATAATTTTTGCGTTCCCTCGCAATAAGTTTTGCGTTCCCTCGCAATAAGTTTTACTTCCCTCTCAATAAGTTTGACTTCCCTCTCAATAAGTTTTACTTCCCTCTCAATAAGTTTTGCGTTCCCTCGCAATAAGTTTTGACTTCCCTCTCAATAAGTTTTACTTCCCTCTCAATAAGTTTTGCGTTCCCTCGCAATAACTTTTACTTCCCTCTCAATAACTTTTACTTCCCTCTCAATAAGTTTTGCGTTCCCTCGCAATAACTTTTACTTCCCTCTCAATAACTTTTACTTCCCTCTCAATAATTTTTGCGTTCCCTCGCAATAAGTTTTGCGTTCCCTCGCAATAAGTTTTACTTCCCTCTCAATAAGTTTTGCGTTCCCTCGCAATAAGTTTTACTTCCCTCTCAATAAGTTTTGCGTTCCCTCGCAATAAGTTTTACTTCCCTCTCAATAATTTTTAAGTTCCCTCTCAATAAGTTTCGCAATCCCTTGCAATAGTTTGTGTTCACTTGCAAAACATTTTTTTGTTCTCTACAAACAATACAGTTACATTATAATTGTGCATGTTGCCATTTCTGATTTCTCGGATACTGATGTTGTCATATCACTAGATCACAAGTTCTGCTGAATCTGAGGCGCAAACAATCACCGGTCTGGTTAAAGGCCACGCCTACTCCATCACTGGAGTGGAGGAGGTAACCATAGCAACTGTATTTATTGTTTGTTTACTGTTGTTTTCTCTCTTTTTCTTATATTCACTCTGTGATTTCTTTCATCTTGCCTCCACAGGTGAACTACAGAGGAGCAAAGGTCCAGCTGATTCGTGTCAGGAACCCCTGGGGTCAGGTGGAGTGGAACGGCCCCTGGAGCGACAAGTATGTGTTCACTAATGATAAAATCACACTTAAAGGTGCTCTCAATGAGATTTCGGCTTCCGATTATACATCATAATTTACCTAGTAGTTCTTTTAGCACATTATGCAGCTCAACATTGTATTTGATTAAATGAATTTATATTTGTGATGTCAGTGCACTATACATAAATGCTCTATATCTTGTCTTTTTTAAGCTCTAGAGAGTGGAGCGTGATTGACAAGGCAGAGAAAACCAGACTGCTGCAAAACTCTCTGGATGATGGAGAGTTCTGGTGTGTTCTTTTAAACACCCCATTAGGTCAAAATTGCAGATTTGTTGCTTTTAATCCATGTGTGAATGAGAGTGAAAAACATTTTTGACATTTGATAAAAACAAATATTCTTACTGTATTCCACACTGAAACAAGCATCCAATAAGCTCATTCTGACCAGAGAAACTAATTTTAATGACTTATCGTGTGTCTCAGGATGGAGTTTGGAGATTTCAAAGCCAACTACGATAAGGTGGAGATCTGTAACCTGACTCCAGACTCTCTGACAGATGACACCAAAATTAAATGGGATGTGAACAGTTTTCAGGGCAACTGGATCAGGGGCTCCACTGCTGGAGGCTGCAGGAACTTCATTGGTTAGAGCACTGATCTGAGAACAGTTTATTTCTTAAAAGCAAAATGTTGTCTTTCTGATTTTTGTCTTTCTCTCATCAGACACGTTCTGGACGAACCCTCAGTTTAAGCTTCGTCTGGAGGACCCTGATGATGGAGACCATAAGTGCAGCGTCATCATCGCTCTGATGCAGAAGAACCGCCGTCGACTGAGGAAAGAGGGGCTTGACATGGAGACCATCGGCTTCGCTGTTTACGAGGTGATTGGGAAAACAAAAAAGTGATTGCATTTACAGAACCGGCTGATTGCACTACACAAAAATTGTCTTAATCAGTATTTTAAATCAGTAAAAAATATCTAAACATCCTTAAAACTTTGTAAGTTAGGACTTTTTCTAGAGAACTAAGTTAAATTAATGTTTTCTTACACTATTGGCAATTTTTGGTTTGAGCATAAAGCTCACAAAATGTAAAAAAATGTCTGCATAAAACAAGAATTTACCAATGGCATAAGAAAAATATACACTAATTCAAGATCTATTTTTTGACAACAGGTCTTATTATTGTGCACAGTTTTGCTTCTCAAGTAAATGTATCTTGTTTTAACCCTTGTGTGACTTTCGGGACATTTTTGTCTTTTTCATTTTGGTTTTTTTCGATCATTTTGGCTGTGTTAATGCCAACGGCATACATTTTGTCAAAGGTGTGTTTTTTTGGGGGGAATTGTGATATTTCAACCTCAGTTCCTATAATACATCTATAATACACTGTGTACACAAAATAGTTACACTCAGGACCTTCAGGACAAAAATGTCCCCCATTGAAACCCATTAAAACTGCAATATTTGATCCCAGTGCCATTAAAGCATAAAATCATGAATTCTATGATATTATGCTTTCATTCTGGAGCCCTGGCTTCAAAATACATTACTAATATTTTCCACCAGATGGCGCCATTTTCTGGATTTTTAGCTATGGAGCAAATACAAGCTTTTCCCCTATTTTTCTGTTTGCTGTATTATAGAGCACTGCAGGACAACTGAATAAATGATGCAGATAAAATTGTGTGTGTGTGTTGGTATGGATGTCAGAGTGTGTTTTATGTGTGTGTGTGTGTAAAAAAAAACAACAGTTGGATTAAATAAACAAACTTGCATTTAAAGGGTTAAAATCCTGAAAATGAATGAATATTTGGTAGTTATGATCAGGACTGATGTTGGTTAAAAAATCTAAGTCATTGAAAGTGGAAAATAATATTAATGTATAACATTATTATGGCAGTTTTTTGATGCTGGACATTTTTGTCCTCTAAGGACCTCTGAGTAACTTAAATCTGAGTAACTTTTTTAAACTGACACACAAGGGTTAAGGATATTTCGATATTTTAAATAGAAAACAAGAAAAAAGAGTACTGATACTGATTAATAAAATGTTTATTTATTTATTTATTTTTGCAGTGTGGAAGATGAGTTCAGAACACAGTTAGATGTAGTTTTTCTTGCCACACTGAATTTGACCCTGTTTGCTTGCCATACTCACAGGCACCTAATGATGAAGACCACCAAGGGAAGGACTTTTTCCGTTATAACGGCTCTAAAGCACGAAGCCGTACATACATCAACATGAGGGAGGTGTCTGAGCGCTTCAGACTTCCCCCTGGAAACTATCTGCTGGTACCCACCACCTTCCAGCCGCACACTGAAGCCGACTTCCTCATCCGGATATTCTCAGAGAAGAAAGCTGGAGCCATGTATGTTTCTCCAACCACTCCTCAGATTTATCAGCCAGACTTGAAGAATATGGTTATGATGTACATGTATATTGCTATTGGTATATTGATGAACTTCACTAATACTCAAATCCACACTGACATCTTGAGATCACAAATCTGGATGTACTGTTCAATCAAATAGCCATAGATTCTAATGTTTTTATTTGTGTTTATTTATCAGTGAGATGGGAAACACCATTGAAGCAGACCTGCCAGATGTAAGTTCTGCAACGGTGAACAGATGATGTGTTGAGATTCTTTACA
Organism: Myxocyprinus asiaticus; assembly: GCF_019703515.2. NCBI lineage: Eukaryota > Metazoa > Chordata > Actinopteri > Cypriniformes > Catostomidae > Myxocyprinus > Myxocyprinus asiaticus. The sequence goes on from NC_059350.1 coordinate 3,501,358, forward strand.
AAAACAGTTACAATAGTTTCCATCGAAATACTATCGTTGCTAGAGTTATTGTTGCTATAAACTGTGGTTACTTTGTATTAGCCACCATTGTCATCAAAAACCTAAATTAAACATGAAGATTTGAAAAGCTTCTGCTTAAAGATGATCCCATAGTAATTTATTATGGTTTAAGAGGACTAACAGTAACTTTAGTAACTATGGTTAACAATGTCACCATGGTTCATTTTTGTAAAGATTTGACTCATATACAGACAGCATGATTGTGGACTTAAACTAGTGATATTCACCAGTCATTTATGTTAAAAATATGTGTTTTTTTCTGGGACTTGTGCAGCCACCAGCTCCCAACCCTCCTGAGGAGGAGACAGATGAAGAGAAAGGTTTGAGGAGGCTATTTGAACAGGTCGCTGGCTCGGTAAGACACAGAAATCTACAGCATTACACAATTATACAGTTAGTATAGATACACAGTGCATCCGGAAAGTATTCACAGTGCTTCACTTTTTCCACATTTTGTTATGTTACAGCCTTATTCCAAAATGGATTAAATTCATTATTTTCCTCAAAATTCTACAAACAATACCCCATAATGACAATGTGAAAGAAGTTTGTTTGAAATCTTTGCAAATATAAATATAAAAAAATAAAAAAAGATCACATGTACATAAGTATTCACAGCCTTTGCTCAATACATTGTTGAAGCACCTTTGGCACCAATTACAGCCTCAAGTCTTTTTGAGTATGATGCTACAAGCTTGGCACACCTATTTTTGGGCAGTTTCTCCCATTCTTCTTTGCAGGACCTCTCAAGCTCCATCAGGTTGGATGGGGAGTGTCGGTGCACAGCCATTTTCAGATCTCTCCAGAGATGTTCAATCGGGTTCAAGTCTGGGCTCTGGCTGGGCCACTCAAGGACATTCACAGAGTTGTCCCGGAGACACTCCTTTGTTATCTTGGCTGTGTACTTAGGGTCGTTGTCCTGTTGGAAGATGAACCTTCACCCCAGTCTGAGGTCCAGAGCGCTCTGGAGCAGGTTTTCATCAAGGATGTCTCTGTACATTGCTGCATTCATCTTTCCCTCAATCCTGACTTGTCTCCCAGTTCCTGCCGCTGAATAACATCCCCACAGCATGATGCTGCCACCACCATGCTTCACTGTAGGGATGGTATTGGCCAGGTGATGAGCGGTGCCTGGTTTCCTCCAGACATGACGCTTGCCATTCAGGCCAAAGTGTTCAATCTTTGTTTCTCATGGTCTGAGAGTCCTTCAGGTGCCTTTTGGCAAACACCAGGCGGGCTGTCATGTGCCTTTTACTGAGGAGTGGCTTCCGTCTGGCCACTCTACCATACAGGCCTGATTGGTGGAGTGCTGCAGAGATGGTTGTTCTTCTGGAAGGTTCTCCTCTCTCCACAGAGAAATGCTGGAGCTCTGTCAGAGTGACCAGCGGGTTCTTGGTCACCTCCCTGACTAAGGCCCTTCTCCCCCGATCACTCAGTTTGGCCGGGCGGCCAGCTCTAGGAAGAGTCCTGGTGGTTCCAAACTTCTTCCATTTACGGATGATTGAGGCCACTGTGCTCATTGGGACCTTCAATGCTGCAGAAATTTTTCTGTACCCTTCCCCAAATCTGTGATTCGATACAATCCTGTCTCGGAGGTCTACAGACAATTCCTTGGACTTCTTGGCTTGGTTTGTGCTCTGACATGCACTGTTAACTGTGGGACCTTATATAGACAGGTGTGTGCCTTTCCAAATCATGTCCAATCAACTGAATTTACCACAGGTGGACTCCAATCAAGTTGTAGATACATCTCAAGGATGATCAGTGGAAACAGGATGCACCTGAGCTCAATTTTGAGTGTCATGGCAAAGGCTGTGAATACTTATGTACATGTGATTTTGTTCCGTTTTTTATTTGTAATAAATTTGCAAAGATTTCAAACAAACTTTTTCACGTTGTCATTATGGGGTATTGTTTGTAGAATTTTGAGGAAAATAATGAATTTAATCAATTTTGGAATAAGGCTGTAACATAACAAAATGTGGAAAAAGTGAAGCGCTGTGAATACTTTCTGGATATATATATATATATATATATGGTTCAAACCATTGAATGCACAGGTAGTTCTGGTCAGTTTTAATCACTGTTCAATATTAAATGCGCCTTTCGCTGTCCGGCAAGACGATTTAAACTGTAATGTGTTGTGTATGTGCTGAAGTGCCGCCTATAGACACTAGAGGTCCCCTCGCGCTCACACATCTCTGACTCAAACGCTGAATGAGAAGCGCTGTTTGTTCACAAAATGCATGCAGCATTTTGCGGTGAAGCGCTACCGTTCATGGACAAATTGCAATTTCATTCTTAATTCAGTCAATCGTGTAGCCTTGATGGATACCATACCGATGTCTCAGAGGTCAAAATCTGCAGGTTCCAGAGTGTTTTCAATGGGTTTCCCATTATTATACAGTAAGTGCTACTTTTACTGTCACAGCCACGTTTGTAACGTCAGGTTTTCCACATTTATGTGAAAATGACAATGAGTGAAAATTGAGTAATATATTTTCTCTGGAGTGCCAACCCCTCTACATTCTGTGGATATTATTATTTCTGGATTGTGCATTTCAATTCACAGTTTTGGCCAAGTGTGTGGTCGCACTACTTTTTCTCTGAAAAATAGGCAGAGCTGTAGATCTATCAACCTTTAGATAAAATTAACCCTCTATTGTGTGCAATATGATATCAATGAGGAAAAAAATATTTGTGATAGTTATCGTTTCAAAACATTACAATCAGTGTTGTTTCAAGGTAAAACATTAAAAATCACCATAACCTTATCCTAACATGCACCTTATCCTTACAAGCATGCACACACACACACAAGGACCTGCATGTACACAAGCACATACACACAAAATCTCCTTCCTCACTATTGGCACCTCACTGCTTGTGAAAGTTGAGGAAGCAATTCCTCTTAACAGAAAAACACAGGTAGGTAGCACATTTTGAGCACTGCACTTTTACAATGCCTGAACAACCTGGGTATTTGCATCACCCTTTTCTTTCAACCCAAACAGGCCAATGACCTGTCTGATCAAAGCGAACCAGCGTTGATGGTCGTGGTTCTACAGGGGTTTTTGGACGCTTTTCTGGCTGTTCTTCCTCACTGTGCTGTGATGGTCTCCCCCTTCTCTTCAAGGCCTTCCTCATGCTACAACTTCAGCTTTGAATTTTGCAAGGCTGCACACATCCTTTGGGGGGATGTCACAGTCTCTGCTGTCTCTCCGGTAGAGGAGCCAGGCCTCAACAACAGCCAGATCAAACATGTGGAAGACCACACAGTGATACCACTTTTTGGATCGAATCTTTGTTCTGTAGAGGGCAATGAGGGAGTCTAGTAGATCAACCTCTCCCATCCCTTTGTTGTACATGGTGACAATGCTCGGGCATTTCACCTGGACTGTTGTCTTCCTTTTTTTTGTCCCATCTCATCACAGTGGTTGTTGGATTCGCTGAGGCAAAGGTGGAGTGGAGAGTGACTGCGTGATTATCATGCCACTTCACAGCCCTGAGATTAACCTCATTATAAATGGTCTCCTTTTCCTCAACAGTCCCCCTTCCTTTCCTTTTCATGTCTCGATCAGTGGGGAGACAGCATCCAGCCAGACGACTGGTTCTGACTGTGCCAAGGCAGTGGATCTTCCTCTTTTCCAACAGCATCTGCAGGTCAACACTGGAGAACCAGTTGTCGAAGAACAACTTTTGGGAGATGCTGTTTGGAATGATGTTTGAAAGGGTTAGCACTGTTGCTACTCATGCCTATGTCAGGCTGCCCATTGCAGGGAGAGATACATCCAGTGTTCACCTCAAAGTTGTAGACTATGCCACTGCTATCAGCAAGAACAAAGATTTTATATCCCCAGCGTTTTGGCTTCTTGGGATTGTACTGTTTCATGGGGTTTTTCCCCTTGAATGGGACAATTTGTTCATCCACATAAAGATTTCCATCAATTAGGATTGCTTGGAACTTCTCCAAGAGGAATGTCAGCAGTGGGCGCACCTTGTACAGCTTGTCAATAGGAGACCCAGCCAACCTAGTATGCCTGGTATGGCCTTATGCGATTCCATTACGGTACAATGATGCCTCGAGGCAACATGCAGTTTTTTGTAATGTCCTATGATACATTTGATGATATATAATGTAAAGTTTTTGAAAATACTTCTTTAGTTACCAATGAAGGTGACTCTATGTAGGCAATTATCTGGATGAAAAATTTTTGAAAAATGCACTAACATGTGACGTGCACATGTCCTGAAAGAGGAAACAAAATGGACCCCTGTGGGTCATGTGACCACTTTTTTGCATTCTCATTGGTTAGTATTTGAGTTCTCCTCCCCTGAGATAGCATTGACCAATTAAATGGGTGTCTCATTTTATAAAACAAAAAGTAAAATAAGCTATGGTGCCTGGAGGCAACATGGTATCATAGAGGGTTAACTGTTAATTTTTATTTTTCCAGTCGGCTAGGTGTGCATTAAACGATTGGTTCTTTGCCTCCACCTCGTGCATTTAAAATATATAAAAATATATGTATATTTTATGTTTATAAATAATACATAATTGTTTGTATATATAAATTACATTATATATATATATATATATATTTTTTTTTTATAATATACATATATATAAATTATTCATATACATTAATATCTGCATTATATACAAATCTGCAGTATTAAATAGTTACACAGTGTATATATATATATATATATATATACGTACATATATACTGTATATATATATATATATATATATATATATATATATATATATATACGTACATATATACTGTATATATATATATATATATATATATATATATATACGTACATATATACTGTACATATATACTGTGTATATATATATATATATATATATATATATATATATATATATATATATACGAACATATATACTGTATATATATATATATATATATATATATATATATATATATATATATATATATATATATACGTACATATATACTGTATATATATATGTGTACATCTATACAGTATATATGTACACATATATATATATACAGTATATATGTACATATATACTATATATATATATATATATATATATATATATATATACATACGTACATATATACTGTATATATATATATATATATATATATATATACGTACATATATACTGTATATATATATATGTGTACATATATACTGTGTATATATATATATATATATATATATATATATATATATATATATATATATATACGAACATATATACTGTATATATATATATATATATATATATATATATATATATATATATATATATATATATATACGTACATATATACTGTATATATATATATATATGTGTACATATATACTGTATATATATATATATATATATATATATATATATATATATATATATATATATATATATATATATATCGTTGTACCATAAAACCAAATGGTACATGAAAACTGTACAATTTTTATGTCATTTTGGACATTTTCATGGTAATGTTTGATTTGTGCAGGACCTCTAAAGGCAGGGAATAAAACTAGGCTGTGAGCGTCCTCTTCTGGTCTTTTTAAGATTCACTGTATGTGTTTATAAGCTGTATTCCATGTCTCTGTCTGTAGGATAACGCCATCAGTGCCAGAGAACTGCAGCAGGTGCTGAATGGAGTTCTTAGCAGGAGTGAGTCTGTTCCTTCACATCTTCATGAAGTTTTTGTGTTTTTTCAAACTAGTGTCTTTGAGATATGTCACAGTTCTTGGAAAAGGTTTTATATGAGAAATTATCACTATTTTTAGTACACCATGAAAAAGTCTGAATACTAACATGTCCCTCACAACACTGTCGTTGTCTCTTGCAGGGAAAGAGGTGAAGTTTGATGGTTTGACCCTCAGTACCTGCCACAGCATCATAAACCTCATGGATGTATCCTCTCTGTGGACTAAACTACGGATCCCCTGAGTTTATGCACATGAATATTCTCATAATATACTACATTCTTACATTAACATATGTCAGTTAGACTCCTAAGCTTTGAGTTGTTTTTGTGATGAGTTTTCCTCAACTGAGCTCAGGTTGATAACACAGGAATGCTGGAATTCGAGGAGTTCAAAGTCTTCTGGGATAAACTGAAGAAATGGATTGTAAGCCATGCAGAATCCAATAGTCACCATCAGCTTGTTATTCATGGCTATCTTTCAGAATAATAGCACATGTTTCTGAAAGAAATTAAACTGTTTGGAGCAAAAACATCTGTAGCATTATCACTATTGTGTGTTGTTTTAGATGCTGTTTATCTCTTTCGATACGGATCGTTCAGGACGCATGTCGTCCTATGAACTCCGTAGTGCTCTTAATGCTGCAGGTAAACATACAGAACAGCCTACAGATTAAATATAACTACATAATATTATATTAACTGTATGTACAGGATATTTGTAAAATGGACTTTTCTGAAATGAAAATCAACCGTTTTAAGATGCTATCTTAGTTCTTCTTTGAAACATTAAATGCAATATGAAAGTGAGTTTGACGTTCCTCAGGTACACAACTAATGTTTATGTTTCAATGTAATATCTCCAGTATGTAATGAGTCCAGGAGCTGGAATATAAATGATTAATAATGTGCTTTCTCTCTCAAGGGATGCATTTGAACACAAAGATTTTGCAGTTGCTGGGTCTCAGGTTTGCTGATGAGAATTTTGACATTGATTTCGATGATTACCTGACCTGCATCGTTCGCCTGGAGAATATGCTCCGTAAGTGGGCGTGGCCAACATTAAACACAAACATTTAGGGCTAAATGGTCAAATGTCCTATATAGGTTCTTTCTAGTCTTTAGAATTGATTTATTTTTTCTATTGAACTCTCTAAATAATGCGGCACTTTTGTACTACTGTGTCTTTAAGATGAATTGCTACTGATGTGTTATTCCTCTTTTGTAAGACACTTTGGATAAAAGCGTCTGCCAAATGGATAAATGTAAATGTACGTAAACTGTGTGGGCGGAGCCAGAAGCGAGCGATACATTTACGCTTAAATTGTTAAAGTCCCCGGATCCATAAGTCACTTATTTTTTATGCCATTTGAAAGCGTAGAATCTGAACGTTTTATAGAACTCCATCTCTTTTGCATTTATGTTATATAAAATAACAGAATAAAACCTTAAAAACTTAGCGTCACCTAGATTAGGGGTTTTCAAACTTTTTTGTGCCAAGGACCCCCAAATTTGATGATCCCCTTGCGAGGGACCCCCTGTATGATAAAACTAGTAAACATGATATTATGAAGATTGTTTGTTTGCCTAATTAAATAATTGGCTTTTATATTGTACTGAAGCCAAAGTAATGTGTTAAAATATTATCAGGAAATTAATGACTTTTTAATAAGTTGACAGTGTATCTTTCTTATGCTGGAGTAATTTTAGATGTATAAACATTTTAAATTCAAGTAAATTAATATATTTGTTTTTTTTTTATTTCAAAATTATAATTGTACTTAATATTAAATTATATATTATTTTTGAAAAGCACTATATAAATTAATTAGTGTTAAAAAACAAAACAAGCAAATTTCAAAGCAGCTTTACAGAGAATAGTGCATTACAACCCTCATTTCTTACAAATAAGATTTATTAATATAATATATGAAATTACAGTACATACCAGTTTATAGTAGTATTTTATTTCTTGCTATGGCTGTCTATATATATACTATATTAGTGATTAATCTAACAATTTCAGAATGAAACAGTAATTATGTGAAATAATATCAACATTTTTACACTTTCACTGGAATTTTTTGTGGGCCCCCTAGCACCCCCTTGTGGCCCCCTGGGGGTCCCCAGACCCCAGTTTGAAAACCCCTGACCTAGAGGAGACGATGTAGGAATATGCGTATAAATGTAGAAGTTTTTCACATAGCACTTAAATAGGCATGTCATATATCAAATGAAAGCTCTCGTTCTTATTTTGTCGCCCTAACACCACAGTTTTTAACACCACCTGATTTTCAAAAGAATCATGAAGTGAAATATGATCTCTGTAAGACAACAAAGACAAACATCTGCTCCGATCACTGCTTCTGTTAGCCCCAAAAAGCCACAGCTCTATGTCAACTCTTACCGTAGGCTGTTTTCTTTCAAATGAGCCATTTTTTACTTGTCTGTGAGCGTGCTTGATAACAAAATAAATCCAAAGCTATATTTTAGATGCCCAGAAAAAAACAATTGCAGTCTAGCAGAAAAATCATGATGATAAACAAACCATCTGCAAATTTTGTTATTAACTATTGATAATGAAATCAAGATTCGAAGATCTCAGCTTCTCAATGACAACTAGATTGAGCTTATAGTCCATTCAGAGGCCGAGATAGATGACGAAACAATGGGAAATGTCCATGCGATCCAAAATTGACTGGATGTCTATGGTGTGAGTGCTCAGCTGCGCCACCTATATTTCAGATCTGTATATTGTATTGGAAGGTGATAGAGAAAAAAATATTTTTCCTAGTACTTGCTGCCATCTAGTGGAATGAAATAAGACTTCTGTGCAGGGAGATAGAGCAAACAGAACCAGAATGACATGCTTGTAGACTGTAAACATTCCCAGTATTGGGGGGGGGGGGGGGGTTGGGTTGGGTTGGGTTGTAAATGAGACCATTGAGCTTTTACATTTGGGAGTGAAAAATTTCAGGTGGCAGCCAAAAAATAAAGTTAAAATGGCCTACAGCCATTATTGTGATAAAACTTGACCACTGATTTAAATGCTTGTCCTTTGTTCCAGGAGTTTTCCAGGCCTTTGACAGGAAAAAGACTGGACAGATCAGCCTAAACATACAGCAGGTAACGCACCTGGTTTTTCCAGTTTGTAGAGATATGTGTGTCTGGGAGCCTGTGATTGACTGAGGTATTTAACATGCTCCAATCACTTACTGTAATATTAAAACGGCAAGGGCAAAACGTACTTATCTTGAGTATGCTGGCCGGCTCTTTGAGGTGCCATAGGTTTTAAAATACAATGAGCTGACATTTCTTAACAAGTCTTCATTTTTTACAGTTCCTGTTTTTGTCCATGAATGTCTGAGGACTTGGCAAAATGAGGGAAAAGAAAAGCACAAAAGGATCAAAGGAAGATCAAAGGAGTCAGTTGTGATTGTTAAATACACTGAATACACTTGTTTTTTTTGTTGGTTTGTTTGGGGTTCTTTCCCATTAGGTCTGATACTGACTATGGGTTTAGGAGAGTTTTGCAGTAATTAAAACTTTAATTAATAAATGTTGTTTTGCGAACAATGTCCCAGTGTTGTGTTCTTGATGGTACATGTTTACGATTATTTTTTTGTTTTCTGTGATTTGGCTCATATTCACCTTTTATGGATATTGCAACTTGCTTAAATTGTCTCACATTCTTTAAGAGCTGCTAAACTGCTTTCATCTTTAAAGGTGCATGCGTGAATCAACAAACCATGGAAATAAATGAATTAAAAAAGTGGCACGATGAATTACTGTGGCTGTGGTTATTGACAGGCTGTGACAGAGCAACCAATAATTGACAAATGCTCAAGGAATTCATTTCAAGTAAATGCTATCCCTTGTTGAATAAATAATGTCATAAATTAACCCTATAAAGCTGTTTGTACCAAATATGACAAATATGGCTCCTGTTTCACTCTCTGTTCAAGCTGACGAGCCAAACAATCAATGGTATGTAAGTTTCACATGTTTATGGCTCCATCTAGTGGTTATTTGTGAAAAAAAGTGGTTTCAATGTTTATATCGATCTATTTAGAATGGCGGCGGACTTGCGTGAAAAGTGACTCTTATGTTGGTATAAATGACAGCTTATTTTAATAAAGTAAAAGTGGCAGTAATAATTATATTGTTAATGATATTTTAAAATGAGTATTTGCTGAATATTAGCAACTTGTGCTTGGTTATAGCAAATATACCCTATTTAAAGTGTGAACTAATATTTCTGTGTATTTTCATATATTCAGGCTGCTCTGTCATTATAAAGATATCATTATTTTACATTACAAGCTGTGATGATGTCATCGTACCATAAGTTCCTGAGACCCAGTGAAAAAAGTTTTACAATTTACCATTTTTAAATGTCAATAAAGTGTTTGGTGCATAAAATACATATGATAAAACTTGCTTATTGAAAAAATAATATATTATTCATATTGTATTTGATGTGCTGATCTCTGAAAAGCCCATTGATTCTCTGATAATACCCCAAGATTTACCACTGTACAAAAACTTCAATAACAAATGTCCAACACATAAATGAATAGCTGGGCCTCAGGAGGATAATCACCTTTAAAGTCTGATGTATCAAATATGATACATAAAAAAAAAAAAATACGATTTATTTGTACAGTTTGTCCAATGGTACTAATTTTTTTAATGTAAAAAAAAAAAAAAAAAAAGTGCTTTTCTGACAATTTTTTCATATGTCAGGCTTTACAGAGTTAAAGGGATAGTTCACATAAAAATAAAAATTCTGTCATCATTTACTCACCTTGATGTTGCTCCAAACTAGTATGACTCTCTTATGCAGAACACAAAAGTAGATATTTTGAAGAATGTTTGAACTGTTTTTGTCAATTCAATGAAAGTCAATGGAGTCCAAAACAACACTGGACCCCATTGACTTTCATTGTGTGGACAAAATAATAATAATAATAATAATAAATAGACAAAATATCTTATTTTGTGTTCCACAGAGGAAAGACATGTTTGGAGTGACACGAGGGTAAGTAAACGATGACAGAATTTTCCTTTTTGGGTGAACTACCACTAAGTCCACCATCTTTTTAAAAATGAAACAAATACACAAAAGACCACATCAAGGTATATTAAAATACTTAGGGGCTACGTTTAATTTAAGATGTAAAAAAAAAAAAAGAAGAAGAAAGAAAACAGTCAAAAATAATGAATAAAAATAATTCCTAGACTTCAACTCTTTAAATAACAAATAGTAATCTCGATTTTTAAATTATTTATGTATTTAAGAGACACGATTAACCAAACAATAATATTAAAATATTAAAAACAGCAACTTTTATGTTAAAAATTTATTTTACAAATAAAATCATGACGTTCAAAATAACGGCTGTCTGTGACGTTGTTTGTGACGTCACGTCCCCGTCTTCGTAGACTAAACCAAAAGTGAATCAGGTGTGTTTCCATAACAACAAAACAATGCCACTCCTCACAGTGTTGCTATTTTCCGTTACCTTCAATTTATTATTAAAAATGAGAATAATAATTGTTTTATTTTAGCTATAAAATGTTAGAACCTCTGCTGTTTACATCAGCTGTGTAATGTTTGTGTTTCCCCTCTCCCAGTTTGTCAGAATGGTACAGTCTCGATATTTCCCCGACGTGTTTACCCGACAGGACAATCCTCTTGATTACAGACAGTCTGTGTAGCATTTATGTTTTTCATGTGACTTTAAGTATAAAATACATTACTCACATAATACATTCGCTGTCATTAAAACATGGTGAGCAATTTTATTCTGGTCTTGTCTACATAGTTAGCTAACAGACTAGCGAATTTTTGTTAACTTGGTCTAAAACTTATGCATTAATAATAATATCTTGATCAGATGTGATCTGATTCTCTCCAGCCTCATAGAATATGCCAGGAAGTGTTTGATTTTGGCTGATAGTCTGGTGACCTCTACGCACTGTGCATCTTAGTATCTGCTGACCCAGCTCTGTACATGTAACGAAGGAATCTTTCACTTCAATAAGAGGAATTGCTGTGCTCGCTTTCATTTGGTGCTACATGAAGTCCGAAAGATGCTCTATCGGGTTGCAGGTCAGATGAAACTGTGCACCCCAGTCATGTCCTTCTGCACCAAACTCGATCATCAAGGTCATAACAAACCTCTGCTTCATGCACTGGCATGACAGTTATTGTTGCAGCATGAAGGGGCTATCTCCAATGTTGTTCCGACAAAGTCTGGGTGTATGGAACTATCAAAAATCACGTGTTATGCTGAAGCATTCAGAGTTACTGTCATTAAAACTAAGGGGCTAAACCTAGCTCTGAACTGTAACCCCACATCATAGTCATCCTTTTACTCAACCCTCACAGTTGGCACAATGCAGTCAGACAAGTACCGTTCTCCTGGCAACTTTCTAATCTATATTTGTCCGTCAAATTGACAAACGAAAAGCATGATTCGTCACGCCAGAATGTCCACGTCTCCACCTGTTCTACATGTCCAATGGCGGACTGTCAAGCTTTACAACACGGCATCTAACACTATGACCATAACCGTAGTGATGTATGGCTTAGGATGTAGCTGCTGGCCATGGAAACCCAAACCATGTAGCTCTCTATACATTGTTATTGAGCTAATCTGAAAATCATATGACCTTTGGAGGTCTGTAATGGTTGACTCTGCAGAAAGTCTGTGCGACATCTGCAAACTATGCGCTTCAGCATTTGGTCAACCCGCTCTGTCAACTTACATGGCCTGCCATTTTATGGCTGAGCTGCCTGTAATTCTTCAATCACTTCCACAATGTTATAATAGCTCACCTTACACACATGACAGTGGACTAATTAGCAGTGATATATATCATGACTATACTATATTATATATATGATATCATATCATAGTACTATACTATATATATCACTGAGCTCTGAGAGTTACTTATTCTTTCTCTATTGTTTCCTATCAGCATTTTACAGACCTCGGTGCTCCATTCTATAGACAAGATTGCCAATGGAATTCATTGGAACACCTAATATTTAATTATATTGAATTTATGAGCAATACTATTGATGATACAGTGTATATAAACTGTATATATCATTTATATATGTGTGTGTGTGTGTATATATATATATATATATATATATATATATATATATATATATATATATATATATATATCCTAAATTTGCCAGCTTGAAATTCCTGATCTATTTGCTCTGTCTCCCTGCAAAAAGTCTTATTTTAATCCACTAGATGGCTGCAAGTACTAGGGAGAAGAATTTTTTTCTCTATCACCTTCCTTCACAATAAACAGATCTGAAATATAGGTGCCATCCATAAGCTATCGTCCATAGACATCAAGTGTATATTTAGAGCTCCTTCCTCGCTGTTTCGTCGAATATCTTGGCTTCTCAATGGACTAGAAGCTCAATGTGGGTGTTTTTGGAAAGCTGATCATCAATAGTTGAGAACATATTTTATTTATCATGCTTTTACTACCGGACTGCATATTTTGTTCTAAACTTGGATATAACATTGGATTATTTATAGGGGTGCACCAATATAAAATGTTTTGGCCGATACCAAATTTAACAATAAACCTATTGAATTGGAATTATGTTTTAAATGTATTTTATTTATTTATTTATTCTCCCCTTTTCTCCCCAGTTTGGAATGCCCAATTCCCAATGCACTCTTAAGTCCTCGTGGTGGCGTAGTGACTCGCCTCAATCTGGGTGGCGGGGGACGAATCTCAGTTGCCTCCGCGTCTGAGACCGTCAATCTGTGCATCTTATCATGTGGCTTGTTGAGCGCGTTACCGCGGAGACCTAGTGCGTGTGGAGGCTTCACTCTATTCTACGTGGTATCCACGCACAACTCACCAAGTGCCCCACCAAGAGCAAGAACCACATTATAGCGACCACGAAGAGGTTACCCCATATGACTCTACCCTCCCTAGCAACCGGGCCAATTTAGTTGCTGAGTAGACCTGGCTGGAGTCACTCCGCACGCCCTGGATTCGAACTCGCGACTCCAGGGGTGGTAGTCAGCGTCAGTACTCGCTGAGCTACACAGGCCCCCTTATGTTTTAAATTTACAATTTTATGTTCTAAATGTACAAAGAGGTACAAAAGCTTTTTCTACACTTAATAATTTCCATTGAACATGGATTGGATCTGTTGAACACATGACAGGCCAAAATTTTAAAGAGAGCCACAATGAAAGATAAAAAGAAGAGAAAAAGTAACTTAATATCATAGCATGATGAAACATTTTTGCACTTCAAAACCACAAAACTCACATTTTACATGTTTGTACTTTATATAATAAAACATCATAAATTAATAATTTGCATATGTTGGGCAATTCCACAGAAATGTCAACAATATCATGGAAAAATAAAAAGTTACCAAGGGAACCAAACTACCTTTTAAGTTCTGTTGTGATTGTGGGGATGGGGGCGTGGTCGGGTGTCTGTTTTCGGGAGAGAGGGAGTGGTGTGGCTCATCAAACGGGTTGGCGTAATTTCTAACAGCTGTTTCTTGTTACAGTGATAGCGGAGAGAGACCTTAAAAAACAGCCAAACACGGCAGAGAAGGGGAGAGCGACACGAGACTGCAGTGTTGCCATGTTCACGGAGAATTAATTAAGAGTTTATGCTAGTAAGAGTTTAAGGTATTGAGAGTTAATGTTTTTGAAAATTGACACTACTGAGTGAAAGCACCAAAGACAAGTGTGTGAAGTGCACATCAGTACAGAAAATAAAAACTTGCCTGAACTGCTGCGTTGCTTCCTGACTCCTCCTTTCCTGTGTCCGAACTATCAGTAATATCACAGTGGTGTAATGGATCATGGAAAATGCCATGCAGACCGCTAGAGAGCGCCGCTTGCTTACACAATGCCGACTGAAACGCTGATTGCAGTCTATTTTTAAATGTAGCTTTCAAACTTTCCTAATCGCACAAGACAATATTGCTATTTTAATCTTAACTCAATCAATCGTGCAGCCTTAATAGATACCATACCAGTGTCTGAGGAGTCAAAGTTTGCTGGTTTCAAAGCATTTTGATGGTTTTACCTCATCATGTATAGGTAAGTGCTGCTTTCACAACGGTCACATTCGAATGACGTTTTTCCCCAATGTGTGAAAGCAAATGATTATAAATTAAATATTACATGTTCTCAGTGCCAACCATTATCATTATTTCTGGATTGTGCATTTTTGAATTCACAGAGTTTTTACAAAGTGTGTTACTAATTAATTATAAATTAACCGTTGTTTTTTTCAATTTGGCATTTTAATTAAAAACGATTTGCTGATGGTTTTAACTTGGTCAATAATTGGCCGATAAATATTGACGGCCGATACATCGGTACCTGCCTAATTATTTACCCAAGCAAGTCCACAGACAAGTAAGAATTTCAGCGAATAGCAATGGAAATTTTGGTTTGTTCTTCACTTATAGCTATGTAATGACTTGGAATATAGCATGAGTCATATGGACTACTTTTAAGATCGCTTAATTGTGATGTGTTTTTGCAGGTGGAGGTGGAGAAGAGGGAGGAACAGGAATTTTGGAGTGTTTTTCAATGATGACTATGATTACCTGCAGCACCTGAGAGATGTGTCACAGCCCACAGAGCTGGTGTGTGCCCCTCGCGTCCGCAGAAAAGCACAATCAAAGACTGCAGAGGAGGAGGATGATGAAGAGGAGACAGAGGAAGAGAACATCAGCGTTCCTGTAAGGCCAGACAACAGCTTGTCCCTCTGGACATCTGATAGTAGTCTGCATGTTTGTTTGCATGATCCATAATGATTAATTAGCAAATCGGTCTGAAACCAAAACCTGTTTTTACACCCTTATCCTGAAAATTAATCTGTCAAAAACTGAGAACTCTCTCACAGGGTTACAGGAAGGGAGTGTATGACATGCAGACAGTGTCATGGTCAGGTTGTGTCTCCTGTAGATCTCATGATGAGTATCGTTAGGCTAGTATTTGATGTCCTGATATGGATTTATTTTTATTTGTCTTGTGTGTGCAGGCGGCCTCCATCAGACTGCCCTCGTCTGTGTTTGCATCAGAGTTTGAAGAGGAAGTGGGTTAAACAAAGCAGCTCCTATTTCAAGTGAATCAGGTGGATCTACTGCAGCTCACTTACTTAATAAAAGACGAGAATCAGATTAAAATCAAAATGTGCTGCCATCATGCGCATGTCACTTCTGTCACAAACCTGTCAAAACAGAATACAATAATATTCTGGGTTCAATACAAGTTGAGCTTAATCAACGACATTTGTGGGATATTATTGATTACACCAAACATAAATACGACTTGTCCCTTTTTCATTTGAAAACAAGTAACAGTCGCAGTTCCAGTGAAGAAGTGCACTTGCAATGGAAGTGAATGGGGCCAGTCTGTAAACTTTAAAATACTCACTATTTCAAAAGGATAGGCACAAGACATAAACATGATATGTGTTGATATTATTTTAGTGTGATAAAATTGCTACTAACCTTATCTGTGTAAATCTTTATCCAGTATTGCAACTTCGTTGCCATGATGGCATAATGCCGTAAACTTGTAATCAATTGCATCACACTAAAATGATGTAGAACAGATTTTATCACATTAAAATCATGTTGTCATGTGTAATGTTTACGTCTTGTGGCTATTAGAGTTATTTAAAGGTATATCGGTTTTACTGATTAATCGGTGCCGATAGTTGCTTTTTGGAACTATTGGTTATCGGCAAACAATCTATGCCGATAGTTGCGGCTGGTACTTACGTCAATTTAAAAATTTTCCGCCAGTCCTTGGTGTGTTTCGTGCTTGTTTATACTTCAAAGCCCTGAATTATGCACCACATTTAACGTTTTGTTATTATTGGGGTTGAACAAAAAACTGCATCTTTTATTTTATTTATTTTGGACTCTTTGCCTTTACCTGCCATATTAATGAAAGAATAAGAAATGTTTTTGACATTCTATAAATCGATTTTTAAAAACTATCGGCCGATTAATCGGTTATCGACCTTTCCCCACCACCATAGTTATCGGTATTGGCAAAATCCACTATCGGTCGACCTCTAGTGGTTATATTTTAAAAAAGTGTGTATTTTCATGTTTACAAATTGGCCCCAATCACAGTGCCTCATTGTAACCTCATTTGTGCTTTTTTTTTTTTTTTTTTTTTTTTTTTGTATAAACGGGACGAGATGAAATTATTTGGTGTTAATCAACATTATGCTACAAATGCTGTCAATGGAGCTCAACTTGTATTGAACCTGGTATATTCTTTCAACTTCTTTTATCATGGAGAACTTAAGAAAATTGTGACAATCCTGCTGTAAACAAATCTGCATTTTAAAACTGCCTTGTGAATCTCACAAAAACATTTATTGTTCAAATTTCACCTCAAAATTTAAAGAATAAAATAGACACAGCATTTTGCATAAAGCAAGTTTTTTTTTTTAGGGCTGGGACATTTAATGCATACATTTTTGAGATTAAAAATTAACACAATTAATTAAATCTATCCGCAAAAAAATCAAAAAATTTAATATGTTTATATTTATTTATTTAAAATAAATGATGACTAACCAATTTCTTGAAAGTTCTTTGAGGCAAAGTATGAAGTAAATATATTTATGATTATATGATTATATATATATATTTATAATTTTATTGTTGTAATGTACCATGATTAATCGCGATTATTCACAGAACACTGGGCGATTAATTAGTTAAAAAATAAGTGATTCACAGTCCTAATTTTTGTGTTTGCTTTTCAGAGAAATATTTCCATCATTCTTCTAGTCCATATTGTGACTCGAGTTTTACTCTCTCAGGGCCGTGGCTTGATATGGACCCTGACATTGATGATTTCGATGACCCAGAGAACATGCTGGATGATGATTTTGTCATCAAGGCCAGTGACGTCATGGGTGATATCGGGTAAAACTGATGGCAAAGTAAAATAAGATCATTTGCAATAAAATAATCTAGCTTTGCACCAGGAAGTGAGAGAGTATACAGGATATACAGCAACATCTATGCTGCATAGCTCTTGTGTTGTGATGAAGGTCCTGTGGCTGGTCTGGACTGTGGTGGAGGGTTCTAGATGGCTGAGAGCTTCTGTTGTCAGTTGAATTTCTGCCATTGCTTCGTGCATTCCCAAGGGCTGTGCTTTTTAGCACTCTGGTAAAGACTTTTAGTCCTTGTTTATTTAGGTGGACGTGGTCATACATATGATGAGGCCGTATATTGTCATGATGGGCAAGATGAATGTTTGGAAGAAGTGCACAGTTTCTGGAGAGTTCCACATTATTTCCATGAATGATGTGGAATGGTACATCACTGCGTGGAAGTAACATGGACAGGGTTATTTTTGCCTCTGGGAACTGTTGTGTGGCTCAGATGGCCACCTCTCGGAGCACAGGAGCCACATGCCCTTTTGTGGCCCTTAAATGTCCCTGTGTGGATTGTAATGTGGTGCTGAAACAGAGTTAAGCTGTTCTTTCAGATTATTGATGAGTTTTGGTGTGGAGTCCTGACCTCAAGGCAAAGAGTTCCTTCTGTATTTCTGTCTTGACTTCTGTTAATTGTCTTCCAAAAGTTGATTTTACTTCTCTCAGGTCTTCTTTAGTTTGCTGAAGTTCCTTTGACATCTCTTTTCTGTCTCTCTGTAGGTATTCAGTCTCCTGTCTTAAATTAATGATGTCATTTGTAAGCTGTTCCTTGTTGTTGTTGTCTTTCAGATGGGACAAAATTAATTATTTTAGCTCCACTACCTCTACCTCCAGAAGGGAAAAATTGTCTTTCATTCTGGACATTGGAGGTGGAATTATAGTCGCTGCAGTCATTGTCTTCTTTTGGACTACTTGAATGGGATGAGTCTTTGTTGCCATGTCGAATGGGATCTTCATCAGTTCAAAATCTTCTATTAAAACTTTGAGAGCAGACTCTGATCCCTGGACCATAATAGTGCCATTTGGATACAGGTTCAAAGTCAAGATTCTTGCTTCATTTTCAGAGTCTTTTAATACCAAGATCTGTCTGCCTTTACAGATGCCTGTTTTCATGGTAAAGGTGAAGTGTTGGCAGAAAGGGATTTTTTCAGTGTAAAAGAGCAGGTTGGTTATGACACTGTGATCATGGTCAGCAAACAGTGTTTCAGGCTTCTGCTTCTGTCTGTGGAGCTGTCTGGAGTGTTCAGAGCTCTTCTGATGGTAAACAAAGGGGCGGGGCCAAGCTGCTGCACTGGCCATAGTTGATTTTGGAATGTAAACAATCAACTGAAGAAAATGCCTTGTTTGTTTATTTTTGATATTACACTTAGTGAGTGAATAAAATGTATAAAAGGTATAAAAATGAATAAATAAGGCCAAATAGGAGTCACTTTCACTGGCTCTGTTGCTTAAAAAATGTCCAGTTGTGTCCAAAATGGCTCTCTATGCTGCTCCTTTCTAAGAGAAATATGATTCAGCACCGTCTGCTCCTGAAGCGAAGATCACTGACACTGACTCTTTACCTGAGAGTTTTTCCATTTTAGTTGCTGTTGCTTGATGTTGTCTTTTCCAGCATGAATATCCTCTTCTGCAGAGGTTATCCTGTGATTAGCTGATCTCAGACTTCACTCAGATTCAGCTGTGACAGGATAAAAATGAGTTGTCTGGATGTGTCCTATGTTGAATTTTCTATCTTTTATCAATATTTGTAGCAATTTATCTGGAGCTCATCTCAAGGATGACTGTTCAGTATCACCGGAACTCACTCTCTCTCTGTGTCCGTCCCGCTCGCCCTTCTCTCTCCCCTCGTCCCTCCCCAGGTTCCCAGGAGGTGGGGTGGACCATTGGCTGGCGGAATGGCCGGAAGGGCAGCGTCTCCCCTCCAGAGATGGGTGGTGGGGGGGAGTAGGCCGGGGCGCCATCCGGACCAGGCGGGGGAGTAGTGTGACGAGGAGGGGGGCGTGGCCGGGCAGTGAGGGTGCACGGCCAGTTCTGAGTCAATTAATCAGCAGGAGAGAGAGATAAAGGGGAGCCGGAGATGCCAGTTCGATAGAGAGAGAGAGAAAGACACACGTGGCCGCTGTGTGTGTGTTTATGTTTGTTTTATGTTAAGTTAATTTCTGCCATTAAAGTTTACGTTGACTGTTCTGCCGGTTCCCGCCACCTCCGCCCACCTTACCCCGTACATACACATACACAGCGCGACCAGTGTAGTCCAGTTTCTGAAGGAATGACTCTTATGAGTCCAATCAGAAAGTGTGGACAGACTGCTGTTATTTCAACATTACCTTCTGTTAGACATTATCAGCCCATCAGGAAGTGTGTTCAGGGCGTCTTTATCTCAACATCCGTTAAGAATAGGTTATTGTTTCCAACACCTGTGATACTTGTATCCTTTAGCCAGAATATTTCTCTAATGTTTTGTAATAGGCAAGTGTTAAACAGTTTAGCCAAAGAATTCTGTAGTAGATCTTGAGTTCACTATCGATTGAAACTGAATTTTGACATGTTTTTTATTTATCTGTAATTGTGCAGGAGAGAAGAACAGAGAAGAATGCAAACAAACTGGCGTTCAAGCAGGAGAAACAGATGGTTCATTTAAGTGCCAACATTCAGGGTCTGAAGCTTTTCAGCAGACTTGAAAGATCATCAAGAGACTCCAGGATCTCACAAAAGAGTCATTATTTTAAAGAGACTGTGTGTGCAGTTATACTGATAAAGGCATATCCAGTGTATAGTGACATCATTTAGCTGCCACTTATGAAAGTTGGACCCAACTTACCAGGATGTTTCTTTTACACACTCACATTAAACAGTTTAAGAAGAGTGTGCAAGGACATGTTTGAGACCATTGTCATTCTAAGATGTAATGTTTTGGAACCACACTTGCACGGATATTTCACAATGAACAGAATATTACCAATCCTTCTCTTAATGAAGTTTGGCTGTTTATCTGTATGGGGGTGAAGTTAAAATGTAAATTAAACCACTATTTTGAAAATGTTTGCTGTGTTTAATATGCAACAGATTTTCACATAGGATCCCAATGCCATTTTTAATAAACAAAAATACACTCAGGATAAAAATCACATTAACCATTTTTCGCCACCAGTATTCAACTGATCTGACAACAGAAAATATTGTACCCTATCAGCGGTCCATAAGCGGCTCCTGAATTCATTATACTACCTTGATTATGGTATGCAAAGTGCTTAAAGTAGTTCACAGAATTTGACAGAGTTGACCTGAATTAAAAGTGTCCTAGTTCGTTACGATAGTCTCTGATGATGCGTCCACTTCACGTCAGAATTACAGTGTTTTGTTAGTCGAACTCATAAGAAAATAAACTCTTGGAAAGCTCTGATGTCTCTTTGATTGTTTTGATATATAAAAACAATATTAATAGCAGCAGCTTCCACAATTAGAGAGAGTTAACTACCTCTACATAAACATTTGGATAGGCCATTTTATTATAGCCGATGCAACCTGATGTGATTTCTTGGTTCTTAAACATTTTGTGAGGGAATATAGTGGTAAATTAATGTACCTGTTAAGTATTTCCAGAGTCTATTTAGCCGAGACGGGACACTTCTATTAAAATGAATGGGAGAAATTGGAACACTCAACGGTCAATGGATGTAGAAAGGAAGTCCCGCCTTACAGGTAAAAAAGCCAATCACCTTTTAGATACAGACATCGCCTGTCAATCAACTTGAGAACGTGGATATGAATTAGGGTTAGGGTTACAATTTATGATTCCAGTGTTGTCAGATTATACAACTGATTTAAAATATGTTCTTTGATTATAATCTTGACCAACTGTGTTGGAGATTTCGGTCTTTCCCCATTCAAGTAGACAGGAGCTGCACTTTCATGAATGGAAATAGCCTCCCAAGAGTGTTTCAAAGATGGCCGACAGTGGACTGAATTGCTAGAAAGACTTCAGCATTTCCCAAGACCAATTTTGGCGTTTTGAGCGTTACCATAGAAACACATAATTTTTTCATCAAAGAACATGAACAGCTGAGAGTCGAATCAAGTTAGTCATCTCGAAATTGCAGTAATTCTGACAAAATGTGAACGCAGCACCGATCCACTGGCCTGAGTCGCATGATTTGAGCAGCACCGTTAAAAGATGCTGTAAAAACTTTGTTCAAAGGGCCTGAAAACATCATTCTGGCAAACAAGAAAACTTCAGTACGTTTTAAAATATACAGTATAAACATAAAGACCTGCTTAAAAATAATGGAGAGGAAAAAATGCTCAAAATACTTAAAATATCCCTGTACTTGTGTAATCGTGTTTCATTACAAAAAAGGCATGTCATCATGACAAATGCTTTTCACTGCTGTGAACGGGAGTAACTGGGAAATTTCACACTGTCATTTGGAGACCCGTGTTTCTACTAACATACTAACACAGCAGTTTGCTGGCCTCGGGCCAGCCAAGTTCCCAGCACAAGAATATCCCAGTAACAGGTGCCAGGGGGTTTTTATCGTCTTTTTAGGTGCTTTCCTTTTCATGTAGCCCTCCGAAAGTAGTCTCTTGCATCTATTGAAGTGCCCAGGAGTGTTTGTTGGCTCTGTAAACTTCTACCATATCACCAGGACTTATTTCTTGTCTCAGGACATGTGGACAGTCATATCCTGCCGATAGGTCGCTGGTGGACAAATTGTCTGACTCATTAAATGTGCCTTGCACATTGTTGCTGCTGTGGTCAGAGCTGACGGAAGTACTGGAACAATCTGAGGACTGGTCCTCATTGAAGATCTCTGTTAATAATGTAGAGTCCCCAATGTAAGTGGGCGGTTCAATCTGAAGGTCATTTGGCACATCCTTCGGCTCCAGTATCAGGGGGTTGCAAAAGTGTGTTTGTGTTGGCTCGAATTCCTACCAAACCAGAAGAGACAACATTCAGTAACCCATCCCAGTGCAAGAATGACGTTGGGTTACAGTTCTACAACATTACAAAAAACTCAAGAAGCCACTTTGTGTTACGTATATCTATTTTTTGTGTGGCTTAAGTATACACATTTTTGGACCTCACATTGGGATGTGACAAAATAAAATCTGCAGCAAAATGTGTTTGTGCATAGAGTTAATGGGGATGATTATTTTCCTCGCTTTTATTTAAACTCTTCTCATCTAGAGTGTATTTATATCTACCTTAATTTTCTTTCCAATCCAGATCTAACACACCTGATTCAAATTTTTGGGTAAAATGTACACCTTGACTTCACTGTAGGTTGCTTTGGAGAAAAGTGTCTGACAAATCCATAAAGGCAAATGTGTATATATCGATGTGGGACACTGATGATGATGTAAATCGTAAATGTTTTGTCTTTGCACTTTTGCACTTTTTGGCCTCACAATAAACAAAAAAATGGTAAGACTTTTCCTACACATTGTGTGCGAGCTTCCCCTCTCTTTTGGACTATAGTATGATTTTTTTGAGCTTACGCACCAAAGCTAATTGGAAATATAAGCCCTTTCAGTATTTGGCGCAGACATCTTTACAGCTTTTGTCCTGCTGTTGGTTTGCTACTATATATAGATGTGTTAATGTAGATAGTATGCAAACTGGGGCGAAGCCATAGATTAGGTGGTTCAGATTTGTTTGATTGGATCTGGAATTTCCTACTGCGAAGTTCCTACTTATGAGTTTAGAACTTTTGGAAAAGTTATAAAGTTTGCAACTTGTAAGGCATGTCCTGATACCATTTTTTGGAGAACAAGTACAAATACTGGTACTTCCTTTTCGGTACTCGTCGATACTGATGCCTGTTTTTTGGTTTATTTTCTCTGAATTCCATATTCAACAGTTTATTTCAATTTTATCTTCAAAATGGTGTCTAAATAAATGCATTTGTTGAAACTTGAATCAATGAAAATAGAACAGTTTAATTTTCAATATAATATTGTATTATTTGTATCAAATGAAGTGCTTTTATACAGAACCTATTAGTAGTAGTTGTGTTACAGTGAATATTACATAACTATACAGTAGTGATCCATTTCTGTCGTACATTTTTCCATTTAAATTTAGCTTTTAATTTGAAGTGAAGCCCTTTCTGCTTTCTGTGTTTTTGACAGTAGCTTCTCACCTCCGGCAAAACGGGTCACTACCATACTCAATGTGATTATTAAACCGCAAAAGGCTGCTATTTTCTTAAAGGGGTCATAAAACGGAGAATCAAATTCATACTGTAAATTTCAGAGCACAAAACTTCCTCCCCAATCTAAAAAGAGCATTTATAGTTGCCACCCTGCTGAAACGTCTCGTTTTGAAACCTGTCTGTTCGTGACGTCATGACACATTGCTCATTTGTATTTACACATCCCACAACATGCGTCATCGCACCTTTGGCTCCGCCCCTGGCGTGCAGGTCGAGATGGCATTCCTACCATAACACCAAAGGGGACCCATCTGGACTATTTTGAATTATTTTGTATATGAACATGAACTACACAGACTCTTTGACCGTTGTCATGTATCTCGCCGTTTTTAAAAGACGCGGTGTCAAGTTACAACTCTGAAAGGGAGAAGCAATTCTGTGTCATTCAGCTGCTTCCTCATGTTGTTTTGAGAACAAACACGTCATGGACACATCGCCCATCTGCGCTATTTTTAATTGTTGGTGTATGTAAACATAGGACGTCTTTGACCATTTCGGTGTGTTTCCGGCGATGTGCACCTCAGTGCGCCTTCAGTATGTGTGTGCGTAATTTCACCGTTCTTTGGACTATGATGTTTTCGTTTTTTTCGGCTCATGTCTGTGTAGATTGCTTGTGAACATTCATAATACAAATCAAGCTTTGCAAAGGAACTTATTGAAGGATGGGGCAGTTAAAGACACTTAAAAAATGTAAGTAAACCGTTTCATTCATGAATATTTCAAATGTCATGACTGTTTGATAGTTTATGGTGTTTTAACAGTATTAACAGTTGTGCTTGAGATGAACAGTTTAATATATTCAGATGCAATGTGTTGGATGTGCGTTATGTGTAAACCCTGCAATTGTGTTTTATAATGTTCTTCCGATTGAGTTTGATTAATTTGAGGGGCTGCATGATGTCAGCCAATCAGAACAGTGGGCATTTACATTGAAGTTTTAAGGAAGCGCTTAGGCCAAAACTGAGTGTTTCAGACAGAGGGCCAAAAACAGGGTGGAAAATTATCATATATTACTAAATTTTTACTGTTTTGGTGCAAAAAAACTTTTATAACATTATCATTGGATCTCAGGGAAGATAATAAAATTACAAAAAAAATGCACTTCATGACCCCTTTAAATAAATGAATAGACTGTATGCATTGATACATGCTGACACATTGTAAAGATAACTTTTAACCATAATTAATATTTACGGATAAGCTAGAGCATTCAGTTTTACGTGTTTGAATTGAGTACACATGAATAATTTACTTAATATTTTCAAGTTCACGCTTAAACTAACTTATTCAGTGTAGAAAGTACTTCATCTTTTCTGCTTTCTGCCTTATAGCCATTCTTCATCCATGATGTACAAAATACATACAGACTACATTCTGCTGTCGACCTTTACAGTTACAAGATAAATATGACAAATACCACTTCAGTCAGCTACTAGAGTGCATCCATATCTGCCATGACTTCTTTTAAGGGACAGTTCACCCAAAAATGAAAATTCTCGTCATCATTTACTCACCCTCATGCAATCCCAGATGTGTATGACTTTCTTTCTTTGGCTGAACACAAATGATGATTTTTAGAAGAATATTTCGGCTCTGGAGGTCCATACAATGCAAGTAAATGCTGGACAGAACTTTCAAGCTCCAAAAAGCACATAAATGCAGCATAGAAGTAATAAATAAGACTCCAGTGGTTTAATCCATGTCTTCTGAAGCGATATGATAGGTGTGGGTGAGAAACAGATCAATATTTAATTCCTTTTTTACTATAAATTCTCCTCACTGCCAAGAATGCGAATCGCCAAAAACACAAGAAGAATGCGAAAGTGAAAGTGGAGATTTATAGTACAAAAGGACTTAAATATTGATCTGTTTCTCACCCACACCTATCATATCACTTCTGAAGACATGGATTAAACCACTGGAGTTTTATGAATTACTTATATGCTGCCTTTATGTGCTTTTTGGAGCTTCAAAGTTCTGGCCACCATTCACTTGTATTGTTTGGACCTCCAGAGCTGAAATATTCTTCTAAAAATCTTAATTCATGTTCTGCAGAAGAAAGAAAGTCATACACATCTGGGATTGCGTGAGGTTGAGTAAATGATGAGAGAATTTTCATTTTTGGGTGTACTATTCTTTTAATTGACACAGCCCAAAACTGGAAAGACCTCTAAAGTTTTCCACTAGTAATTACAACATTGTTTTGGTGATTATGTACACTCATTTCACAAATATGTTCATCCTGATATGAGTTGAACATCTTTAGAACAGGATTGAGCAACAATTTATGTAAACAATGTAAAAATACAGAAGGTGGTTACTGATGTTAACATTTCATTCATTTTTTTTTTAACAAAGAGAACAGGTCTTACCAAGGACTTGGGAAAAGCATAGGCTGCTTTCTTTTTCATTTTCTTGTCGAGTTTCTTTGCTAGCAGCAATAATAAACCGGCTATAAAAAGCAGCGCCAAAATACCACCCAGCACTGGATACAGGAACAGATCTTTGGGAAGAGAGAAATAGTCAATTACATCATCCTCTGTTGTGCACGTGTTTATCGTTTTGGTCACAATTTAAAGATGATTTATGTCATTTCTAAAGTCACCAAATGTAATGTAAAAAATAATGACAGTTTCAAATGTAATGAAGTTTCAGATGCACCCCATTCAATCCTTGATCATTTCAACAGGCTAAAAAAATCAATCAATGAGTAAACTTGTTTCAAACATCAAGAGCAGACATCTGTTAATGTAAAGTGTATTTACAGCTTTTAATGTCTCCTTCGTAACACCCTGATGTGGGCTTGAGCTGTCTCTGTCCGATATTTCCAGTGAGACTGACACAATATTTCTGCCTCTCCTCACGAAATTGAATGGAAGTCTCGCATGTTGCAAGATTCAATTCACATCTAAATGCTTCTTTTCCCTGTAGAGAAAATAAATTTGTACATGAAATTCCTGCATTATCTACAGAAGACATGTTTCTGGGCTTCCAGGTGATCTCATGCGAGTTATTTGATAAATAAGTAAGTGTTACCTCTTCTGTTACAACAGAATATTCAAAAAGATCGTTGAGATTGCGTAGAGCTGGTGTGTTTCTATAGAGCTGCAGAGGATTGCTGAACTCTAGGTGGAGTTTGCCCTCTTTAGGAGACAGTTTAACCTTAGGGAAGTCCAACTGACCTGAGCGCACAGGTGTAGCTACAGTTAGCCTATACAGTAGGGGTTAGGTATGACAGAATGGTATTTTCATCCAAGTTACTCTTTGTTAAACTTACACTTTATTTTGCTTGCTGCATTTTGATTGAAGCTGAATATAACTGATTCTGCTTTCTCAGACGTGTGAGTCCCCCACATGGCCATCACTGTGACAACGTAGTGATTGTACGCTGGATTCCACAGCATACTGGATATGTTTAAAGAGTTTTTTTCTGTTGTAACAGGTTCCCTGGGACACAGATAAATAGTAACAGTAAGCCTGGGATAAGAAGCATCTAAACAAGGGTTTCAAATTGCAAACAAATAAATATATGGTTTGATTGGCATTCAACAACTATTTAAAAAAATATATAAAAATGAAAATTCGAAGTATATTAGATGCTCTTAGTTCCAGTGAAAGATGGAAACTGTTGTTTTTGAAAGTTTGTATTTCACCAAAGAAATGTACCATATTTTATCCTTGTCTTTCACCTCCACCTGGAAGGATACATTCTGTCTGGGATAAGGATATTGCCAGCGTACTTCAACTCCATAGTTGTCACACTGGATAGACACATTGATGGGAGGAGAGAGGCGACTCCGAGCTAAAGGAAAGCGACAGATAGAATAACAGTTAATCAGTTATCACAACGTAGGCGTCATTTATGGGTGGGACATGTCCTTACCACTTTTTGCCAAGGCAAACTTTGTCCCCACTCCCCACCGTCAATGACAATTAGGATTGAACGATTAATCGAAATAAAATCAAAATCATGACACGACCTAGTGCGATTATCTACAGAGCCCCTCAGAGGACAGGACGGGAATTTTTTTTTCTGAAATAGTTTTGCCCTTGCAGTAAATTTCCCATGGTTTTACTAAAATAACCATATTTTTACCTTGTAGTAGTAAAACCATAGTACTAAAACAGGAAAACAAAAACTATGGGAATAAAAATCATAATTTTGTGGTTATTTTGATTTTTGAAAACAATTTATGTAACCACAAGATTAACCATGGTTCTGCCAAAAACTATGGTTACTACAGTCTACGATATCAGCAGCACTTTATCATAAGGTTACATTTGTTAACATTAGTAAATGCATTAGGTATCATGAACCTACATTTAAACAATATATATTTTATAGTAATGTTAGTTAATAAAAATACAATTGTTCATTGTTAGCTTGTTAGATCTTAGTGTATTAACAAATGTTAACATATACAACTTTTGACTTTAAAAATATGCTAGTATATGTTGAAATTAATTAACATTAACCAAGACTGATAAATGCTGTAAAAGTATTATTCATTGTTAGTTCATGTTAACTAATGTTAAGAAATGTAACCTTAAAGTGTTACCACAATATTATTATAGTAAAACCATAGTTAAACTATGGTATTTGCATTAGTAAAACCATAATACCCACAAAATTATGATTTTTATTAACATAATTTGTGTTTTCCTATATTATTACTATGGTTATCTATGAATATTATGGTTAAAATATGGTTACTGCAGTAAAACCATGGTCAATTTATTACGAGGGAACTCAAAACTATTGCGAGGGCATGCAAAACTGTGAGGAAACGCAAAACTTATTGCGAGGGAACGCAAGACTTATTGCGAGGGAACGCAAAACTTATTGCGAGGGGACGCAAGACTTATGGCGAGGGGACGCAAGACTTATTGCGAGGGAACGCAAAACTATTGCGAGGGAACGCAAGACTATTGTGAGGGAATGCAAATCTTATAGCGAGGGAACGCAAAACTTATAGCGAGGGAACGCAAAACTTATTGCGAGGGGACACAAGACTTATTGCGAGGGGACACAAGACTTATTGCGAGGGGACACAAGACTTATAGCGAGGGAACGCAAGGCTTATTGTGAGGGAACGCAAAACTATTGCGAGGGAACGCAAATCTTATAGCGAGGGAACGCAAAACTTATAGCGAGGGAACAAGATTTATTGCGAGGGAACACAAAACTATTGCGAGGGAACTCAACTTATAGCGAGGGAACGCAAAACTTATAGCGAGGGAACGCAAATCTTATAGCGAGGGAACGCAAATCTTATAGCGAGGGAACGCAAAACTTATAGCGAGGGAACGCAAGTTTTATTGCGAGGGAACTCAAGACTTATTGCGACGGAACGCAAGACTATTGCGAGGGGACACAAGACTATTGCGAGGGGACACAAGACTTATTGCGAGGGAACGCAAAACTATTGCGAGGGAACACAAAACTTATAGCGAAGGAACAAAAGACTTATTGCGAGGAAACGCAAAACTATTGTGAGGGAACTCAAAATTTATAGCGAGGGAATGCAAAACTTATAGCGAGGGAACGCAAATCTTATAGCGAGGGAACGCAAGATTTATTGCGAGGGAACGCAAGATTTATTGCGAGGGAACGCAAAACTATTGCGAGGGAACGCAAAACTTATAGCGAGGGAACGCAAATCTTATAGCGAGGGAATGCAAATCTTATAGCGAGGGAATGCAAATCTTATAGCCAGGGAACGCAAGATTTATTGCGAGGGAACGCAAAACTATTGGGAGGGAACGCAAAATTTATAGCGAGGGAACGCAAATTTTATAGCGAGGGAACAAAAGACTTATTGCGAGGGAACGCAAAACTATTGCGAGGGAACGCAAAACTATTGGGAGGGAACGCAAAATTTATAGCGAGGGAACGCAAATTTTGTAGCGAGGGAACGCAAGATTTACTGTGAGGGAACGCAAAACTATTGCGAGGGAACGCAAAACTTATAGCGAGGGAACGCAAATCTTATAGCGAGGGAACGCAAAACTTATAGCGAGGGAATGCAAATCTTATAGCCAGGGAACGCAAGATTTATTGCGAGGGAACGCAAAACTATTGGGAGGGAACGCAAAATTTATAGCGAGGGAACGCAAATTTTATAGCGAGGGAACGCAAGATTTATTGCGAGGGAACACAAGATTTATTGCGAGGGAACGCAAAACTATTGCGAGGGAACTCAACTTATAGCGAGGGAACGCAAAACTTATAGCGAGGGAACGCAAATCTTGTAGCGAGGGAACGCAAAACTTATAGCGAGGGAACGTAAAACTATTGCGAGGGAACTCAAAACTTATAGCGAGGGAACGCAAATCTTATAGCAAGGGAACGCAAGACTTATTGCGAGGGAACGCAAAACTATTGCGAGGGAACTCAAAACTTATAGTGAGGGAACGCAAAACTTATAGCGAGGGAACTCAAAACTTATAGTGAGGGAACGCAAGACTTATTGCGAGGGAACGCAAAACTATTGCGAGGGAACTCAACTTATAGCGAGGGAACGCAAAACTTATAGCGAGGGAACTCAAAACTTATAGTGAGGGAACGCAAGACTTATTGCGAGGGAACGCAAAACTATTGCGAGGGGACACAAGATTTATTGCGAGGGGACACAAGATTTATTGCGAGGGAACGCAAAATTTATAGCGAGGGAACGCAAATCTTATTGCAAGGAAACATAAAACTATTTCAGAAACAAAATTCCCGCACTGTCCTCTAAGGGGTTCAGTAATTATCAAACAAACAAATAAATAAATAAATTGTCTGAATGTGCTGCACAGCTCTGTTCTGTGCTTTATTAAATGCATGTAAACAAGATCAGTGTATTACACGTGTGTTTACTGTGGTTTCAAAGTGATAACAAACAAATTATATCTGGTGCCCTGAGTGACAGATGTGCTCCAAGTTCGTTTCGGTGTGCTAACAAGCGATGAGTGTGTTATTTAAAGCAATCCAGATTCACTTTTATTGCATATTTGCGTACTTACACATTTGTTTAGCCATTAAATGTTACTACAAATCTTAATTTGAGAATTTTCATTATTCACTATTCCTTTAACTTGTATTAAGATGTGGTATTGAACAAACCCTTAAGCATTAAAATTAATGTGGCCCATACATCCCCTAATACACTGGGACAGTCCAGTACACTGACACTCTTCAGTCCTGTGCAGAGCTTAATATGTGACATTTGATGCTGTCAGATCCAGGCTATGATAAAGAAGGTTATTTTGGGTGTAAAACTAAACCAGTTTTCCCAGTTTTGACTGTTGACCAACAACCATCTCAACTGTGCCATCCATTTGTAGTCATGGTGAAGATATGTGGTACACTTTACTGTCATCAATGACACTTTTCTGAGAAATCTCAGTGTAAAAAAATAAAACGATGGTTTCTCAGTCAGTCTTAAAGGGATAGTTTAACCAGAAAAGACATTCTGTCATCATTCTATTGCCATTTTTGCATGAATTATGCCTTTAATGCTGGTTTCACAAGAAGGATAAAGTACAAAACAGACATTAAGCAACTTCCTTAACACTGTGCCAATTTATGCACATTTCCATCTTGCCATCGCTAAGGCAAATAGAGCATAACATTCACTGGACACTTTTTCAGCTTTCTTGGTTCCGGAAGTATTTTCTCATTCAGTTTCTCCACAGGCATTTCAACAATTCTTCAGTAAAGAGTTTTAAGCCACAAACCAAACCAACCAGCTCTGAGATGAATCACACAACATTACAAATGTGATTCAAAGCAAACAGTGTCTGTACGTCTACAAAACAAAACACAGGTACAAGACCATTGTACTTCAGTTATTTTATGTAGGATTGAGCTACTTACCCTATTAACCATAGCAAATGATGGTGAACAATATTATACAAAATTATAGAGCACAACTGTGCACGTCCACTTTTCAGCCGTCTTTGTTCGCGAAGTGTTCTGACTATTCTTTTTTCCCATATGGATTTCATAAAATATGTACAATTTTGATTTTAAGCAAAAAAGTTTGAAAATCAGACAAAAGGACAAAGACTGTGTACTTAACGTCTTCAACCCTTGTGTGTCAATAATAATAATAACAAAAGTTACTCAGAGGTCCTTAGAGGACAAAAATGTCCGCGTCAATAAACTGCCATAACAATATTATCCATTAATGTTATTTTCCACTTTCAGTGACTTAGATTTTTTTGACCAACATCAGTCCTGATCATAACTACCAAATATTCATTCATTTTCAGGATTTTAACCCTTTAAATGCCAGTTTGTTTACATAATGCCACTGTTGTTTATCACACACACACACACATTTCTCAATACACACATACAAAACACACTCTGACATCCATACCAACACACCCACAATTTTATCTGCATCATTTATTCAATTGTCCTGCAGTGCTCTATAATACAGCAAACAGAAAATAGGGGAAAAGCTTGTATTTGCTCCATAGGCTAAACATGAAAAATGGTGCCATCTGGTGGAAAATATTACAAATGTAAATTTTGAATCAGGGCTCTGAAATTAAAGCATAATATCACAGAATTCATGATTTTATGCTTTAATGGCACTGGGATCAAATATTGCAGTTTTAATGGGTTTCAATGGGGACTGCTGAAATTCTGAGCCAATGAGAAAATCTCAAAGGAGCGTTGATTACACCCACCTGCTCTGATTAGTGTGTCGGTAATTCTTGTGCTTAAATGAAAAAGATCCCAAAGCAAGCTCTTAAATGAAAATGGAGGCAGAGAGCTATTGTTTAAATGAAATTGATTCAAAGCTAGTGCTGAAATGAAATACATGGCAAATTTTAGGTACTGATTTAATGATGCATTTATTTCATTCACTATGTATTGAATTATTTACTGAATTATACATTTAATTAATTCACTATGTATTTAATGATTTAATATTTAATTATTTATTTAATGATGTAAAG
Source organism: Myxocyprinus asiaticus (assembly GCF_019703515.2). Lineage (NCBI taxonomy): Eukaryota > Metazoa > Chordata > Actinopteri > Cypriniformes > Catostomidae > Myxocyprinus > Myxocyprinus asiaticus. Next base: position 3,534,311 of record NC_059350.1, read on the forward strand.
AATTAATTAACTACTTATTTAATGATTTATTTAAATATTTATTTAATGATTTAATTTTTAGTAATTTGGCTCTCCAAATCATTAGTGGTGTTATGGATAAAGGAAAATGCCTTCCAGACCGCTAGAGGGCGCTGCTTGCTTACACAATGGCGACTGAAGCGCTGATTGCAATCTATTTTTAAACGCAGCCTTTCAAGCTTTCGCAATGGCACGAGACCATATTGCGATTTCAGTCTTAACTCAATCAATCGTGCTGCTTTAATGGATACAATACCAATGTCAAAGAAGTCAAAGTTTGCTGGTTTCAAAGCGTTTTGGATGGTTTTACTTCATCATGAACAGGTAAGTGCTGCTTTCACAACTGCCACGTCTGTTACGACAGTTTGTCCTCATTAATGTGAGAACGGGAATGATTATAAATGAAATATTACATATTCTTAGGAGTGCCAACCCTTCTACATTCTGTGGCTATCATTATTTCTGGATTGTGCATTTGAAATCAAAGAGTTATTACGAAGTGTGTTGATGATTAATTATAAATGAACCATCGGTTTTTCATATCGTTATTTTTTATGCTTAAAAACTGATTTGTCGATGGTTTAAATTTGGTCAATAATTGGCCGATAAATATTGGCGGCCGATACATCGCTAAACAGTGTATTTTAAGTTTATTGCAAAATACTCAATTGTCTACATAAATAAGTTGTTATGACAAAGTTGTTTGCAATGCATCATGGGACAGTTGCTGCTGAGCTCTTTTGCAACAATTTCCATCTCCATGGTAACAGCGACATCTCTGATTGGTGACTCTTGCTTAAGGATTGTGGGTAGTGTAGTTCTTCAAAAAAAAAAAAAAAAAAACTCATAACATACAACACTATATAAAATGGTCATAAGTATGCAGACACCCATAGGTGATCAGTGCCCAGGGGCCCTTGACTACCAGGGGCCCAGGGGGGCCATGGGCTGCAAGGTCTCGCAGCCCATCAACTTTGAAAACAAATGTTTATATAGGCTTAAATATGTGGGACCAGAGCTTATACAAGGCTCCCTCAACAGGGCCCTGTGACTATGAGGGCCCCCAGCCCTCTTATAGGACCCTTTTGCCTTATTGTTTCTATTAACATTTTTTGAGCAACTCTTTAATCTTATAACACCGCATGTATCATATTAGATACATGACTTTTTATAAAGCTTCTACATCATCATCACAATGTGTATGAGATGTCTACTGTCTCATGTTTCATAATTTATTATGGCCCCTGTATATATCTGCATTTTGTATGCATAATTTGTTTACATTAGTTTACATTATGTATAACAAATGTTAAAATGGTGCTGTCTCTTTAAGAACAGTGGCTGTTCAGTGTGCGTCCACATTCATCCTGTGTGTTTGAATTAATCTGACTGTAATTAACAGAACAGGTATTAAAAGAGACTTCAATCGATGAAAATAGATTGCATAGATCTCAACTTTTAAAGATAATTGGACCGTGGGCCCATAATCCACCCCTGCAGACACCCAATTTGAATGAATAAGTTTGGCTAATTCAGCTACAGTACACCCATTTTTAACAGGTGCATAAATTCAAGTATCCTTAATATACTCAGACAAACAGAGACATTTTGGGAAGACCCCTTTTCTGTTCAGGCATAATAATAAAGTCCATTGAACTGAACTGTAAATCAAAGCATCTGCCAAACGAATGCTTAATGCAAACACTCAGTTGTTGCACTAAATGTGACTTTCAGTAATACACCAACAACCTGATCTTGCTCATGTCTGATAGCTGTTAGGACTAATATACTGTGATTGTCAGAGTAATGCAATAAATTCAGATGTGTTATGCTTGAACTTCACCCCACTTTATGGATTTAGTTAATGTGTAAATACAATTAGGATTGTATCAGGAAGCATTACGTGTTCACAGAGATTTATAGTGTAACACTTAGTAAGCACTGATACTATGTTGAGACAGGAATGTCTGCTGGTTAAGGGAAGGGCTTTATCTGTCTCTGTCTTTCAATAGTGAGTTTTGACAAGTGATTCCATCTGTCAGGATGAAAGTACACTGGTACCAGCCCTTTGGAACACACACCCACGTAATCGTGATATTATTATCTTATGGTAAAACCACGCTGTTAAAGGACCAATAACCTTTACAAATCATGTTTTTGAACAAAAGTTACATTTTCATTACGTTACCATTCATTTCCCCATAGAATTAATCAATTAGGTGTGACCGGGGCTAGTTGTCACATGGGGAAGTTGTCTAGAAGAAGGGCTATATCTCAGTAACTTTAAGGTTTTGAGTCAAACGTCCAATTATACAAATGTGTGTTTTCACAAGCAGTGCTTATCTATGTTGGTTTCAAACACCTAGATCAAAACCTTCTTAAATTATAATAACTTTAATAAATTTCCATCTATTCAAACTAAACATCCAGTATCATAATATGTCTGTAACAGTTGTTGGTTAAACAAGCGAACAGAATAAAACCATACTGGGCAAGGGTCATCTATAAAATGAAGGTAGATTTTACATAGTTCAAAGGTCAGGACTAAAGTAGTTTTTATAGATGTCAGGTCAGGTCAAGTGTTTTATATTAATTACAATTTCTGTTGGACAAAACAATATCTTTTTTTCTTATTTACATGTTACCTTTTTTGCTGTTTTATTAATAGTTTGTGTGTGTGTGTGTGTGTGTGTGTGTGTGTGTGTGTGTGTTTTATAATAACTTGACTGTTTAAATTGGGTTGAAAAGTCTATAATAGCTTTATAAACAACTTATCCCCTTATAATGTGACACAATAGGGCAGTCAATCAGTATATATTTTTTTTCTTCCTGGTCAATAACGGTGAAAATGTATAATAGCATTTTTTTTTTTAATCAAGACTTCAAAATAATAATAATAATAATAATCTCATTAAAAGTAATTTAAGAATATAAATACATAAACCGTAAAAAATAATACCTTCACTAGCGGCGGTGTGGATGAGGATCAGTGTAAAGAGGCAGGTCTGTATCCGCATTATTGCCACGGTGTTTAAAACAAACATTCAAATAGTATAATCCTCCATTTAACATAAAATTAACCCCGTCGATATAATAGTTCTTCACGTTTAATAAAAGTTATGTTTCGTTTCAGATCTACATGAGGGCGGGAGCAGCGCGACGCTCTTCATGGAAATGACGTGAGTTCCTCTGAATCCTTCACTCCCTCTGGCACAATACACCTGCTGAAGGTATTTACAGGGAAAGGTAACTGCAGTAACTCCGCCTCGGAGCTTTTGAATTAAAGTCATTAATGCCGCGAATCAAAATCAGGTTTTTTCACGCGTTTAACCCTTGTGCGTCAATTTAAAACAAGTTACTCAGAGGTCCTTAGAGGACAAAAAATGTCCACGTCAAAAAAACTGCCATAATAATATTATATATTAATGTTATTTTCCACTTTCAATTAGTTAATTTTTTTAACCAACATCAGTCCTGATCATAACTACCAAATATTCATTCATTTTCAGGATTTTAACCCTTTAAATGGCAGTTTGTTTATATAATGCCACTGTTATTTTTTTACACACATTTCTCAATACACACATACAAAACACACTCTGACACACAACACACCCACACAATTTTATCTGCATCATTTATTCAATTGTCCTGCAGTGCTCTATAATACAGCAAACAGAAAACAGGGGAAAAGCTTGTATTTGCTCCATAGGCTAAACATGAGAAAAATGGCGCCATCTGGTGGAAAATATTAAAAATGTAAATTTTGAAGCCAGGGCTCCGAAATTAAAGTATAATATCATATAATTCATGATTTTATGCTTTAATGGCACTGGGATCAAATATTGCAGTTTTAATGGGTTTCAATGGGGACATTTTTGTTCTGAAGGTCCTGAGTGTAACTATTTTGTGTACACAGTGTATTATAGATGTATTATAGAAACTGAGGTTGAAATACCAAAATTCCCCCCAAAATACTCACCTTTGCCAAAATGTATGCCGTTGGCATTAACACAGTCAAAATGATAGAAAAAACTAAAATGAAAAAGACAAAAATGTCCCGAAGGTCACACAAGGGTTCATTTCAAAGTGATAATTGAATAGTTCATGACAAAACATCCATTACTCAGAGCCAGAAATTTACTGTCACCTCATGTAGGATCAAATTTCATCTTTCGGTTTAAATCGGATAGTGCCCTCTGATGTTATGTCACTGTATTACATCAGGTGTGAGATATTTAATAATGTAGTCTAAATGTTTTGGGAAAAGTGCAAACATTTCCTAAATTGAGCTATTATTCCCAGATCCTTTACTTAAATTGGATTAAGTTTACGCCTTAATCCTCAGTGAACCCAAAAAGTAGGCGATTTGGACACTTAAGCCACACTTAAAAAGGTATCTGATTAGATAACAAAATTATCAAAACACCTGTCATTACAGAGTACACATGAATGCAAGGATGGAGTGGAGAGAAATAATATCAAGGAAGAATACGAGGATGGAGTGGATGGAAATATAATAGATGGGGTTATCAATAACATAGAAGATTAAGAACCTAAAACTTGAACAAAGATGGAACCTGCTTAAAGAAGTCATTATATATGACTATTTCTCTTTGACTTTTCTAATTAATTGGTTAAATGAAATTAGCAATTATACTGCCCTTCAAAGGCAAGAGATGCAAAATTGAGTTTGAAATCAGGTCTTTTTGATATGATCTGACAGACGAGTTTGGATCATATGCTAAGATTCAAAGAAAACTGTGAAAATACAGTAACTACAAAATCCACATCAGAATAATTTGATGGATGCAGGGGTGTAGATTCAGAGGGTACAAGCACGTACAATCCCCCCATTATTTTAACCATGATCAATGGAAACATGTAAATGCTTCTCACTGCAACCCAGTGAGAAACCAAATCTACGCCCGGATGGATGGATGGATGGATGGAAAGTAATGCCATGTCGGCACCAAACATAGTTTAAAGCGTGATTAAAACAAACCATCACAGCACTGTAAAAAGTTGTAAATAAAAGAGATGTAAGACCCGAGGTGAAGACAGCATCTCTCAGCAACACCAAACATACAACAGGGGAAACAGAAGCAAGCGTCCTGCAAAACACTGTATCCAGCCATTGCGGCGAACGGTACCATCAGCTGGCGGGTATGTTGCTTTACAATTCAGTCCAGTATTTTGCGAGGTGGAGGGAAATGGAGATATTTGATGAACGGGAAGAGGGTGCCTGTGGTACATTAACAATAGCCACATAGTCACTGCTAGAGACACCAGGCTTCTTTACGGGCACTAAAAAACTCAAAAATATATCGTATTACCGTTCTCGCTCGTGTGACATCTCTGACTCTCTGATTTTCAGCAGCCGCCTCTTGAGTATGTGTCGTTGCTTTCGGCCAATGACAAAAATTGAAAAATACTACAAATTTCTGGTGCTATTTTGTGACCCTCAATGTTTGCAACACACAGCCCGCTCCCAGTTTGTTTCTAACCAATGCACAAATAAAAACTCTTAAAAAATCGAATATTTTATTTAATGCTGTGTTTGCCAAATTGTTTGATTGGGTGGGCAAGACTCACGTATTGGTGGGCTCACCCCACCCCTGCCCATGCCTACATCTGGCCCTGGTTTTAATTTATAAAACAACACAATCAAAACATGATTTTTTTTTCTCCTTGTTGAACTCAGGTACTTAAAATGAGCTAATGTGACACAATTAATGCATTTTTTGTCACAACTTAATTTCATTGTTTGCAATCAATTTAAATTTGTTAAATGGAAGTTCGCTTAATCCATTTGCATTGGGACAATTTAAATAATTTTCCTGGGCCATAACCAGATACATGCACATGTAATGTCAGGTTCCCAGCATGCACTGCGGCATGAGTAAAAACAGCAAATGAATGTCTTAATATTTGCTATTTATTGCATTATTTGCACTGGTGGTGTAGTGCGTATTGTCCCTTTGGATTTAGTGTCATGTGAGTGAGTCTATTTCCAAAATTATGAGATTAAGTTTCACCGTAATTGTGGTTTTAAAAAAAAAAAAAAAAAAAAAATTTGGTATAAATTAAATTGCCTCAACATAATTAAAATGATGACTTTGACACATTGTTATCTAGTAGCTGTGACAAAATGAATTTATGTTTGTACAAGACTTGATCAAATTCATTCAAATAAATTAGTTTTTGATGAAAAAATTTAATTTAATTGCATGGAAAAGTTTTCCTTAATTGTATTTAGTTTGTTGAACTTAGTTCCCTATCTGTCACTCACTCAACGTTGTGTCAATGTAGTGACCCTAGGGGTCACTCTTGGGAGCCCGAGACACCTCTGGTCTTTGATAAAAGGCCAATGAAAATTGGCGAGTGGTATTTGCATGCCACTCCCCTGGAAATACGGGTATAAAAGGAGCTGGTATGCAACCACTCATTCAGATTTTCTCTTCGGAGCCGAACGGTCGATGCTCACTGAGCTGAATTTCTACTGTTCATTCACCTCTGCTGGATCTGACGGCGCATTTCAGTGGCTTCTCCCCCCTCTGCACTGGTGCACTGCAGAGAATGCCCCTGGGTGCTTCGGCAGAAATAAAAGAGAGTATATTTTCTGAAAGAGCTTTTTCCTCTAAAAGAGTATATTTCTCTAAAAGAGCAGCACACACGGAACATCTTTTTAAAGATGCGTCTTTTTAAAGATGCCTTTCCGATTGTGTGTTATTCCTGGTTGCGGTCGTTACCATGTGATGTATTTTTCCACTTAAATATTCCCCCCTCTCTTGGGGCGAGGTGTGGTCTCCGCAGTGTCTTCCCCTTGGCAGGGACACCCCCCGACTAGACCTGGCGGCCCAGTCGGATAATCCCCCTTCTTTTTTAGGGAGTGTAAAAAAAGAAGGGGAAAAGAGGCCATGACTGGGTTAGCCTGTCTCTAACTTTTGGGTAGTCGACTTGTCCCCAAAGGGCCATTCGACACTCATAACTATGTTGGGGAAGGTTACGCGTTGACCTGGTGTGCTGGCTACGAGGCACACAGTGGTCTGCCCATCGCACACCGCCAGTTCACGTAACACAGTTCAGCCAGTTGTGGCGTTTCGTATAGGGACCACTAGTGTCACTACATCGACACAACTTCGAGTGAGTGACAGATAGTGAACGTCATGGTTACTTGCGTAACCTCCATTCCCTGATGGAGGGAACGAGACGTTGTGTCCCTCCTGCCACAACGCTGAACTACCCGCTGAAATGGCCGGACCTTTTCTCGGCTCCTCAGCATAAAACCTGAATGAGTGGTTGCATACCAGCTCCTTTTATACCCGTATGTCCAGGGGAGTGGCATGCAAATACCACTCGTCAATTTTCATTGGCCTTTTATCAAAAACCAGAGGTGTCTCAGGCTCCCAAGAGTGACCCCTAGTGTCACTACATTGACACAACGTCTCGTTCCCTCCATCAGGGAATGGAGGTTACGCAAGTAACTATGACATTTTTTGAGTGTAGATACAGTATACTGTTCAAAATGAAGACAAAAAGTATTTGGACAATTTTTGGTTGTCAAAAGTTAGTGGAACATGCCATTATATGGTAATGTGTAAGTACTGACTTCATATATCCACTAACACTCACCTTGACACCTTAAAAGACATCGCAAAAATGCCTAAGAGAGAAGGTCTAGTGTCATTTGTTTGCACAGATGTCCTTTGGTTTGATATTTTTTTTATCTAATGCAGTGACATTCATACATTTTAAAGTGTGGCTTAAGTGTCCACAGTTTTGTAAATAGAACTTTTAATGATTCCACAACAACACAGATAATTCTAGTTGGTGAAGAACATTATTTCAGTGATATTTATAATGCTTGATAACGCCTATTTCATGTTGACAATAAACCATAGATCCGATCGATAGCACCATATCTCTGGGGATGTATGTTTACACAATAATGTTATCACTTCATCATATTTAGAAAAGCCTCTTTTTACTGATAACCTGTCCCACTTCTTTAGAGTTGTGTACATGTGGATGATTCAAGACGCATGTGTAGAGGGGAAAATTAAGTCTGAAATATTCTATTCTCTTCATATTTTTTAAGGATTCTGAAAGCCATACAATAGCTTTGTCTGAGAAATTGACCGAAATTGCACCTCAAGAAACATCGCACCAGTTTTGTGTATGGCTCTAAAATACTTGGAAGAATGCACAGGGTCATATATGTATGGAGCCACTAATCTCCATACATACTAATCTCCATACATACTAATCTCCATACATACTAATTTCTGAAATAGTTTTGCGCTCCCTCGCAATAGGTTTTGCATTCCCTCGCAATAAGTTTTGCGTTCCCATGAAATAAGTCTTGCTTTCCCTCGCAATAAGGTTTGCATTCCCTCGCAATAAGGTTTGGCGTTCCTTCGCAATAGTTTGCATTCCCTTGCAATAAGTTACATTCTCTCACAATAAGTTTGCCGTTCCTTCGCAATAAGTTGCATTCCCTCACAATAAGTTTTGCATTCCCTCGAAATAAGGTTTGGCGTTCCTTCGCAATAGTTTGCATTCTCTCGCAGTAAGTCTCGCAATAAGTTGCATTCTCTTGCAATAAATTTGCCGTTCCTTCGCAAAAAGTTTTGCGTTCCCTCGAAATAAGGTTTGTGTTCCCTCGCAATAGTTTACCATCCCTTGCAATAAGTTACATTCTCTCGCAATAAGTTTGGCGTTCCCTCGCAATAAGGTTTGCATTCCCTTGCAATAAGTCTCGCAATAAGCTGCATTCTCTTGCAATAAGTTTACCGTTCCTTCGCAATAAGTTTTGCGTTCCCTCGAAATAAGTCTTGTGTTCCCTCGCAATAGTTTACCATCCTTTGCAATAAGTTACATTCTCTCGCAGTAAGTCTGGCTTTCCCTCGCAGTAAGTCTGACATTCCCTCGCAATAAGTCTGGCTTTCCCTCGCAGTAAGTCTGGCTTTCCCTCGCAGTAAGTCTGGCATTCCCTCGCAATAAGTCTGGCTTTCCCTCTCAGTAAGTCTTGCCTTCTCTCGCAATAAGTCTGGCTTTCCCTCTCAGTAAGTCTTGCCTTCCCTCGCAATAAGTCTGGCTTTCCCTCTCAGTAAGTCTTGCCTTCTCTCGCAATAAGTCTGGCCTTCCCTCGCAGTAAGTCTTGCCTTCTCTCGCAATAAGTCTGGCCTTCCCTCGCAGTAAGTCTTGCCTTCCCTCGCAGTAAGTCTTGCCTTCTCTCGCAATAAGTCTGGCCTTCCCTCGCAGTAAGTCTTGCCTTCTCTCGCAATAAGTCTGGCCTTCCCTCGCAGTAAGTCTTGCCTTCTCTCGCAATAAGTCTGGCTTTCCCTCTCAGTAAGTCTGGCATTCCCTCGCAATAAGTCTGGCTTTCCCTCTCAGTAAGTCTTGCCTTCTCTCGCAATAAGTCTGGCCTTCCCTCTCAGTAAGTCTTGCCTTCTCTCGCAATAAGTCTGGCCTTCCCTCGCAGTAAGTCTTGCCTTCTCTCGCAATAAGTCTGGCTTTCCCTCTCAGTAAGTCTTGCCTTCTCTCGCAATAAGTCTGGCCTTCCCTCTCAGTAAGTCTTGCCTTCTCTCGCAATAAGTCTGGCCCTCCCTCTCAGTAAGTCTTGCCTTCTCTCGCAATAAGTCTGGCCTTCCCTCTCAGTAAGTCTTGCCTTCTCTCGCAATAAGTCTGGCTTTCCCTCTCAGTAAGTCTTGCCTTCTCTCGCAATAAGTCTGGCCTTCCCTCGCAGTAAGTCTTGCGTTCCCTCGCAGTAAGTCTTGCATTCCTTCGCAATAAGTCTTGCATTCCCTCGCAATAAGTCTTGCGTTCCCTCGCAATAAGTCTTGCGTTCCCTCGCTATAAGTCTTGCGTTCCCTCTCAGTAAGTCTGGCTTTCCCTCGCAGTAAGTCTGGCTTTCCCTCGCAGTAAGTCTGGCTTTCCCTCGCAGTAAGTCTGGCATTCCCTCGCAATAAGTCTTGCCTTCTCTCGCAATAAGTCTGGCTTTCCCTCTCAGTAAGTCTGGCTTTCACTCGCAGTAAGTCTGGCTTTCCCTCGCAATAAGTCTTGCCTTCTCTCGCAATAAGTCTGGCTTTCCCTTTCAGTAAGTCTGGCTTCCCCTCTCAGTAAGTCTGGCTTTCCCTCTCAGTAAGTCTGGCTTTCCCTTGCAATAAGTCTTGCCTTCTCTCGCAGTAAGTCTGGCTTTCCCTTGCAATAAGTCTTGCCTTCTCTCGCAATAAGTCTGGCTTTCCCTTTCAGTAAGTCTGGCTTTCCCTCGCAATAGTTTGTGTTCCCTCGCAATATGTTTTGCGTTCCCTCGCAATACGTTTTGAGTTCCCTCACAATAGTTTGAGTTCCCTCACAATAAGTTTGTGATTTTTAAAACCCTCCACAATATTACTATAGTAAAACCATGATTTCTGCCAAAAAAACTATTACCACGGTTACGACAGTATTACTATTGTAAAACCATGGTAAATGTATTGTGAGGAAATGCAAAACTATTGCGAGGGCATGCAAACTATTTCAGAAAAAATATATCCGCCCCGAGGTTCCATATATATGTACTACATTTATTGTGCCTTTTTTTGTTTGTCTTTTTCACAGTCCATTTTTGTTGTATAGCAAAGAGAGCAGTGTACTTCAAAATTATCCCTTTAGGTTCCACACAAGAAAGAAAGTCAAGTTTGGAATGGCAAGAGGGGGTGGTGAGTAAATGATGACCGGATTTGTGAATATTTTTTGGCCTTTTCATAATTTATAAAATGGAAATGATGGGATGAACAGGATCAGGGCATGACATGAGCTGTAATTGAACTTGCATCGTCCACATGAGCTCCACAGTTCCACAGCATGTGCTCTAACTGCAAGGTCAAGTTTCGTACTCATCTCCCAGTTAACCTGTAATATATTCTGGTGTCCATTAAAGCTTTACATCGGGCAGGGAGAGAGATTACTCTAGAATGGATGACCCTTCCCCTCTGGATTTAGATGAAGTTTTCTGAGTCACTTATATAACACATTCAAGCTGGATCTAATCGGAACAGCCTTAAACTTAGTATCACTTTAAAGGTGATTTTGTGTATATGTATGTTTGCTGTTGGATATTTTTACTTGTCCTTTAGCAGATGCTTTTCACCTGAAGAAATTAACACTATACTCATTGAGTTTTGTATTGTTGTGGTGATGATGGCTTGCGTTTTTATGTGTCTGTTATCTATATTTCACAGAAGGGGTACATTTGAAAGACTACATAAGTATAACAATAGAAATGGCACTTTCCATGAAAAGGGTAGAAAATAACTTAAAACTCCAAATAAAAAAAGGTAACATTTTGGTTCTATTTCAAAAGTGTCAATGAAATGAGGTGCTAACCATTCAGGAAATGTTGATCGTCCACCTCAGGAGGTCAAACAGGATAATATATGAGCTGTTTTATTTTCGATTTATTTATATTAGGTTTGCAATTTTGTGTGATTTTGTTTAATTTATAGAATAAATATAAAAATGTAATCAATTTATAAAATAATACAAATAAATAAAAGGTAACCTGGTTGCAAATTTGACCTAAATTAAGCTATTACTCAGTAAAGGCAGGCTAGTTTGGTACGAAATGTTGGTTTGTAGTTAATGACAGTGTTGCATACTGTAAGGCTGGCACCAGAATGTCTACAACCAAAAGGCGCCATTTCTGGTAAAAGTCAAAGAACTCTGCGAGAATCAACGTCATAGAACTCTCTCACAAAAGCAGAAATCTACACCTGAATATCACCACAGTGTGATAAATTGCAAATCACCTTGCTGCCCCCCCTTCTCTCCTTCAACAGCTCTGGACCAACACAAAGACATAAGATTTATATGTAAAAAATATAACAAATACCATGAAAACAAAGAATGCAACTGTATGTGTTTGATATCATTTAAGAGGTCTTTGTGCGACTGGTATTGTGGTCTCTTTCCCATGTTGATAAAACTAATGGTAACAAAGTTATAAGGTCTTTGCCAAATACTGCATAATTCTGGAGGTCTATCCCCCTCCTTGACCTACAATTGAAATTATCTCCTGTATGTTAACAAGGTTAAACCCCAGGAAGTCAAGAACCCATTCACCCCCAAATCCTCATTGTTCAAAGGATAATACCATTTGGTACACAATGTTTATTCTGTCTAGATATTTAAGGAAAGTTGGCATGAAGCTCTGGGGATCTGTAAGCAGATCTCCCATGCTGTACCGCTGCATGTAGTTTTGTCAGGTATGTTTCTTTGACTTGTCTTTTATTTTTAGTAATGCTTGTTTATTCTGATCATGTGAAATTGGCTTTGATTTGAATTTCTGCAACAATGTTTTATATCCTACCAGACAAATAAATTGTTATTATTTGATTTATTCTGAATTCCACTGAAATCATTACTGGAGCTTTAATATAGGAGGAAGCCATTTAAAGACTCTCAGTTTGAATTTAAACCACTCAGGACAACCAGGTAGGACAACCACCTAGGACAGCTGGGTAGGATTTGAATTTCATTAGACCAGGGTAGACCAAACTGGAGCTTTAATATAGGAGAAACCACTCAGGACAACCGGGTAGGAGAAAGCCATTTAAAGACTCTGTCACTGCTCACCGCCCGTCTTTGCAAGTTGTATGTACGTGACTAAGCGGCAATATCGTCTGGTTATGAGAAAAGCCAAACCAGACGATATTAGTTAACCCTACAACCGCTGACTAAGAACGGAAATGGCTATCCATTTTCGGGAGGTTTACGTAATTTAATAACGGCCGGCGTAAGTCTCCAAAGATCAAAAGGACAATGAATAGAAGAGGATTTAGAGTAATCAATAACCTAAAAATGTTACATTAAAAGAATGATCAGAAATTAATTTGAGCTTAAATATAAATTAGAGGTCAACTTAAAATTGGAGTCAGATAAAATGAATAATGGAATTATAATGTGTGAATTAACAATAATTGATTTACTTCAGCGCTCAGAAAAGACAGAACAACGCAGAGACCTTCAAGGGCAATTTATTGAAGTTCCACTCCAGAACGGATATGAAAATTATTTATATCCATATATAAAGATTCCCTTTTCCTTTTTTTACAATACGTTACACAAAAACGTTCTCCACTAATTACTAATAATTAGTAATTACTAGTAATTACTAATTACTTCTCTAAATCAGATTACTTTACTGATTACTTAATTGGAATAGTAGTCACATTACTAATGACTTAACTTTGAAGTTACTTTCTAAGACCTCGCTGACTCATTACATTACGTTTACATTCATATTGCTGACAGATCAAAACAACCTACAGGAAAACTGTGTTTGTTGAAAGTAGCTAAGGACGTTGCTCAAGCAGTTTGAATAAACTTCACGCTTTAATGAGAATGCTAACAATACATTGATGACTAACACAGCGAGTTGAGTATTGAGATAAATAAGTTGTCAGTCAGGTATTAATGCAAAACTCTAAAGTGTCTGTAAAAAGCGCACACACACACACACATACAGAGGAAGAAAAGGAAAACTATGGTTTAATCCTCTTAAAGGTTTACAGCTGCTGTGCTTTGTGAAAGCAGATGTGAGGTGAATGTGATCACTGAACAAACAAGAATCCTTCCGGATTGGTGCATCAGCGAGGAGACGCTCATATGGTGGATGTTTATGATTGATGTAGATTGCCAATCAAAGTTTAACAATATACTGTAATGAATCAGGTAAATATTTGAGGTACTCAACTCTACATCTGTATCATAAAAAAAAAAAAATAATAAAATTGTGGGCAGTTGACATGACATGTCTTAAAAAGGCCATTGATTTTTATCATTTGAGTGGAGAGAACAGAGTATGTCCATGAACATAAAATCTGTTTTTTTCTGGAAAAGTTAGACTTTTTTTGTAATTTGCTATACTCCATTTAAAACTACTGTAAGCAGCGTTTTTCAAATTGTACTATAATTATTGTGCATGTGGTTTTCTTGACCCTACACTATATTAACTGAAAGACTACATGGAGTATTTTCACTTTTAAAATTTACTTGTCACACCACAGGACCATTGAAATGAACTAGTAAAAGCAAAATGTTGATGAAAAATTATGAAAAACTCAAAAGAACTGGTACCCAGTGAAAGCATCTGAAAGAACACACTTTACCTTGGACATACATAGTAGTAGACACCAGTGTTGGGGGTAACGTGTTACAAGTAACGTGTGTTGCATAATCAGATTACTTTTTTGAGTAACGAGTAAAATAACACAATATTTTTTTATATTGGACCATAATATGCGTTGCTTTTGTACACCTCTACTGTCCCTGTATTGCGAGAAATCAGGAGTAAAAGTGTGCAAACTTCGGGGAGGAGACGTAGTGCATGATGGGCATTGTTGTTCTATAGAGAGTGAGGCCAGAGTCACTTCTATTTAAATGAATGGGAGAAACTGGAACACCCAACCAAGAAGCTCTGACACCCAACAGTCAATGGATACAGAAAGGCTCCGAACAATCTGAAGAAAATTTCTTAGTTTCTAAAAATATTCTACATTTTTGTTTTATAATAAACCTGTAGTTTGATTCATGAAACAAACTGTTTTTAATGACATTTTGGTAGCATTAAAAATAATTCCATTCAAGTTGAATCAAAATGCGCCTTTTGAAGTTGTATGCGATCAACCAGTGACGTCTGTACGCACCGCGGATCAACTCAAAACAAGCGTGCACTGAGATGACTTCAGTAAAAAATATTCATTTATTCATCAGACTTATTCCTTGAACGTTTTAGGCTGGCATTCCCCACTGAATTTTATCCTGACTTTTGAAAACATCTCAAGTTGACTGACATTGTCGATGGGCACCGCACATGATGACATATATGATGCAGGTTCAAGTGTTGGACTTTGCTGCTTTAGGTAAGACTTGGTTATTCTTCATTATTCATATATAGGCTGCCATGTTGATGGAAAAACAAATAATGCACATTCATATTATTGATTCTTTATTATAAATATGATGTTAAGACCTACTTTCTAAATATCTGTTTGTTTACTATGTTGTTCTGATGTGAGTGTTGTACAGTAGCTAGCATGACCTGTAATGTATCTTGTATGCAATGTATGGCTTATTTGTATGGAATGCATAGCAAAGCAGAAGAGAAAGTGGCTGTGAGAAAAAGTAACGCAACAATAACACAAAAGTAACATAACGCTTTACTTTCCAAAATAATAACTTTTTAATTAAGTTACTTTTTTAAGGAGTAATGCAATATTCGAACATGTTACTTTTAAAAGTAACGTTACCCAACTTTGGTAGACACACACAAACACAAACACTCCACCCCATTTTGTTTTATAATAACGCTGCACACAGAAAAGCAGCTGCAGGTCAATCTTCAAATAGCAGCAATATGCTGAGAGCTCAGCGGTTGGTATACCTCCAGCATGAAAACAGGTCAAGGGCACACATGCAGATGCTAAATAATCAAATCCCTGGCAAATGTTACCACCTCCGTTAAAGCCATTTATACAGCATAAGCATCAGATATACCGTATTCAGATGGTATAGGAGATAAACACAGCTCTGTTGGTGGATCATTGATATAAAGTCACAAATTCTGAATTAATTTTCCTGATCTCTGCAGCCTGTTTATTAAAATATTGTAAATTAAGTACTTTATTTAAAATGAATACCTGTCTAATGTCCTGTAATTTAGTGCAATATACACTGATGAGCCAAAACATTATGACCACCTGCCTAATATGCTGTAGGTCCTCCGAGTGCCACCAAAACAGTGCCAACCCCCTGTGGCATGGACTCTACAAGACCCCTGAAGGTGTCCTGTGGTATCTGGCACCAAGACATTAGCAGCAGATCCTTCAAGTCCTGTAAGTTGCGAGGTGGAGCAGCCGTGGATCAGACTTGTTGGTCGAGCACATCCCACAGATGCTCAATCAGATTGAGATCTGGGGAATTTGGAGGCCAGGGCAACACCTTGAATTGTTCATCATGTTCCTCAAACCATTCCCGAACAATGTGTGCAGTGTGGCAGGGCACATTATCCTGCTGAAAGAGGCCACTGCCATCAGGGAGTACCATTACCATGAAGGGGTGTACCTGGTCTGCAACAATGTTTAGGTTGGTGGCACGTGTCAGATTGACATCCACATGAATGGCCGGACCCAGTGTTTCCCAGCAGAACATTTCCCAGAGCATCACACATCACTTCTTCAGGTAAATGCCGCACACGTACACGACCGTCCACGGGATATAAAAGAAAACAGGACTCATTGGACCAGGCGACCCACTTTCACTACTCAAAGGTCCAGTTCCGACACTTGCATGCCCATTGTAGGTGCTTACGAAGGAGGACAGGGGTCATCATGGGCACTCTGACCGGTCTGCGGCTACGCAGCCCCATATGCAGCAGGGTGTGATGCACTGTGTGTTGTGACACATTCCTCCCGTAACCATCATTAAAATGTTCTGTGACTTGTGCCACAGTAGACCTGCTGTCGGTTCGGACCAGATGGGATATCCTTTGTTGCCCTCGCTCATCAATGAGCCTTTATTTATTTATCCCTTATTTATAGTCTACTTACATGCATACAAATAGTGCGGGAGAAGATTCATGCAAAAGCTTATGCTTATTTTTAGGGGTTTGTTCAAATCACTAACCTTAAGGATGAGCAATAGTAATAGGATGCTTTTCTTAGCAAACACCACTAATGAAACAGAAACCGACAGATGTACCATCAAGTTCAGTATTAACTTGATGATAGTTTAAAGTACAAATTAATCAAAATATTTCTGGAAAACAGGAAAAGATCTTTCTAGAAGCCCTGGAAACAACACGCACTCATACACATTGCTGACATATGATGGTGTAGACTGTCCTGCACGGCGGCCAGGATGGAAGGTCCACTCCAATAGATACGTGAGAGCATAATTACAACTCTTCAGCTCCACACGCCTTGCTTTTAAATTCCAAACTCACACACGCACGCACGCACGCACACACACACACACACACACACACACACACTCACACACACATACAAAAAACACAAATAAGCCCTCATTGAACTGTCATCTCTATTTTCAAAACACACACATGAGGGTCACATGCACATTAATGTGCTGACTGTAAAGCAAGAGCACCTCTGGTGTGGATAAATTCAGACTTGCACACAAATGTTGTTCAGACAGATGTTCATCTTACAGCTGTTTTGTGAATGTTTATCCTGATTGAAAGAGAGAGAGAGAGAGAGAGAGAGAGAGATAAAGCGCAACAGAATTGTAATTAAGAGACAGAAGTTACCAGAAATTAAACACAAGAGAAAGATCTGATCATTTTTAGATCATCTATAATAAAAATAATTAATGGAAAAACTGTAGTCTGTTCTTTTAACTTTCACACTTGGTACTCTTTTAAATGTATACTGTTAACTGTATTTACGTAGTTTGTTGGATATATTTAAGACTGGATAAAGATACAAGAAATGGGTCACAAACCAGTCGGTTGTGCGTATTTTTTTTTTGTACAGAGGTAAAAATGCAAATAATGTCATCCAAGACAAAAAACTGTTTTTTTTTTATTATTTGTATTTTTCCTTTATGTATTTGTACAAATTTGTTACATTTAAATGATAAAACAATCAAACAATTTAAATTAATTATAATGAATTAAAATAAATTAATATTTACATAATTATTGTACTTGTTTATGCTAATATATTTTAATACATTTATATACACTTATTTTTCCCCTTGTTTTTAGGGAGAACAGCAGTATGAAATGTGAACGCTGTTTTTTCCAAGAGTATATCGTGATTTAAAACAGATTCAAATGAGCACGAGGGCATATGCATGAAGAGACAAAGACATTATTTTAGAATTAAGGACAGTGACTGTAAATCTTCAGTAAAATTTGTTGCGTAACACAACAGAGGAATTATAGCAGTAAGACTGAAAGAGTGAAAACAGAATATAAAGAATTTATATTACAGCTTAAAAACAGACACAAGGTCAAAATGGCTTCTTTGAACTGGGCAAAAAGATTGTCTTCTCTTTTATATGATAGCAAGGAAGGAAGGAAGGAATCAAACAAAAGATACCGAACAAGCAAATTAAAGAAAATGAACAAATGATCAAACAAAAGAAACAGAACAAGCAAACGAAAGAAAATGAACAAAAACAGAACAAGCTAATAAAAAAAATGAACAAAAAAGAAACTGAACAAGTAAATTAAAAGAAAATGAACAAATGATCAAACAAAAGAAACGGAACAAGCAAATTAAAGAAAAGTAACAAATGATCAAACAAAAGAAACAGAAAAAGCAAAGGAAAGAAAATGAACAAATGATCAAACAAAAGAAACAGAAAAAGCAAACAAAAGAAAATGAACAAAAACAGAACAAGCTAATGAAAAAAATGAACAAAAAAGAAACTGAACAAGTAAATAAAAGAAAATGAACAAATGATCAAACAAAAGAAACGGAACAAGCAAATTAAAGAAAAGTAACAAATGATCAAACAAAAGAAACAGAAAAAGCAAAGGAAAGAAAATGAACAAATGATCAAACAAAAGAAACAGAAAAAGCAAATTAAAGAAAAGTAACAAATGATCAAACAAAAGAAACAGAAAAAGCAAAGGAAAGAAAATGAACAAATGATCATACAAAAGAAACGGAACAAACAAACAAAAGAAAATGAACAAATGAACATACAAAAGAAACGGAACAAGCAAATGAAAGAAAATGAACAAATGATCAAACAAAAGAAATGGAACAAGCAAACAAAAGAAAATTAACAAATTAAAATACAAAATAACAGAACAAGCTAATGAAAAAAATGAACAACAAAAAAACGGAACAAGCAAACAAAAGTAAATGAACAAACAAATATACAAAATAAACTGAACAAACAAATGAAAGAAAACGAACTAACGATCAATCAAAAGAAACTGAACAAGTAAAAAAAAAGATCAAATGATCAAAGGAAACTAAACATGCAAATGAAGAAAATGAACAAACACAAACAAAAGAAACTGAACAAGCAAATTAAAGAAAATGAAGAAAAAAAACAAAAGAAACATAAGCAAATTAAAGAAAATAAACAAACAATAAAACATAAAAAGAAAACTAACAAACCAAAGGAAAAAAGAAAGAGAGAAGAAAGAAAAGAAAGCAGGAAAATCTGAAAGAAAGAAAGAAAGAAAGAAAGAAAGAATAGCAAATAATAGCAGATTTTTAGAATCAATTTATTACCAGATTATTTTGTGCCAGATACTCAATGGATTCTAACTGGTCATTTCCTGTCTGAAATAAATGTAATAGATGTTGTCGGACGCAGACAGTGGTCTGGGTCAGCACTGGCCTGCTCTCTGTCTGGGAGTGCTGGAGTGGTCCTAGCTGGAGTGGCGAGAAAAGCTCTGACCCAATTTTGTGTCCTGATGCCATGTGTGTGCGATTAAAAGTGTGTGAAAGGCTAACATGTCAGGTTGCTCTTAAAGATTAGTGCCGAATATGAAGCTAGGTGACATAAAAATTAAAAAATTATTAACTGATGTCAAAAGGTATTATATTCAATAATAATAATAAAAAAATTCTTAAAGGAATAGTTCACCCAAAAATTATAATTCTCTCATCACTCTCCCGTAATTTCAAGTCTCAATCTCGTATGACTTTCTTTCTTCTGCAGAACACAAATAAACATTTGTACGAAGGATCTATGAGATCTTTTTGTACATTTTTGAAGGTAACTCTATCGCCCCCTTGATGACTGAGGTTTGCGCCTACCACGATAATGCAAGAAAGCACATTAAGTGCATTAAACCAGACCCTGCTTTGGCAATGCGATGGCCAAGTGCTCATATCTGTGTTCATGTACTTGCATAGAGTATGTACTGTATCGGCTATGTGGCCCAAAACATACTTTACGCAGATGTGTTCCTTGAGCTTGCATAGCTAGAAGCGTCTGTTCACATTCTTGCTTTGAGTAAGTTTCGGCCTTAAGTATGATTAATGTGACATGTTTTCATGTGTTCATATATTTGGCAAAACTTCCACTCACACAGAACATCTGTGCTTTTACACATTAAATGACTGTAGGGTTCACAGTCCCTCTGGTCTGTGTCTGGTCATGTGAATAGAGCATCTCTTTAATAAACCCCTTTTAGTGATCACTTTATCCACTGCTTCACAGGATGTCCACCAAATTGTCATTGCAAATGGTCCAGAACATTCTTCAGGTAAACATTCACACGTGTGTCAGAGATTTCTAATGAATTACAGAGAAATGTCACAAGCCCCATATCTGGAATTAAAAATGTGGTGATTTCCTGGATCAGCCACTGCTAAATCTGAAATGTTCCACCCCGGGAATCCCCTACAAACCCAGATATCATTGTTCTGCTTAGAGATAATGCCAATAATGTTTTCTCTGATTCACAGTTCACCTGTTGGAACAGTCATTTCTCATTATTATGCATATCTATTTTCCGCTATTTTCCTAGAAGTGACAATTTTGTTCTCTTAAACACATGAGATGAAAACACTGCTTTATTCGCAAATCGATTTTCTGCTAAATTCATTTTGCAACTTGGATGGAAACAACCACTGATAATCTTCCTCACCACAGCAGCTCTCAAATCTCATTTTCGATTTGGCACATTTAAGCTTGATGCTTCATGTTCAGTTTGGAGACAGAAGCCAACAGCATTTGGTTTTTGGTAAGTTGTCTTAATACATCAAGTTTTAATATGTGCATGCAAATTGTGATTAGAGTCACATGCTTTCATTGTATAGAAAAGCGGAGTTGAACATTCTTTAAAATGTCTTTTGTGTTCTAGGATAAAAATCCTTCAAGTCCTGTAAGTTTTGAGGTGGAGCTGCTCTGGATTGGACTTGTTGGTCCAGCACATCCCACAGATGCTAAATTGGATTGAGATCTGGGGAATTTGGAGGCCAGGACAACACCTTGAACTCTTTATTATGTTTCTCAAACCATTCCCGAACAACATGTGCAGTGTGGCAGGGCACATTATCCTGCTGAAAGAGGCCACGGCCATCAGAGAACATCATTGCCATGAAGAGGTGTACCTGGTCTGCATTGATGTTTAGGTAGGTGGCACATGTCAAATTGATGTCCACATGAAAGGCCGGACCCAGTGTTTCCCAGCAGAATATTGCCCAGAGCATCACACTCCCTCCACCGGCTTGTCGTTTTCCCACAGTGCATCTTGGTGCCATCACTTCCCCAGGTAAACAGCATACATGTACGTGGCCGTCCACGTGATGTAAAAGAAAACAGGACTTATTGGACCAGATGACCTTCTTCCACTGCTCCAAGGTCCAGTTCCGACACTTGCGTGCCCATTGTAAGTGCTTTCAGTGGTGGACAGGGGTCATCATGGGCACTCTGCGGCTACGCAGCCACATATGCAGCAGGGTGTGATGCACTGTGTGTGGTGACACATTGCTCCCGTAACCATCATTAATATTTTCTGTGATTTGTGCCACAGTTGACCTTCTGTCTGTTCGAACCAGAAGGGATAGCCTTCATTGCCCTCATGCATCGATGAGCCTTGGGCACCCAGCACCCTGTCGCCATTTTGAGGTTTGTCCTTCCTCGGACCACTGTCAGTAGTTACTCACCACTGGTGTCCGGGAGCACCCAACAAGCCTTGCCGTTTCAGAGATGCTCTGACCCAGTCGTCTGACCATAACAATTTGGCCCTTGTCAAAGTCGCTCAGGTCTTTACTCCCGCCCATTTCATCTGCATTCAACATGTTGACTACGAGAACTGATTGTTCACTCACATCTAATCTACCCAGACCTTGACATGTGGCCTTGTTAGGAGTTGATCAACGTTATTCGCTTTACCCATGAGCAGTCATAATGTTTTGGTATAAATCAGTGTATTTCTTTCTCATTTACTAACTGGCAAAGACGAGAAGATTTTTTGCATCAAAATGTAGAGCAAAGTTGTGCATTAGATGTGTAATTAATGCTCTATCTACTTATTTCATCATTCTCATGTGGTCACATGTACATGCACACAAACTAAACTGCACAGTCAAAACCCACAAGTACAGTAAAACGGAATTATTACCAATAACAATTTGCTTCCGCCATGATTCTTAAGTCGACACGTCCCCAACTCGGAAATTAAAAAATCTCATGTTTCTAGTTCGTAATTACAACTTTGTGGTGCCGTTCATGTGCACTCAACTTGTAAATACGATCATTCCGACATAGCTTGAACGCACCATATTTCCTCATCAAGTTTAATTTGGAAACTAATGCTGCCTTCAAGTGCTTTCGGAATGATCCTATTGCCCACTTCTGAAGTCGTAATTACCAGCGGTTCACTTTCAAGTGCTTTGTTTTCAGAAACATTGAGAACGGCAGGTTCATTCATGCATATTTCTTGGGGAACTCTTATTTTGACACTGGCTGACGAAATTGAATTTTGGTCAAATACATCAAATTTTTTCTGTGGAAAAATTTACAATATGCATCAAATAGCTACTGATATACATAAATGCACATGACTGAAACAGTAAGCGATAATATGTTAGGTGCCAAATATCAGAATTATCCTACTTCCCACTTTTGAAGTCGTAATTACGAGCATGTCGTGTTCAAGTGCTTTGCTGTTGGAAACATTAAAAACGGCAGGTTCATTCATGCATATTTCTTGGGGAACTCTTATTTTGACATCGTAAAAATGTACAATAAGCATCAAATAGTTACTGATATACGTAAATGCATATGACTGACACGGCAAGCGATAATATGTTAGGTGCATTTAGAAAAATGAATAAACCATCATTCACTAGGAACTGTGTTCTCCTCCGCCATGTTGAATGTTTATTCATGGCATCTTCAGAGTTGGAAACTCATATTTACGATTATTCCGATAGCACATGAAGGCAGCATGAAGCCAACACTCATGTGCACATTTTGACAAGCCAGAATCAGTATTTATTTTCTAAGTTTGAAGAGGGACCTCCTCAACCATTACTAAATCAAATGTACTAACAGTGATAAACCGCATAACGGTAATGAGCTTTAGTCCTAATAAGACTATTACAGTGATGCTGATTTGGAATTTGCAGAGTTTTAAGAGTGATTGATTGTAGCTTATCTCAAATACCCTGGCAATCATTTCACAATGCCAACCAACCAGATTAATGCACAGAGCTCTGTTGAACTTTTTCAGTTCTTTCTTAAATTCTTCCAAAGCAATTCTGGCTCTTAAGTCAACAGCTGCTTGCCTTAACCATTCCTTACACACAGATATTCACACACACTCACATTCACATGAATGTTCTCATGACATCTGGTGACTGCAGCGATTTCATCACGCATGCTCCACGTGCCCAGTTTGAATGCAAAGAAAATGTCCCGCCCATTTCTGCCACCATTATAAATGACTGTAAAATTTAAACTCGGTTGATTGACAGCTCAAAGAGGCTCTTTCCTAGTCTCCTCAATCTCTCTTCACATTTTATTAAATATAGGCCAGCTGCGCGCATCACAAATCCCACACGGATTGCCTTTCGTGTCTCTCTTCGCCCTGCGCCATTGGCTGACCGCTGGCCTGATTTCCACTGATCTGCATGTGCGAGCATGTGAGAGAGTACTTAACACACACAAACACTGACTGTCTCACACACACTACACACACTCTCGGTTAAGAGACAAAATGCAGATGTTCTGTCGCAGTACTCTTTAGATAACAGCTGGTCTGTCTATTTCGTTTATTGTGCGTGCACTCATCTCAACCACCCTAAAGTTCTTGTTTTCAGTCAAAATGCGCAGATTACTAGACAGCAGCTGGATAAAGTTTGGACCGGCTGGTAGGGATGATTGGGTGTCAGGGTCTCCATCACCGCCTACAATGGAAAAACAGCTACAGGTTAGTGATCAAGCCGATTCAATAAGACTTATAGTTGTTATTTGCCTATTTTAGATGACAGAATAGGACAGAAGACACAGATAGCTAAAACAACTGCAGTAATCATAAAGAATGAATAGTGGGGTCCAAAAGTTTGAGGCCACCAGTGAAAATGCTTCAATAGCTTTTACTAATTTATTTATTTTTAATAAAAAAATATCTGTTATATATGAGATTATTATTTTTAAATAAAGTAAAATATAATTCTAATAATATTATACAATGTGTATTGTTTTATATATATATATATATATATATATATTTATAAAATATTAACCCTCCTAAGCTGTTCAAAAATGGTCAACACCTTACAATAAAGGTGTACCCCCTTTTTTTATGATATGTTATAACAGTAACTTCCCTGAAGTAGTAACAATAAAATTATGCACATCTTTTGGGATTTTAGGTTATTTAGATCTTATTTATATGTACATTTTTCAATTTCACATTCATTTGCATATGCAAATAAGCAACTTCACTACAGTAAAAATCTACACTTCTATAAATTTAAACATAAAGAAACATGAGAAAATATGCTTTTTTGCTGCCATCTGGTGAGAAAAAGAAAAATAACATGACTTTAAAATCATATTGTGACAATAATAGCCAGTAGTGCAGCTGCAGTGTTCATCATTGGAGTCAAGCAATTGTTCCAGAGGCTCATGAACAGTATAGGGTTTCGCCATGATGCTGCCACAGAATGAACTGTGCGCAATGCCCAAGAGGCCACATTTATAACTCAGAGCTGTGGGAAAGTTTCTTTGTTACAATAACAAAAAAGTGCAGTGTTTTGTCTGGTAGGCACCTTACCAAATATACTGGGGTCAGACTCAGGCATTTTTGCTCTTTGATCTCTTTGATGTGTGTGTGTGCACGTGTGAGCGTGTGTGTGTGTGTGTGTGTGTGTGTGAATCTTTTGCACTCTGGATGTTTTATAGTCTCACCCCTTCATTTATGTGTGTGTTCATTCAGCATTGTATTCAAAACATATAAAAAAAAAAAAACTAATTGCTCATTGTTTCCCATTCATTTCCTATGGTCTGTCAATTTTGACCGCTAACAGCTAAGGTGTTGCATTTTTTTATGACCACTTAGACTCATCGAATGAAGTCCAATGTTTATTTTATTTATTATTATTATTATTATTTAATTTCAGATAGCATACCTAAATAAAGTCACCAAGTTTTGAACCACTCAGATTGAGGAAACCATTTTTATTAAAAAAATAAATAAAAGAATGAAATCGGTCAAAAATGACCGAACAGCCTAGAAGGTTTAATTGATTAAAACTTTTAATTTCATATGTTTCCATTTAATATTAAATTATAGACACAGATAGCTAAAACAATTGCAGTAATCTCAAAGAATGAATAGTGGGGTCCAAAAGTCTGAGACCACCAGTGAAAATGCTTCTATTGATGTTTCTAATTTATACAACTTTTATAAAAAAAAAAATTAAAAAAAAAAAAAAAAATATATATATATATATATATATATATGTAGTATATTAAATTTATTATGTTAAATTATTCTTTTAAAATAATGGAATATATTATAAATTACTTATTCTATATTTTATATTATTTAATAGATGTTTGTGTACTCATAATAATATTAATTTAATTTAATTATATATATATATATATATATATATATATATATATATATATATATATACACATACACTGGCCACAACATTAAAACCACTGACAGGTGAAGTGAATAACATTTATTATCTCGTTATAAAGGCACCTTTCAAGGGGTGGGATATATTAGGCAGCAAGTGAACAGTCAGTTCTTGAATTTCATGTATTGGAAGCAGGAATAATGAGCGTAAGAGTCTGAGCAACTTTGACACGGGTCAAATTGTGATGGATAGACGACTGGGTCACAGCATCTCCAAAATGGCAGGTCTTGTGGGGTGTTCCTGGTATGCAGTTGTTAGTACCTACCAAAAGTGGTCCAAGGAAGAACAACCGGTGAACCAGCGACAGGGTCATGGGGCTCACTGATGTGCGTGGGGAGCGAAGGCTAGCCCGTCTGGTCCGATCCCACAGAAAAATGTAATGCTGGTCATGATAGAAAGGTG
The DNA here is from genome assembly GCF_019703515.2 of Myxocyprinus asiaticus. Taxonomy (NCBI): domain Eukaryota; kingdom Metazoa; phylum Chordata; class Actinopteri; order Cypriniformes; family Catostomidae; genus Myxocyprinus; species Myxocyprinus asiaticus. The sequence continues at coordinate 3,560,377 of NC_059350.1, forward strand.
TCAGAACACAAAGTGCATCGCAGCTTGCTGCGTATGGGGCAGCGTAGCCACAGATCGGTCGGAGTGCCCATGCTGACCCCTGTCCACTGCCAAAAGTGCCTACAATGGGCATGTGAGCATCAGAACTGGACCATGAAGCAATGGAAGAAGGCGGCCTGGTCGGATGAATCATGTTTTCATTTAGATCATGTGGACGGCCGGGTGCGTGTGCATCGTTTACCTGGGGAAGAGATGGCAGCAGGATGCACTATGGGAAGAAGGCAGGCCGGTGGAGGTGGTGTGATGCTCCGGGCAATGTTCTGCTGGGAAAACTTGTGTCCTGACATTCATGTGGATGTTACTGTGACACATACAACCTACCTAAACATCGTTGCAGACCAGGTACACCCCTTCATGGCACGGTATTCCCTGATGGCAGTGGCGTCTTTCAGCAAGATAATGCTCCCTGCTACACTGCACACATTGTTCGGAAATGGTTTGAGGAACATGATGAAGAGTTCAAGGTGTTGCCCTGGCCTCCAAATTCCCCAGATCTCAATCCAATTGAGCATCTATGGGATGTGCTGGACCAACAAGTCCGATCCATGGAGGCCCCACCTCACAACTTACAGGACTTGAAGGATCTGCTGTGATCTTATGTCCAAGATATTCAATCTGGTTTCAATTTGAGCCCACTGTATGTTGTGGACTGCTGTCCTGAAATTCAGTTCCTTGAACAGTTTCTTCCAACAGCGATCCTTACAGAGGACAATGCTTTGATTCATATATCAAACTGAAAGAATCCACGACATTAGTTAGAGTAAAAACTATTGATGCCAAATGTTTTGTGTTAAATCAGATGCAGTAGGGTTGATCTCAAATATGGGTTTATTTGAGGTGACACAGAGGTTTGGCATAAACAAGGGTGGTTTAAAGGACAAAAATATCTAATCTAGCTGAAAAGCAGCATTAAGTGATTAGTGCTTGTAAAACGGTGGGAGAAGCAGCAGATTTTGGGAGGCGCTCCCATAACGGTGAAGGTCCATGCAGGCTCTCCAAGGACATCAATGCTTTTTGAAAACACTTATATTTATTTAAGAATGGCTGCTTCTCTTAGTTGCCCTTGAAAGCTCCTTGTGTTTTTAAGAATTTCATATGAAGCAAGTTTAAAAATTCAAAGCATTGAAACATTTTTTAAAGCATTTATTGAAACATTCATGTGTGGATATCTTGCTCTACACTCTTTAAAAAAGGTTCTTTAGTGGATCTTTGCAACACCTGAGATTCTTCTTATGAACTATTTTTTACTATAGAGGGTTCTTGAGTTAATTATATGGTTCTATGAAGGATAAAAAGGTTCTTGATTTTACAATATAGCTTTTTCAGATCAGCTCATTCCCTGATAGCACACATAAATCACCCAGACGTTTATTTGATGTGTGTGTTTACATCTGAAAGACATTTTTTTAACATTGTTTGCTCATGTGCAAGACATTCAGCAGATGTCTTTGAGATGTTTATGATTTAGAATATTTGTAAATCTGATCTTTGTAAGATGTTTAGCAGATGTTAATTAGATTGTGATGCTTTCTAGATGAAAAGATGTAAAACAGATGTTTCGGAGATGTACGTGTGCTATCTGGGTTCGTTTCCGGCTTCTTCAAAGCACCAGTGCACAAATGGTTTTCTAAAGAACTAGAGAATTAAAAGTTCTTCGTGGAACTAAAAGGTTCTGGGGCTGAAAACCCTTTATGTAAAATGTTTTAATCATTATGTTACAACACTATCTTTAATTTAATAAATTTAACATAACTAGTCACAATAATTTGTCATATCTACAAAATCAGTTTTTTGAGTTTCAACTCGATTTTCTTCATCATTATGTGAAATCAAAGTAGTCGAAGAAGTGCCCTGAAGTTATTTTTGAAATCTGTAACTTTGGCACTAATCCGATGTGACTTAAAATGTACCTGTTTTTACATTTTAACCTGGATTTCGCCATTAAAATAGCCATAGAAGCTGGCATAGCGTTAAAAACTTTAAAGTGTAAAAACGTAAGACTTTAAAGTAAAATTAAATGTACATTTTCAATTTTAGGGTTTTCGATTTTAGGGTTTGGGGTTAGGGTTAGGTTAGGGTTATCTCTTTCATTGAGCACGTAACATATTTCAAATATTTGTCTTTGAATCAGAATTTATCATTTCAAATGTTACGTATTATTAAATTACGAGCGCTGAAGTGACTAAACATTTTGTTTACGTCCCTATAGGGTTACCACTGGAACGAGCTTTCGGCAGAAAATGAAGCGAAATCAGAGATTATCCTGTATATCGTCCTCCCACTTGCCACGCTCCTTGTTTTCTGTGTCGTGTTCGTCGTCCTTTACCGAAGATTCAGGCAGAACAAGCTCGGACTGGCCAACATCATCACGCTCGACCTTCAGGATCCGGAGTGCAACACTGAGATTCTCTCGTCACTCACCGGGAACGCGGAACGGTTGAACAGCACCAGCTCGGACATGTCGGACGGGGTCTTCCTCATGGTGTACCTCCCGCCACCCTACGAGGAAACTCTGACGAAGATCACACGGGCCGCGAGCCTCACCAGCGGTAAAGATGTGGAGTCCATCAAGATCGAAGACCTCGAAGCCAAACTGTGTCCTGAGCTCAAGGCAAGAGGGGAGTATGTCTAAGAGAAGACTAGATGTACCTAAAACCGTTTGCTCATCTTTGATACCAAGAGAGCAGAACAATTCCAGCATTACGCAGAGAGGAATAAGTGAAGATCATCCTGGCATCAAGAGACAGTGATGCCACGTAGGGGAGACTGGGGCAAGTTGTCACACGGTGATGTTGAAGGTCTCGGTTTCCTCAACTGTACAAATGCTTGTGTTCTCCAGCAGTGGCCATCTTGGTTTCAAATACCGAGTTCAGAACTGTCTTAAAATAAGATTACTTTAGATTAATTCTATTCTTCAAACTAAAATCACCATTTCTTCATATTTTGTAGGCTAATAGCTAATAGCAGGCATACAATGAGCTTACTTTAAATCTCAGTGTTCTTGGGGCAAGAGTATTTTTCAAAAAAGCCAGACTGTGGCAGGCTGTCACATTTTTTTTTATTGCCGCAAGTTGTCACGTATGTTTTATGTTATCATTTTATGCAATTTATTAACTATAATATATGTTGGCCAAAAGAAAGTTTTTTTCTAGCTTACCTTTCCCATATTTTTTTTTTTTTTTTTTTTTTTTTTTGCTGTTTAAATTTGGCTAAAAAGCCTATAATAGGCCATTTAATGGCTGGTGACAATTTACACCATATAGTGTGACAACATGTCACAAAAGGTCAATGGGTGTTCAATTAAATGGATCTTCTTTTTTTATTTATTTATTTTTTTTACTGGATATCAACCCTGAAAATCTTCAGTAGTTTTTTTAAGAGTAAAAATTGTGACAACAAGCCTCTGTCTCCTCTAAATTGAAGACATTGTTTGAATTTAAGTTTGCAGGTACTTTCAGAGACTAAACAACCACTGTACACGATTTTTCCTCTGTACATAATACTACTATATCCCGATGATAAAAATATATGAAATTTTATATTGTCTAGTTCAGAACTAAAAGTTTTATGCACTCTTTTGAGAATAAAAAACCATTGTGCTTTTACTGTTTTAAAAAACAATAGGGTAGGCTATAATATGTAAGAAGTAATCACCATGTGTCGTGTTTTACTTTGGATTAGCCTTTAGGCCTAGTTAGACATGTGGTAACCACAATTAGCAGAGATTAGTTAAGAACCAACAATAATGAATGATGTCGATTTTTTTACTTTGTATGATTGCATCAACCAGCCTAGCACAATCCTGACAGGTTTGTATCATGAATGTAGTTTTTCATTAAGCTTCACCTTTAAAGTATTTCTAATAAAGACCATCTTAAAGACAGCTATGTGTCATTGAACTTTTTTCGTCTGCTTGCTGTTCACAGACTGTGGCGCCCAGCTGTTTTCATACTGATATCAGTGCCACAACTCGTCCATCTTTAGTTCATTTACAGTAGCACTAGTGGTCGATGACAACATAATTATACTCGCTGTGTGGAATAGCTTACATACCGTACCACTTACTGCATACTGACTGTGCCTTATATATTGTAGGCTGATATTATTTTCTAAAAATTGTATGTAAAACAAACACAATGCAATATGCAACAATAAACATCTCATGCTGCCTTTATGTGCTTTCGGAATTATCGTAAGTATGAGTTTCCTACTTGAAAGTTGTTCATGAATGACCCCTCAAGTCGTAATTACGACTGGGAAAATCTGAGATAATTTTTATATTTCCACACTGATTGAATTTGTATATTTATATATATATACATTATATATATATATATATATATCACTCTTGGGAGCTGGATCAAATCTTGCATCAAAAAAGCGATTGTTCTTAAAAAATTTCAGTTGATATTGCTTAAAGCTCATTCATCACACTAGAAATGGAAAATATGAGGATCTAGTACTAAGCTGAGACATTAAACTCTGAATGGCATGACTGATGGGCTCTTTGATTTTGTTATCTGTTAGCCAATCAGATTGCTGACATGTTATATGTCAAGCCAATCAGTTCACATGGTGTAAGCTGATAGGTCCTTTGATGTGTAATCAACATGTACTCTCTCTTTGTACAACATTTAAATTTGATCAGTTTGCAGGTAAGCCAGTTTTCTCTGAAATCCTCCACCTCCCCAGCACCACTAGATCTTGTCTAGATCTGCTACACAGGGATTGTATTTATGTAGAATTATGCAGAAGCATGTCATGGTGCATGCTTGATGCAGCATGTCTTGTGTTTTTTCTAATTGTCTAAGCATGTCAACATGCTTAACTCAGTATGTATTTGTATGTTATGTGTTGGCTATTTATTGCAGTCTAAACAGTTGTTTCCCGAACAAAGAAACACACAGTCCTTAATGAAATTCACAAGCCAAGAACTGCACTTCAAAAGGTTTTAATGATTTATATAAAACAATCATCTACTCTGAGTTCATGGAGCTACCTGGATTCTTTGCTATCTGTTCTGAATTGCATTGTTGGTCACTTTGGCAAGAAAGTTAAGAACACACAATAAATGAAAGTAAAGGAAGGAGCTTCAGTTATCAGCATTCAGTCTAACTGATCCAGATATGGTATAGGGTTTTTACAGCCTGCGAATTATGAAGAAGCCATCACGTTGGCACACTCTTTATTGGAGATCCTGTCAAATTAAAGAAAAAAACATTATTAGTCTGCATGTTATTTAAAAACAATGACTACACTATTCACAGAAGCTACTTTAAATATGATAATATGTTCACATGCAAACACATATGTGTAGACAAAGACATGTTTAACATTCTATATTAAATTAGAGCTTTAGGTTTATAAACTTACATTATAAACGCCAAAGGTGGCGCTCCTGGACCACGAGGGTGGACATCATCATGACCTTTGTCGCCCGGAGAGCGAGGTTGGTTGCCGAGCACAGTTCCTGCATCAATCCCAGGTCAGAACTACCCTTGTGCAGTTCTTTTAGCGCCTTGGCCTGGTGTAATTTCAGGAGAGCCATGGCGTTCAGGGCAGAGGCAGCTTGTCCAGCGGCACCGTAGGCCTTAGCCATCAGGGACGACGTAAACCTACAGGCCCTGGACGGGAGTTTCGTGCGCCCGCACCAGGTGGCGGCACTCTGCGGACAGTTTAAGTGCACCGCGAGCGCCTTATCCACCTGGGGGATCACCGAATACCCCCTGGCCGCTCCGCCATCGAGGGTAGCGAGAGCGGGGGAGCTGAAAGATCGGGACCGGGCAGTAAAAGGTGCCTCCCACGAGCTTGTCAGCTCCTAGTGCACAGAAAGGAAGCCCAGGAACCAATCATCAAGCCCCGAGGGTTCAGGGGAGAGTGGAGGGTTCCACTCTAGCCCGACGCTCGTGGTCGCACGGGAAAACATGTCCGTCACTTACGCGTCAGCCTGGGACTGGGCGACGCCTCCGCATTTGACTGGACGAGCCTGCTCTCCGATGCTGCGCTAGATAACTCATCCTCTTCCTGGGCTCTGAACGAGAGGTCAAACTCGCCCTGAGACGAGCCGGCGATCTCACCCGAGCGCACCAGGGCAAGCGAGCGTGCTGGGGAATAGGAGGTCCATGGGTGGATACCAGGCAGAGGTGGTCCCACTGAGGTCCCCAAATCGCCCCCAGCACTAACCGACGTGGCCTCAAACCCGTAGGTAGAAGGACCAGCGCGGGGAGCCGCTGGGGTGGCTTGCTTTCTTACGAATGCAAGCCACGACCGCAACGTTGCTATGGTCATGTTCTCGCAATGAGGACATGATCCATCCACGAACGATGTCTCCGCGTGAGCAGCGCCCAGACACACAAGACAGCGATCGTGGCCGTCGGAAGTGGAGAGATAACGACCACAACCAGGAATAACACACAAACGGAAAGGCATCTTTAAAAAGACGCGTCTTTAAAAAGACGTTCCGTGTGTGCCGCTCTATCAGAAAGAAAATATACTCTATTAGAATATACTCCTTTAAATGTTCTGCCGAAGCGCCTAGGGGCGTTCTCTGCAAACCACAGATGCAGAGGGGGAGAAGCCGCTGAAATGCGGCGTAAGATCCAGCAGAGAGAGGTGAATGAACTCGGCGGATGAATTCAGCTCAATGAATAGAACCTCTCGGCTCTGAAGAGAAAATCTGAATGAGTGGTTGCATACCAGCTCCTTTTATACCCGTATGTCCGAGGGAGTGGCATGCAAATTCCACTCGCCAATTCTCATTGCCCTTTTAAAAAAAGATCAGAGGTGTTTGGGACTCCCAAGAGTGACCCCTAGTGTAACTACATCGACACAACGTCGAGTGAGTGACAGATAGGGAACTGTGGTTACTGGCTGCATCTGAAAACAGGAAAATGCTGCCTTCGGAGGCTGTATATGGAGGTAGGAAGGGATGAAGGCACATCCGAAACCAGTGTTCACATCACATCCTGTCTACTGAGATACAGTACATTCATCTGATCGATTTTTGAAGGCAGCATAGATGTATCCTTCGCTGCCTATGAAATCTGACAATCCTGTGCATGCGGATCCACAGCGGTTGAGCTGAAGAAAGAAAATGGCGGCCCAAGAGGCAGTTAATAGCCAGTTAGTCTATAAATGTACATTTTTTTTCCCCCTCTTTTTCCAACTTTTGATTCCATTTCTAGCAAGAAAGTAGTATTGTAGTTATTAAATATACTAGTTTTTATCTTCAAAACTCTCTTGATTTTGTTCCAGATTAATAGTCCTTGGCCTGTCTGAAACCAGCTTCCGGAGGTACCTTTGTACGCAAACGCTGTCTGTAAATTCATTGACTGATAGGTTAGTGAGGCAACAAGGCAGCTACCTTAGGATTCGGACGCAGCCATTGATGTCCAAAAAAGCCAATTTTTAGGCTTATGAAATGGCTACTAATTAGCAAATAGTTGTTTTTGGAATTCTCACCATTTATTAAACATGGGTGTCTTTTATCATATTAATATCTAAATAAAAACATATCAAGCACTTCAGATGTTTAAATATTTTTAATGATAAAGTGACAGTAGCGTATATAAATTACAATACAGTATCAGTACAGTATGTGATATAAAGATAAGAGAGGTTCATGTTAAGTGAATACAGAAATTTGGATTACAACTTATCTCACTGCACTTTTACAGTATTACAGCAATTAAATAAAGTTTCTTTATGCACAAATGCCCTCTGTTCAGTATCTATTTGGAGCCTTTAGACGTTTAAAAGCACCCAGGTCCCACCACCATCATAATAACCCAAACATGATTCAATCAAAAGCAGTCACCATGGACTATCAGACTGAGGACATTGTTACTCTGTAGTTCACTGGTACGTCTGCAGTATTATACCAGATCAGAAGAGTAAAATAATGGTGTTAGTGTTATGGTCAGCAGCAGGAGGAAGCTGTCTAGTCTGGAGTGGGGTTTGGCTTGTTCGTGGGGCCATTGGATGTTTTAAGCACACTCAGCAAAGTACAGAGAGGGAACGACAGAGCGACACTCCTTCATCAAGAGCGTATCCAACCTGTAACACACCAAAGACAGTCAACACTTCAAGACTTCAGGCCTTAATTCTCTAATGCAGGTATACTTGAGTGTATTGCTGAATGTATACAAGCAGTATTTACAAACATGTTTGCACACAGAATATATGTGGGTATCTACAGTATCACATAACACACAGTTGTTATTTTAGTGCATGAAATCTGGTATAACTATGGTCTTATATTCAATACATTTTATTTTATTATTTATTCTTAACATTTATTGAGTGTACATAATTTGTAAAATTATAAACTGCCATAAGATCATTATTTTCAACTTACGCGTTAGGAGGAGGAGTAAAACCGGAGGGTTTCTCTTTGGGTTTTGGTGTCCTGTTAAGAAAATTAAACATAGAGATGAGTCATTAATGTAATAGTTGCTATAAAGACATTTCTATTTAGTTCAATTTCTAAAGTGTGTGTGTGCGTACTTACATGCTGCTAAACAGGGTCTTCAGGCAGGCAATGTCATCCATGATGTCATCATCAATCAAAGCTTTTTGGGGGGGAAAAAATCAAAACTTTAATTTATGTTTCTAAACATTTACAGAATTCACTGTTTCTTGCAATTCGCTTTCAGTTCAGACAGGCCAAGTACTGGAAAATTGTTGTGTTGCACCAGGTAAAGACAAAGTGCTGTGATTAATTTGATATTTTCTCTCAAACTCACCAGTGCAGTTCATTTTGCAAACATTGAGAGTTGGCACCTTGCCGGAATCACAGGCTAACTGCTCACTGAGCTGAAACACTCCAAACAGATTTGAGACTGTGGGCAACTTTGGCTCCTTCACTTCACGGACACGTCTGTTGGGTTTTCGAGGGGGGCCCCGAGGGTGGGCCTCAGGGGGACTTTGAGGTGGAGCTTGTGGTGGGCCATGAGGTGAGCCTAGATGTGAAGCTTGAGATGGGCTTTGAGGTGGAGATTGAGATGGGCTTTGAGGTGGTGCGTGAGATGGACTTTGAGGTGGAACATCACGTTGTCTTCGAGGTGGAGCTTGAGGTGGGCCTTGAGGTGATCCTTCGGCTGGGCCTTGACGTGGGCCATGAGGGGATCCTTGAGGTGGGCCTTGATGTGGACTTTGAGGTAGGCCTTTAGGGTATCCTTGAGGTGGGCCTTGATATGGGCCATGAGGAGGGCCTTGACGTGCACCTTGAGGTGGACCTTGAGGTGATCCTTGAGTTGGAGCTTGAGGTGGGCCTTGAGGTGGGTCTTGAGTTGGAGCTTGAGGTGGGCCTTGAGGTGGGTCTTGAGGTGGAGCTTGAGGTGGGGCTTGAGATGGGCCTTGAGATGGGGCTTGACGTCGTCTTCGATGTGGGCCTTGACGTGGTCCTTGTGGTGGGCCTTGACGTGGTCCTTGTGGTGGGCCTTGAGGTGGGCCTTGAGGTCGGCCATGAGGTCGGCCATGAGGTGGGCCTTGAGTTGATCCTTGAGGTGGACCTTTAGAGGGGCCTTGAGGTAGAGTTTGATTGAGCTGCTTCTCCTCATGCTTAATCGCAATGGCTTTGACCATGTTGGTGTTGAAGGCTGAAGCATTTGCTTTGCAGACAACTGACACAGGATGAAATAAATAAATAAATAAATAAACAAACAAACAAACATATAAATAGTAAGAAAGAAGGGAGAAGAGAATCTGAAATAAAAACAGCCTTATCTCATGATAATTAAATGACTGTGGCTACATTTTTGCAAAATGAGATTATGTTGTTCATTACATGTGTCCCGGCAGTTCTGAAGGGAAATCTCCACAGTGTGGTGCTAAAAGCAAGATAAATGCTCCCAAATCAATGAGGCTTTTAAGGTTAATGCTCTTTTTAGTTTTAAATCAATAAAACCAGCCTCCCTACCCTAAACCTAAACCGAACCGATAGTGCCATTACAAGCAAATGTGAAATAAAAAATATAATTGCTGAAGCTACCATGTCATTTTGTGGTGCTTCTATGACACTTTCGGCTCATGTGTCGACTCTTTAAGACACGTGCTCTTTAAGACTCGTACCCTGGTTCTTCGCTTCACAAGTGCAACTCTCTTTCAGTTGAGCTATGCCACAATTTGATCATGCAGTTGGGTTTAAATGTAGTTGGGTATGTGATGCAAACGTTAAAATGTATCACCTTACAAGTCATGCACAGCAGTAAAATTATCATAAGAAAAAAAGTAAATAGATGATGATCTGCAGTTTTGCTGGTGATTTGGGTTAAAAGGAATAAGTCATTGTTGTTGTAGTGCCTCTAATATTCATTTCACCAAGAACTGCCTTGATACGTACAGAGTCCCATAAAATTTATTTAGCAAAAATGTAAATATAGTGACGTGATTCTTTGAGACAAGGTTGAAGAAAAGGCTCAACTCTGTTACTCACTTGCTGCGATGAAATCGTCTACTGTCATATTGTTTCCCATGGCTGTCAGCTGAAACTGAGCTGCTTCAAGATGAGCCTTCAGCTCACATTTACTCAGAACCCGTCCCTCACTCACACTGGATACCACCAGAACCAGAGTCAACACGGCCAACATCTTCACTGAGAGAACACTCTCCATCTCTCTCAGTTCTGATATCTGTAGATGAAACACATAATTTAACACTTTTAAACAATTTTTTATTGGAAACGTGTATATGTTGTGTGTTTCATACAGAAAATGTGTAAAAGTGTCAGTGCAAACGTTAAAATACACTGGTCAATTTCTTAAGAAACGAGATGGTGAGCTCATCATGTAGCGTTGTTTTCATGGCGACTATGTCACTTATATCGGAGCGACATCTCAGCCACTGCTCAGAGAAGACGAACTCAACACTGCAAAATACCCACCATTTGTGTTTTTACTGTGATGTCAAGCAATGCAAGTTGTCATGTGGTATCTGTTGATGTTTTTTATGATGGTCTATGATAAGTGTTGGGTAAGTAAATCCACTACAAATGACAAATTCTTCTCTAAAATTGTAATCAGAATACTTTACTGATACTCCATGGAAAAGTAATCACATTACTAATTACTTTACTTTTAAGTTACCTTCTAATACATTTTTCACAGAAAAGTAATTGTTTTACTGCTCAACGAATGTAAACAATGTCTTTATACACTGGAAGAGCGACGTTATAAAGAAACTCACCGCTAAAATTATTTCCATGTCCATTGTGAATACTCCGTGTAGCTATGTACAAAACACTGCCTACACAGAAGTCACTGCCAAACCAAGCAATTTCCTACTGGTCAATGCTGCAAATTTGCCTGTTAAAGTTCACAACTTGAGCCCCATGCGAAATTGGCATAGAGAAATTCTTTGCCACTGGAAGTCAAAAGTCGTGTGGATTCGCATTGAGACAATTTTGTCAGCGGAATTGCGCCGTGCAGAGGTAAAGACTCTGTCACTTTTGCATGGCGAAATTCCGTGGATTTCGCAGATAGACCAATGAAAATAGTGTGTGCGGAACACAAAAACGCATCCTGTGAGAAGTCCACTTAGGACCGATTGATGAACTCAATTGTAAAATGGATTGTAGGCCAATAAAAGGCTTATTCAATTCAATTATGTGGAAAAAAAGCAAACAATATGTTGACTTCTGAAGCCACTTTTTGTATTATCCAATAATAGCTTTACTCATCTATCACAATAATGTAATGTCGGAATTATCTGAATTATTATATTTATTAAATCATTAATGTATCATGAATATAATTTTAATGACATATATTAAATTCTAGCAATTTTTATATATGAAATTAATTGTGAATAATTAATCAAATCTTATGCAATTAATCACATTCATTAAATTTAGTTGAGAACTGGTACATCCTGTAATTTATTCAATTAAAAAAAGTATTAAAAAATATTTTTTAACAAATATAAATAAATAATATATTTTCATTATACATTCTTTATTACATCAATTACAAGTAATGCACAGCTAATGAGCACAACAATTACAACAGTAAAAGAGGTATTATAAAGAGTCTTACCAGACGTTCTGTTGAAATGTTATTTGTTCGAGATACAGATGATAGTCTTTACTGTCCTACTTTACTGTGACCCATCAGCACCAAGACTTATATATGCAAGTATTACGTCACCTGTAGCTGCACCTGTGCTATTGGTTCATCCCATCATAGTTAAAAATTTGTTTAAATTTGTTTCAACATGTGCCAGAGGAAAATGGACTGGATGACTTTTTGTTCTTCTCAAGGTTTCTCCCTCAGCCTTCCTAATCATCGTAGGGCAATCTTTAGAGTTTTTAGACTGATGCACTATAAAACGTGGTTACATGCATTTCTTACCCAATGCTAGTTTTACTTGATCTGGGCCCAGTTTCTAGAAACCCCTTAAGTTAAGAAATTCAACTGTACACTGACCCTTAAAAACAACTTTTGTTCATGTAATCTAAAGTATGCAGGTTGATCTCATCATATTAGTCAATATATTTTACCATTTTTTTACAGTGTGTTTTTGCTGCATGAGCCTTGAAAATCTGTTCACCTTTAAAACACACACGCTTACAGTAAGATTTACAATTCAAATAGTCCGGACATTCATCTACTACTGGAGGTCCAGACTGCACCACTCATATAATAGAGGATCGAAGTCACAATAAAAACCTAAAATCAATGTAAATCCTTACTGTACATTATTTTCATTGCATTAGTCAGGGTGGACCTAACAAATCCCTGTTTAATGCCTGTTTATATAGTGTATAAGTCCTTTGTAATTTGAATAGCTCTTTCTAGGAACTGGGTTAAGAACTGACAATGGGTTTGATCGCTTCGAATAACCTAATTAAATGAACATTTAGGAATTATACAAGGACATCAGTTCAAATCATACCTGATTTGCAATGTCACACAAAACTGATTAATCCAAAGTTTAATCCATTGGTTATGCTAGTATGTCCTTTATCTTTAAGGATCAAAAAGCATACTGTCATATGTGAAGCTTTCATTTTTATGCTTTAGAAACTTTACTAGGTCAGTCCGTCTTTAGCAATTGGAAGTTTTTATTTACTGTATGTCAGAAACTAGATCCACACCAAAATGCTGAGTCACCATATGACGAGACCAATAGAGTTCATTCAAATAACACACAAATGCTTTATGCAAAACGTCAGCTTTGGCCTTTTTCTGTTGTTTTCCATCATTTCCATCTGAATGTCACTTGAAGCTGCAGCACAAGTCCCCATTCACTTTTTGCTTGACAAAGTCAAAGTACTGTTATTCTACAGACTTTGTTTAGGGGTTTTTTAAATCCCTAAACCAAGACCAAAACTTTGTCTGGAACTCCTTCTAGTGCTTTCAAGCTAAATCCACCAAACGTGGCACAGACCTTCAGGCTGTTCTGACTCAGATTACTATGACTATTCCAACTGATCAGAATTACATTTTCTGCACAGATTTACACCCTGTTTTATTCGGACGTGAGCGGGGCGTCACGTTGCATCAAAAACAATGGAACGCATTATATTCAACTATGCTGTCTACCCTGAAAATGTCCATTGCGGCGCATTGCACCGACAGTACCCTTACAAAAAATCTAAACTAACCGCAAACTTGCCACAAATTTGCCGTGAATTCACCACAAATGTTTGCCAGAAGTTTGCAGCTCTTCACCAAATTTGCCGCAAAGCTCATTTGCATGTGAAAATTATCAGTGGCGAATTTGCGGCAATTTTGCATTGCACGTGCTGGCACTACTACTACCAACAACACAAATAAGACAGCCTCAAGCTGTTGCATCACCTCGCGTCTGGTGTAGACAAGGTGTTACATTAACGGAATGTTCAAACGGGAATGTTCAAAAAATCTATTCAAACTCCAACTGTGAAAAAATTTAAAAATTCAAATGTAAACAAGGTCTTTGCTTTGACAAACTTTATGTTACGTTTTTATGCTATCTGTGGAGCTTTCAAAATGAACGCGTTAATCGCATGCGATTAACTAAAAAAGTTTAACGCGTGGATATTTCTTAATCGCGATGAACATTTTCCATTAAAACAGCATAAACCAGAATAAACACTTGTTGGAAGGGCAGAAACTTTGCGGTGTGTCTACCCGGATTCATTACACACACGCACACACCACAAACACACACAGCAGTGATTCAGGGTGCGCTCCATTCAGATATGATCATCCCTATGCCCTATGCCCTCCGAAGACTTTACCATCCACTGTGAGAGCTTTGGAGAGCTAAAAGGTGTGGGGCTCAAAAATAATGATCATTTGGAACTCACTTTTTAAGTCATTTTTATTGGAAAGTCTGCTAGAAGTGATCTTAAGGCATGACTATCATGATTGTTTTCCCTTCAAAGTGCCCTTCGGAGGGTGATTTATCCCATTTGGAACACAGGGTCAGTGTAATTGATAAACTGATGGGGAAAGGAGCTCTTAACGCTATTTGACCCTGCACTCTGACCCCAGCTTAGCTTGGCATGTGAAAAAAATTATTTCACTGTATATGTGCAAATGTATAATGTGTGATAAATAAATAAATACAAAATAAATAAAATTTATTTGTTGTACAAAACAAGCCAAGATAGAACGAGTGACAGAAGTCAAGTATTTTTCAGTCTAAGTAATGCATATTTTAATTACCACAGAAGCACACCGAATCAACTATCACCAAAACACTGAATGAGATGTTTCTGTCTGCAAGCGCTTTTCATGTGGAGTTCAAAGCAGCACTTGACGCTGGTGTTGATGCCCTGTCGTGAATCATGAACACGGCTTTCTGAAACAAAGCGGAAAGCCACAGTCTGCCGGCCGATTAATACTGTGGAGGATGAGAGTTTGAGAGATTTAATGCCATTGCAATGAATATGTAATCTATGTGGGGAACTAGTTCTCTCAATTAGACAAACTCCCACTTAGACTTTGGGAAACGTTTAATGTTACTTGAATTGGTGATATTTTAGTGCATTTCTTTCCACTTGTTAAAATATTTATTATAAGTTCATATTTATTCATTCACATTATTTAACAGTTTTATTAGTATTTGACTGAGTTTATTAATTATTTAGTTGTTATCTAAAAATGGTTTGTCCATTCTGTTTTAAAGGTGCTCTCAGTAAATTTTTTCCTCATAAAAAGTTTAACTCCTGAAGACATGAATTGTAATTTTGCAATATATGTTGGAAATCATGAGCACTCACATCACATTGGATGCAGCTTCATATAAAATCAATAGTTTTCAGTTTCAGATGCCATTGTAGAAATGTAGTATTCACAGTCAGCCATGATTACTTTAATCGATGAGTGAAAGTGTCCAATAACAGGACGGTTACTGATGTTAAGTGAGTAGTATTCGGCTGGTCATGTGTGGACCCTCTCCATGTAGAATAAAACAGCTTTTATAAGGTTACTGATATGACTGGAATCTTCATTCTAATGTGATTTCTAATTATTTTAAACCTATGTTTCAAAATTACTATTCATTTCTTTTGGAGTAAAAAAAAAAATGTCAACGAGGAAAACATTACTGAGTACACCTTTAAACTGCCGATCTGATGTCAGTTCTGTTAACTAAATTTGGACAGTCCAATCAAGTACAACCAAATTCCAACACACAGAAAATCGACATGTTGCTACCGAATGTTCTGGTACCCTGACATTGACCCCATGCTGACGAGTTACTGACAAGCACCATGTCCAAACACATTAAATGTGTTAACATCAGAAACACATGTTCTGGTCCCATGGAAACCAGGAAGTAAGCGCATTCACATAAACAATGATGAAAGTTGCATTTCTGCTCTAAAATTAAATGTTTACTTCATTGACGGTTAGGTTTAGGGTTGAGGTTTGAGTTAGGGTGTAGGGTTAATAAAATACAGTACACATTCCTTTACTGTATTACATCATTTACATATAAAAACAACTCACTTTTGCATTGTTAACCCCATCATAACTTGTAACGTTCTGAGGCCATATGACAACTATATATATTTATAATTACATCTGAGTTTTTCATATTGTATTTAAAAGGCAGAAAACAAGAGGAAAGTGTTTCATTCCAAACAAATGCATCAGCAGTTTGTGGGAAATAAAAGAGTTTGAAGGTTTAGCTGTTGTGTGTCTGTGCGTAGGCGATTTTATGGCACTTTATGTTCAGAATTAAATGTTACAGTTTCGGTTTCGATATCTCTGAGGAACTTGCACCTCTTTCATCCAAGCTTTTCTGGCAAAAAAAAAAAAAAAAAAGCAAATAAACATCTTGAAAAAGAAAAAGCACATTGTGAGTATTCCAGTTTGGTTTAATAGCATTTCGAAATTATACAAGCACTCGTCATCAGCACAGCATGTGATACACAGAACAGGGATTTTTTTATGTAGACAGACATTTAGTGAACACACCTCCTAACTTTAATATCAATAAATAATAGTCTTTTTTAGAATAATGCACTAATGCCCTTTATTTAGTGTCTATTTGGAGTCTTTAGATGTTGAAATGCACCCAGCTCAAGCTAGAGTGAGTCTGGTCCGTGAGAGGGAACGGGAATGTCCTGTTAAGACAGAAAACACAGTGCATGTAAATTACTATTATTGTAAATTACTGTAATTATAACGATTAATCATTAATTACTGTAACTATAAATCTCTTCAATTGATTTAATTTTCTAACTCTTTATTTACATAGTAAATATATTTGTGTATTTACATACAGAACTAGCATAAAAAAAATTGTGTCCTGCTTTGAATAACTATTCAAACAAAACTTTGGTAGTTAAAATAAGTTTGTATGCGTGTGTGTGTGTGTGTGTGTGTGTGTGTGTGTGTGGGTTTGTGTTATGTGTGTGAGTGTTTGTTCGTGCTTGTGTGTATGCGTGAGTGTGTTTGTGTGTGTGTGTGTTCGTGTTCCCTATCTGTCACTCACTCGATGTTGTGTTGATGTAGTGACACTAGGGGTCACTCTTGGGAGCCCCAAACACCTCTGATTTTGAAAAAAGGCCAATGGGATTTGGCGAGTGGAATTTGCATGCCACTTCCCCGGACATACGGGTATAAAAGGAGCTGGCTCGCAACCTCCCATTCAGGTTCAGATTTTCTCTTCGGAGCCGAGTGGTTGTGTTCAGCGAGCTGAATTACTCTGCCAATCCATTCACCTCGAAAAGCTGTTGGATTTATGGCGCATTACAGCGGCTTCTTCCCCTCTTGCACTGGTGAAGTCCAGAGAATGCCCCTGGGTGCTTCAGCAGCTAAAAGAGTAAATTCTTCCTACTGAAAGAGTATATTTTCCCTTCAAAAAAGTGGCATTAACGGAGAGCGTCTTTTTAAAGATGCCTCTCCGTTTTTGTGTATTTCCTGGTTGTGGTCGTTCTCGGCGGTGAAACAGCAGAAGGAGGCTATTCAGCACATACTGCATCGGCGTGGTTCAAGACCTCGCACCTCGTCTGCTCGTTGCCAAGGGCATCCTCCTGCTGCAACAACATCGGCTCCACCGCAGCCCGCCCCCGTGGCCTGGCCCCGACGTGGAGCCACCCACAGGAAGCAGAAGCTACCCATCTCACGGCTGGCCGCCAAGAACCCGAGGCCGTCGTTATCATGACCACCGGCCACCGTTCCTTTATGGCAGGTATGGCGCTCCATGGACGGCCCCCCCACCCCTGCACGCCCAGCTGTGGCACAAAAATGCCCACACCAGGGAAGTGCTTTGATGTCCCTAGGCTCAGCACGGCCACGGGGCTCGAGCCCTCTCAACGTGGCGCCTCAGGCTCCGCCCTGCCACGAGGTCCCACCCACCGGTATGTCCGACAAGATTGTCCCCTTGGTCCCCCTCGCCTGGAGCTTGGACGCGTGGCTTGTGCTTCCCAACCTGTCGCGATGGCTGACCCGGACCGTCCGACTCGGCTATGCGATTCAGTTCGCCAGTCGCCTGACCAGGTTCAGCGGTGTCCGCTTCACCTCAGTGAAGGGCGAGAATGCCGCTACCTTGTGTGTGGAGATCGCTACCCTTCTATTGAAGGGTGCAATTGAGCCTGTCCCTCCGGCTGAGATGAAGAAGGGGTTTTACAGCCCCTACTTCATCGTACCGAAGAAAGGCGGTGGGTTGCGGCCAATCTTGGACCTGCGAGTACTAAACCGGGCTTTGCACAGACTCCCGTTCAAGATGCTGACGCAAAAATGCATTCTAGCGAGCGTCCGGCATCAAGATTGGTTCGCGGAGTTAGACCTGAAGGATGCGTACTTCCACGTCTCGGTTTTACCTCGACACAGACCCTTCCTGTGGTTTGCTTTCAAGGGCCGGGCGTACCAGTACAAGGTCCTCCCTTTCGGCCTGTCCTTGTCTCCTCGTGTCGTCATGCAGATCTGTCGCTGCCTATTAAGCCCTGGGACCGACCTAGCATTTCTACGGGCAGGAGTTCCCCTAGAGCAGGTCTCTGGGCGCGTTGTGGTTATGACAGATGCCTCCAAGATGGGCTGGGGCACCGTATGCAACAGGCATGCAGCCGCCGGCTCTTGGAATGGCCCGCGGCTGTGTTGGCACATCAACTGCCTCGAGTTGTTGGCAGTACTGCTCACCCAGCGGAGGCTCCGGCCGTTGATCCAGGGCAAGCATGTGTTGGTCTGGACGGACAACACAGCGACGGTAGCGTACATCAACCGCCAAGGCGGCCTACGCTCCCATTGCATGTCACAACTCGCCTCAAGTCGCTGCAAGCCACTCACATCCTGGGCGACCTCAACATCGCAGCGGACGTGCTGTCACGACAGGTTACACTCAGGGGACTCCACCCCCAGGTGGTCCAGCTAATTTGGAGTCGATTTGGTCGAGCACAGGTAAGATCCACGCACAACTTACCACACGCCCCACTGAGAGCAAGAACCACTAATCGTGACCACGAGGAGGTTACCCCATGTGACTCTACCCTCTCTAGCAACTGGGCCAATTTGTTTGCTTAGGAGACCTGGCTGGAGTCACTCAGCACACCCTGGATTCAAACTTGTGACTCCAGGGGTGGTAGTCGGCATCAATACACTATGGGACTTACCTGAGGCAAAGTGTGAGTTGGGCCTTGAAGTGGAGTTTGAATTGGGTTTTGAGCTGTGGCTTGAAGAGGGGTTGTTGAATTTGAGGTGGACCTTGAGGGGGAGCTTGAGTTAGACCTTGAGGTGGGAGTTTGAAATGGTGACTGAGGTGGGGCTTGTGGTGATTGAGGTGGAGCTTGGGTTGGGGTTTATAATATTTGAGGTGGAGCTTAAGGTGGGGTTCATGGTGTTTGAGGTTGGGCTTGTGGTGATTGAGGTGGAGCTTATGGTGGGGATAATGAAAATCAAGGTAGAGCTTGAGGCGGATTTTGAAAGTCTTGGGGTAAAGTCTGAGGTGGGGATTGTGGTGACTGAGGTAGGCCGTGAGGTGGAGCCTGCAGCAGGCTGTGAGGTGGAGCTTGAGGTGGGCAAGCAGGTGAAGCGTGGAATAGCTCTTTTTAGAAACTGATAACGGTTTTGATAGTTTTGAACAACCTAATCATTAAGGTTAATCATTGTTTATTATGCAAAGATAACAATCCAAATCAAACTGGATCTTCTGCATTATCACACCAGACAGAATTGGTAATACAATGTTTGTTGTAATACTACATCTAGGTAAAGGTGCACAACATAAACAAGACACTGCAGAAAGAAATCCACTTGGTCTTTTTTCAATAATGGGATGCTTCAGAGGTAAGTGTGGCCAAAACAACAAACAACAAACCAAAAGCAAAAAGACACACCATAATGAAGCAATATAACCTAACAAATGAAAACAAACCAACATACATACACTAACCTATCTTGCTCATTAACTACAAATCATACACAGAAAATAAGACAGCTTTATCTTCTCTCTGTGTGTATGTAGAGGTATGTCTGCTATCAGATCTGCTATGATTAATTATTCTTTGCAATTATTAATTTTTCTTACACTGTGACAACCAATCTTTGGTGATCTTTGGTGGGTCACTTGTATGTTTATAGGTGGCAATGTTGATCATTTTGCCATCAGTCCAGGTGGGCGCAGTGCCCCTTGTTTTTACGCTGTTAGTCAGGACAGGAGCATCAGCAGTTTCTTGGGTGTGGGGGACAACATGCATATTTCTTGAGGAACTCTGATTTTGTCACCATAATACACATTACTTAGCTTGCTGACGATAATGGAATTTTGGTCAAATAAAAGCTATTTTCACAATGTAAAAATGTACAACATGTATAAAATTGTTGCTGATATACAGTACATAAAGGTATATGACTGAAACGGCAAGCACTAACAATTAACTGTATTTAGAAAAATGAATAACCCGATCATTCGCCACAGAAACCGTCCTCTCCTCCACCATGTTGAATGTTTACGTCTCCTCCCAACTCGGAAATGCAGGTATCAAAATGAGCTCAGATTTTTCCCATTTTGAGGGGTCGTTCATGTGCAACTTCTAAGTGGGAAACTAATTTTCATGATAATTCTGATAGCACGAGAAGGCAGCATTAATCTTTTAATCCATTAATAATGTCATTGAATGTGGATCAAGGTGGCAAACAATCAAATGGTAAATTTCTGGGACAACACCCCCTATTATGACCCAGAAATGAACCCTATGCCAAACCAACAGCCCACACAAACAAAAGAGTTAACCCTAACAAAACAACACACACACATATCTTAGTGCTGTCAAAGTTGTCAAGCAAAATAGCGTTCTTGCAAGACAAACTAACGACTGACGACTGCTTATAAGGCTGAGTATGGCTAAACAAAAAGAAAGATCTGAGCGCAATCACACTTCTGTTTGCTGTTTACAAAGCTTGGGGCTAGTGGTAGGGATTTTGATTCATCCTAGTGACTCAAGTCTTTTGAAACCAAAGAGATTTGTCCAGTTCTCACTCAAGTAGATGGTGACAAATGAGCATCTTTTGTGTGTAATGATGAATGAATCACTGAATTAACCACTGAGTCGTTCACATTCACAATCTAAAACATCAAATAATGTGTTGTTGTAGGGCTTTCAATATAGCACAGGGTGAATAGAACTTATAGATCACTCCTTTTTGTTTTTATTAGCATTTTTCATACTATACCAACTTTTTCAGAATTGGGGTTCTATTTAGTAAAGTCTTAAGGCCCAGATATACTTCAGATGAAATCGAAGAATGAATGGGTATGACATCATTTAGAACAGGATGTGTTTATTCTATATGTTTCGGTGGTTCAGAACAGCACGCCTAGGTGAACTTTTAGGAAAACTTCTAACCGGCTGCTAAACACCTTCTTGCTGCCATTGGTCCACGTCATCGGTAGGTGTGATCTGAGGCTCCTCCTACTACTTTGCTTACGTTTTTCAGCGTGCAAGACCATATCATGTGATTTTTTTGTTTGGTTTTTTTTTTGTTTAATTAGTCTACAAAAGGAATCAAATCTACTCATATACTCTCAAGTGCCCATTCACTCATGTGCCATCTGCAGCGAAAGCCATTCACAAGAAATGCCTCTCTTATCTTTCTTTTGTCTGTATTTTGCCCACCATTACTCTTTTATACAACCATCTTTGCAGTTGTATCAGTGTCATCAAAAAATTACAATAACAGAGTGTAATCAGAGCATATTATGGTTAGCGCATTAGCGTCATGAATTCAGAATCTAAACAAGACAAATTAAACAATTTCTACAGCATATATGTTACTTTAAATCACCATCGAGTGGTTAAAACAACTTCTTTTACTGATCTCATGTGAATTCTACTCATAGAATGAGGCATAAAGTCTTTTATAACACATTTTAATGTCATATTAGTTAAAGGTTTTACATGTAGCGTCCTCATATTTGCAAAGAGTATTGCGCTGCATAGAGTAGAACAGATGAGTGAAACAATTGAGTCCACAATAAAGACATGTTAGTTGAAGTCTAAGATCTGATACATGCAACTAAATCTGAGTGAATATTATCACTAGTTCCTGTCCACCATGTCCAGAAGATTAAGACACACCCAGGAAGCTTTTATGTAGCACTGCATTGCATTTGCAATAATACAGTGTATTACGGAAATGTAGATTGACAGATTCTTCACGTCTGAGGAACGTTTTAGACACACTCAGCAAAGTACTGCATGGCACTGACAGAGCGACACTCCTCCACAGACAGCAAATCCAACCTGTAACACACATAGAACAGTTCATCTTTATTTACATGTCCCTTAAAGTAGCGTCATCTTCACTGTTAACGTAAATGTTCAACAACTCTAAAACTCTCCTCTTTTGCTTCTATTCTTTTTTCTCCCCTTTTCTCCCCAATTTGGAATGCCCAATTCCCAATGCACTCTAAGTCCTCGTGGTGGCGTAGTGACTCGTCTTAATCCGGGGGGTGGAGGACGAATCTGTTGCCTCCGTGCCTGAGACTGTCAATCCGCGCATCTTATCACGAGACTTGTTGAGCGCGGTACTGCGGAGACGTAGCGCATGTGGAGGCCCACGCTATTCCCCGTGGCATCCACACACAGCTCACCACGCGCCCCACCGAGAGTGAGAACCACACATTATAGGGACCACTGTGACTCTACCCTCCCTAGCAACTGGGCCAATTTGATTGCTTAGGAGACCTGGCTGCAGTCACTCAGCACACCCTGGATTAGAATTTGCAACTCCAGGGGTGGTAGTCAGCATCAATACTCGCTGAGCTACCCAGGCCCCCCAATCTTAATTGTATTCTTGACAACTTTGCTGATTAAAACAGAAGCATTTCGTGTGGTCCCATTGCTTGCATTGTAGACAATGAACATAGTTGAATTCCCCTAATAGTATGTAAATGTGTGAATTTGTGTAAACTTACACGTTGTTCACAGTGTTCAGTAGGGTGTTCAGGCAGGCAATGTCATCGCTGATGTCATCATCAATCAGAGCTGTACAAGACAAAGATGACATCGGAGAAAATGAGAAATCACTCTTATTTAACATGTAGCACACATGTCTGAAATTGTGATGGTACAGTTTTACGAGAACTTTATCTCTGAGACTGTTGTCTAGAATCTGTTTTTTAAAGTATTCTTACTGTCATTATCAGTCGCAATACTCACCACTGCAGTTCATGCGGCAGACGTTCAGACTCGGGTTTGATCTCGAATCGCAGGCCACGAGATTGCTCAGCTGGAAGATTCCAAACAGTTTAGTGGTGACACCAGCAGGGCCGGACACTTCCTCGGAAGACTCGCCTGAATTGTCACCGAACAGGCCAGCGTGGAACTTGCCATGTGATCTTTTTCCCCGTCCACCTGGACGGCCCATAGGTGGTTTTCCAGGTCTTCCATCTGGTTTTCCATTTGGCCGTCCTGAAGGGGGTCCATTTGGTTTGGAAGGGGGATGGACTTGGGGTTTGCCTACAGGTTTGCTCTTCTTGATGGTGGTGACAAGGCTGGTGTTGAACTTTGAGATGCGTTCCACTGTACAGACAACTGAAAGATAGAAAGACAGAGAGTAACTTAAGTTACTAACTTAACCTAAAAACACCATGTTGACTGACCAGCTTCAACAGCATCAAATCAACACTAGGGCAGTGTGCAATTGGCAGCATTTACCATATTTATTCTACAATACTTACTTCTGGCGGTGAGGTTTCTGGACATATTTCCAGTCATATTTCCAGGCACACTTTCAGTTATATTTACAGACAAACTTGTATTTGCAAACAGAATTCTGGTCATATTTCCAGGCATATTCGCTCCCAGAGCTGCCTCCAGTTGGGCCTTCAGCTCACATTTGCTCAGAATCCATCCGTCACTCACACTGGACGCCAGTAGCACCAGAGCGAACACGGCACACATCTTCACTGAGAGGACACTCTCCATCTCTCTTTACTCTGATACCTGTAGATAAAACACATATCAATGTAAAAATCCATTAAAGTGATCCTAATCAACAGTTTAACTCAATTTAAATTGACTGTTCTCACCATTTGACAAGTAGTGGGTTAGGGGGCTTTTGATTCATTCAGAGAAAAACAATGCTAAATGCAAATAATACAAAGTATTCAACCATATAATGCATAATTACATTAAGAGAGCTGCATAAATTGGCTTATAAACTTTTAAAAGGGACTAGAAAACTCTTATCATATCTCTTATCATATATTTTGTTGTTGACGTCAATGTCAGTGTGTCCAATCAAACCCTAAGGCAAAAATTTATCTTTTACTTGTTAGAAGATAGCTAGATTAGAGAGATTCCAACACGGACAAGCTGCGTGACATGCCTTCATCCTTGAAAACCAAAAGTGGATACCTTAAAGCAATATTTCGGGTTCAATACAAGCTAAGCTCAAGAGTTCAGCTCAAACGACAGCATTTCATAATATGCGAAAAATAAGCTTGTCTCACCCCTCCTTTTTGTTAAAAACAAGCAAAAATCAAGGTTACAGTGAGGCAATTACAATGGAAGTGAGGGTTTAAAGGCAGAAATGATAAGCTTATAATCTTATAAAAGTACTTACAATAATTATTCGGTTAAAACTGTCTGTATTATTTAAGATGTACATTTTTTTAAGGTTGTTTTAGGGTTTACGCAGTTACGTCGTCATTCCAACAAAGTTGTTATATTGGCTATAATTTTACACAGAAAAGGTTAGCAAGCGATTTTAAATCATTTACGTCTTGTGGCAAATGGTGAGTATTTTAACAGTTACTGATTGGCCCCTACTGACTTCCATTGTAAGTGCCTCACTTTTACAGCAATTTTTTCTTTTATCCTTTCTTCTTTTTTTTTTTTTTTTGGTGGAAATCAGTATTATGCCACAAATGCTTTCGATTGAGCTTAACTTATATTGGACCCGGAATGTTTATTTAAGAAGATATTTCTACCTGATCTAACCCTTCAGATTTGTTTGACAGAATGTATCAGGTTGATTCAGTGATGTTAGCATTTTTAGATGCATGAACAAAACTATGCAAATTAAAAAAGGAAATACGGCCCAGAATGCATTAAAAGCGGGTTACGTTTGGTACTGCGTTGGGTCGCCACTTGATGTCCTGTTGTAAAACCAATTCTCCTGGAGCAAAACCAGTTGAGAATTACTGATTAAGCAGATGCTTTTATTTAAAGTGATTTACAGTACTTTAATTACACTGGAAAAAAAAAGTTTTGTCAGGTTGCCTAGAATTTTTCTTGTCTGTCATATTTAGACATCGGAATAAAATGATGTACCTATGCAATAGCATATTTTCTTAACAGTTTCATTGCAGGAAAAATATCAATTTAATTGTTTCAAAGCACAAGTTACTATTCATCTGCACATATATAAAAATAAAAAAATGTCACTGATTAAGAGAGATCAGAAGTGAATTTACCAGAAACACTGTGTCTGCTGCAGATGTAGATCTAGTCTTCACTCTTGCTTTAGGCTGGTGCTTGTTTCCACCTTCCAAAGTGTGCTGAACGAATGAGCGAGGGGACTTATATACTTAAGCAGGACGTCAGGATCTCACCATATTGAGAACTCACTAAACCTGTCCACAAGACTTGCATTGCCTCATTTTTCCAATACAAAACATTAATCAGTGTGTATTCTGTTATGTAAAAGCATTAAAGTATTCAGACAATGAAGGTGAGTCAGAGTCTATATGAAGTGTCTCATCAGTTTATCCTCTATTTCTACTGTTTTTGAAACCTTGATAGAGTAATTATTAGGTTTTGTTGTTTTAACCTTAGGAACAAATACAATACTATTTCTCTTAAAACTATTTTATTAATGCATTAGATATTTTCTCATTCACCTATCTCACAGTAACATTATTTTTATTTTTGCTCCATTCTCAGAATAGTTCAACCAAACCTGTTTGACATGCTTTCTTTCGTGAAACAGAAAATTAAATGTTAAGCATAATGTTCTGATGACAGAATTATCATTTTTGGATGAACACAACAGATCATATTTTCCCACTTCAGGTCCATTGTAACCACCATAGACAATAGGGGACCACCATATGGACCAATATTCAGATTAGTGGTTAACCAATAAAGCTTTTTCAGTGGACAACTCTTTAACTACTACCCCAGTCCTAACTAGCAAGGTAAAGTGTCAAGCCAACATAAATATGTGGTGTCAGACTTACAAAGTAGGGTACTATGGGGCTAAAGGCACCCCTTAAGGAAAATGCTTTTTTTCTGGTTATTAAAAAATATATATATTTAATCACCTTGAACAAAACTGAAAAAGATAAATAAGTATTTTGTCTAAAAATAAATGTGATAATTTAAGAAACATGCTAGGGTGTCCAACTCCCATGCGGGGATCACATGTTGGAATGCCGATCAGGGCGGGTCGAGTAGGACTGGTGACACTGGTGCCATGTCCCGGATGGGAGTGAGGTTTAGGGGGATGAGTGTAACGGTACCCAGCTAGTACGTGATAGCTGTTTAGTGTGTAAACCTCATTCCCCTGGCCTTAAGAGACACACTAGCGACTGAGGCTAGAGGCCATGGCTTTTATAGCCTCCTTGCTAGCACATCCAACTCCCATGCCAGGGATCGCCAGTCCGAATCCAATTTGGGGTGGGTCGAGTAGGACCGGTGGCACATGCAATGAAAGGGATTTTCATGCACAACAGTCTCTAGAGTTTACCCAGAATGGTGGCAAAAACAAAAAACATCCAGTGAACAGCAGTTCTGTGGACTGAAACGCCTTGTTGATGAGAGAGGTCAACAGAGAATGGCCAGACTGGTTTGAGCTGATAGAAAGTCTACGGTAACTCAGATAACTACTCTGTACAATTGTAGTGAGCAGAATAGCATCTCAGAATGCACAACACGTCGAACCTTGAGGCCAATGGACTACAACAGCAGAAGACCATGTTGGGCACTTTATTAGGACCATAGCGTTCCTAATAAAGTGCCCAGTGAGTGTATATTTTTTACAATAACCCCCTTACCTATTAAAATAATACAGTTAATAAATTTCTTGTGGGCCCCACTGGACCTTTGGGTCCCTAGAATCGTTACGACCTTTCACTCCACTAGCTACGTCCCTCCAGTACCTTGACATCCGCCCTTATTATACAGAGACCTGGGATTTCATCCCGCATTGACACCAGGAAGTAATCACGTTTGCATAATCAGTGACGAGTGTGATTCGGAGGTTCCATTTTTCTCCAAAGAATACATTTTTACTCCACTGATGGTTATGGCTGGGGTTTGGGTTTGGGAGTACGGTTTATAAAAGATGCATTCTTGTTCACTGTAATACATCATTTAAAGCTAAAAACAACTCTCTTAAAGGCCAAATCACACTGCCCCAACAAACACGGTTGTTGGGTTTTGTCGGATCAGTGTGTTCACCCTGTTGGCATCTGTTTTCACAGATTCCACATGTTCAATCTGCGTTTGTCGGGTCTTTAAATGTTTGAGCAGTCTGGTATGATTTTCCAACAAACTCCAACAGACTCTGACTTTAGCGCGAACCATTGCCATGACAATAAGGTAAGTGTCCCTGTCAGCTCATAGAAAATGTATGCGCATGTCCGCAACTGCATTGGTAGATCAGGAGAAACACAGTCAGTCACGAATCACGATTAATAACATTTTTGTAGCGAACTTGTTCAAGCTTTCTGTTCCCTTCTTTTTTCTTTTTTTTTATCCCCTTTTCTCCCAATTTGGAAAGCCCAATTCCCACTACTTAGTAGGTCCTCGTGGTGGCACGGTTACTCACCTCAATCCAGGTGGCGGAGGACAAGTCTCAGTTGCCTCCGCTTCTGAGACCGTCAATCCGTGCATCTTATCACGTGACTCGTTGTGCATGACACCGCAGAGACTCACCGCATGTGGAGGCTCATGCTACTCTCCGCGATCCACGCACAACTTACCACGTGCCCCATTGAGAGCGAGAACCACTAATCGCGACCTCGAGGATGTTACCCCATGTGACTCTACCCTCCCTAGCAACCGGGCCAATTTTGTTGCTTAGGAGACCTGGCTGGAGTCATTCAGCACACCTTGGATTCGAACTCGCGACTCCAGGGGTGGTAGTCAGCGCCAATACTCGCTGAGCTACCCAGACCCCACTTTCCGTTCCCTTCTAAATAAAAGAAACCAAAGGATGTGGGTTCAGCAGTTTGTGTGGATGACACTCATTAGGAAATATGTACAAACAGGCAAGACACCAAGTCCGCGTCTCGGACAGAGATTGATAGATTTGTGCTGAAGCGCTCTTCTCACTCACATGAAGTTTCTTTATTCCTCAAACGGCGTCAAATCTCACAGAAATTGCAAACACCGAACTTACTGCAGATCTGCAATAATTAAAAATATCAACTTTCCCCACATTTTATGGACATAATCTCATGTGTAAAATATTTTTTACACTATAGGAACTTTCAGAATGAATAAGTTACCAGCAAATACAAAACGTTTTTACAACGTAGATGTGTTTACTTGGTTATAGTCTAATGTCACTACATGCTAAATGTGTTTAATCAATAATATTAATAGCGTATAATATTTCTATATTAAATTGTGCATGTTTGGCTTCATCCGCAACCTCTTTCTTGTCAATCATCTTCTTCAAAGGTGAACAATGACACGCAAGTTTGTTGGTGTTTGTTGGGTCAGTGTGAACGCAACAGTTTTGTTTCTCAACATTCTAAATACAACAATCATTTTTAGAATGTTTGAAGTGTTGGTGTCTGTTGGCGTTTGTTGGGGCAGTGTGAATTGGCCTTTACAACCCACTTTTGGCGCCACTCTGTGGGCATTTCACACGGAAACTGGACCTCACATTTGGCTGAACACTTCCCACTTTGCGAAATTTGCGGTTCAAAGTTCGGTAATCACAGACCGAGTTTAACTCAAGAAAGGTCAACCTACTGTTTCCGATTTTGCTGTGACATCTGTGCAAAAATGGCTATTAACTCGTCTTAACTAGCAAAATCATTGCACCACGCCACATTATCCACAGTCAATATGTATTTCTGTTCTTTGTGCCCCAGAACAGAGTTGAACTTTTGAGTTTGACAAGGCCAAGATAAGCTCATTTCTGTCAATATTAAACCAGATTAAATACTGATAAAGACTATGAGAAAAGTACCTCTTTTTGAATCTCGTGGTAATTATTTGTTCTTTTACATCACTCCCCTGAAACATAAAAGCATTATTTTTAAAGGGTGAGGTTGAACAGAAAGGGAAGGACAAAGATAAATTCTGCATTTTGTCAGAAAATGCACAAAGTATTTTTTTAGTAGAATTACATTTTATTTCTTTATTTTTTATTTTTTTCATGTCCCATTCAAATGTGATGGCTTTGAATAGGGAAAGTCCCAACTCTATGGTTGCACGTATAGAGAAGAAAGCAGGACATATTGTTCACCTGAAGTACTATGTAATTTTAGCTTGGCTACCAGACAGTTTCGACAGTAGTTGATGACTGGACAAATGTATTTTGTGAGTTGTGTATAGAGTATGTGTACAGTACCAGGAAAGATAAATGCTGTTCAAACAGTGCAATACAAATGATAGTACAAATGCACAATATTACAATACCTCTGCAAAGTTTCTCTGGTAAGACTGGAGAACAATCATTGCTACTCTCTGTCCAGTTGTGTAAAATGTTCATAGCTCCATATATGCAGGACACCCCACTTTTATTGCTTAGAAATCACTCTTTCACTTCTCAGGAGATTTAATTTAGGTGGCATTTCTGTCTCAAATGGTTCTCCTAAAAACTGACAGAACAAAACTACAAAATAAAAGTAATGTGGATCTCCAAGCTCAAATAATTTGCTCTTGGAAGAATTTAAGGGAGAATATTTTGAGTTGAAATCAATTGCGAACAGTCTTTGCAATCTTGACAAATTTGAGCACATTTTGAGACATTGTTGTGATCTCTTCTGAAACTCTAGAGATGAGACTTTGGTCTTTTTCCAGACTGATCTCACAGTGAAATCGGAAACAGTAGGTGGACTTTTCTTTAGCTAAAATTAGTCTGTGCTTAATGCGATACACTGCCCACACTGGCCAAAGTGGTAAGTGTTGTTGGGCGTATGGGCACATGTGAGCTCCATTTTCCGGGTGTAATGTCCACAGAGGGGCGCCAAAAGCGAGTTGTGAAGCAAGTTGTTTTCAGCTGTACAGGCATATTTTAAAAACTGTACCCCCAACCCAAACCCAAACCCCAGACCTAAACCTAACCATCAGTGGAGTAAAAATGTAATGTTAGAGGAAAATGCAACCTTCGAATCACAAGTCACTGATTAAGCGAACGTGATCACTACCTGGTTTCAATGCTGGATCTGAAACCTGGCCTTCCGCGCTGCTGATGTAACGCACTTCCGGTCACGCCGTAGAGGAGGGTTAGCACACTGGACCCGATGCAATCACGTCTGAAGGGAGATGCCACTTGTTGGTGAGTCTGCATAATACAGCGATCCTAGGGTACTGGAACTCTCGGATACAACATGCCGACTTCCCGTGTAATCAAGTTGATTTTTCTCAGGAGAAAAATCTGAGAAGCACGAGACTTAAGCATCTCTATTGCTCTTCATTCAGTCACGGTACATGAGAAACAGGTGAGAATTTTATATTCTATCATTTATAATGGATCTATAATTAAACTGCTTGTAAAGAAGTACTTTAAAGTGCATAAACACACAATGGATCATGTGAGAGAACACAACAAACAATGCACAATGCATTAGAAGAACATAAAGGTGATATGTGACATGAGTGTTGAGTTTCACCAAAAGTTAGACCCATTTGACAATTGTCTGTGTAGAAAAACATGAATTGTTCAGTGTTTGTATAGTGAAGTATCAGCTTGCAGGAAGTGAAGAGAGGTGAGAAAAGTTTGAGTTATTTTTGGCATAAGTCAAGATTAAGAAAGTCAGTATGACTCAGACATTTAGACTTAGAACCAGATGCCAACAAACACGTCATACAGTACTTTTCAAAGATGGTGCGATAATCATCTATCTTATTCAGAAAGAGATAGAGAGAGAAAAAAATGAAAGAATAAATTCAAAAATTCATAAAAACATCTTTACCTCTTTATGTCTATATCCATTTTCTGTCTCCACTTTTAGCATTATGGACTTCTTGAAAGTAAAAAAAAAAAAAAAAACCCTAACAATGTATGTATATGTTTTTGTCATTTTTGCTATAAAGTCATGAAAATTCTCACCAGAGTGTCATTTCCAGCACATCAAAAATGTTGTGCTGGGTTTAATAGAGTTCTGTGGTGGAAATGACAGTGATGAAAATGACATTTTTAACATTTATGAAATAAAATGCCATTTTCATTTTAGCAGTTTCATAGCTAACATTTGATGTATTCTAAATACACAATTAAATAATATTTTTACACCTTTTGCATAATTTAGAAAAATCGCATTATGTTGGAAATGACACCTAATACAAATATTCTCCTCACAAGTGATATTTACCTTGACTTTTTTTTCTTCAAACATCGTAAAGCATGCTCTTTACTGACACTTTTTTCAACTTGGTTAACAAGTACACTTACTTTATATAAAAAATAAAAAAAAAACTTTATAAGAGGCAAGCTTGTTTCGTGTGGTGAAAATGTCGTAATTTTGGAAAAATTTATAGAAATAATTTTCACAATAATTATGGAAGTGCTTTATGTTTATTTCACACTTTGTTCAGATTATCCTGAATTTAAACATGTAATAATTTGTATTTTTATAATGGTTTTTCATAGTTTAATATTGAAAGTCACAAGGCTACAACAGTGAAATCGGTACATAAAAGGTAATTGAAAAGTACCACAAATAAATGACGAAGGCCTGGTAAAAAGTTTCCAAGTCAGTTTTAATGTGACCTTCATAGATAAAAACCAACGTGTGGGACATGGTGCCAAACGTGGAAGAAACACCCCTTCTCTCCATGAAAAAAAGGCAAAACCCCCAAAGCATAGTATTATAATAGATTATGTTAATAAACAAACGATTTTATTAAACTAAATGTAATTATATGATATATATTAAACGATATATTTTAATTGCATATATGTTTTTTTCTTTTTATTCTTTATATAGTCCACCTGTGAATATGCATTCTTCTAATTTAATCATTTTTTTATTACAAATTATATTCTCAGCATAACAATTACAATGAAAGGTTTAACTGAACAATGAACATGAATTTCTTTTAGTATTTGGTATGTTCCCCTATTGCTTTAATGTCAGTACCCCATATGGTTTGTGGATGCACGAAGACCTGTCCTTTTGTACAAAGGAGTTAACAGGGTCAATGTCACACATTTGCTTATATTTGATAAGTGACTTTGAAATAGTGCACAATAGTGTCTTTTCGGTTTTTCAGTCATAATATTTCTTAGTTTTAGATTTGTCAAAATCCTAAAAAATTCTGTTAATTTCCCAGTTTAAATTAGATTACGACTCCCAGATGTTTATATACTGTATGTACAGAATATGTGTGTGTTATTATATTATATACTATTTTATAATATGTTACTACTGTATGTACATCAGGGTGAAAATAGCATTTGCCAAATCAGATAGCTTGATTATATAATATGTATGTAATTTTTTATTTTTTTTTACATTGCATTTTTTAGGAAAATTGCAGCTGAACTTGACAACCAGTGATCAAAATGCATTTGTGTTGTTTGGACATTTAAGCAGATAATATCTGACATTCTGATAATAACTACTTTAGTGTTGCGTGTAAAAAAAATTTTTTTAAACCTGACATACAAGTTTTGAGCAACATGAGGGTTCAAGATATAATGCTCCGTAATGCATAATGCTTAAAGCAAATGATCTGTGGAAGATGTGACTTGATTGGACTGAACTAATTAAGATGTGTGAATTGGGGGATTTCTGCCATAGTATTATCAGAAATACTACTATTCTTTTGGAAGTTGCATTGAAAATCTATAGGTGATCTTTTCTTCTTTATCTCCCACAGTCCTGCTCAACATCCAGTGGATTTGGGTGTGAGCTTAGTGTGAACTTATGGACATCAGGACCTGTGTAAAACAACACAAGACATCACCGTACATTTTCAAACGTATGAATATTTAGCAATGTGCTTTAAAAATGATACGATTGTTTGTCAGAATCATGACCCGGCAGTTATGCTCTGACGCTCTTCACACCATTGGCTTGTTTTGTTTTTTGAGAATCAATAACACACCAGCAGGTGAAGAGAATTTGTGGCATTGTGTGTTACATAATGTTATGGAAATAAGTGAGAATATAGCCAGCACAAAGCCCCACTGCAGTGGCTTTACATAGACGTTTCAGTCAATTAATCTTCTTGACAGTGTCTGTGAAATCAGAAGATCTCCATAAACTATTACACCTTTTCTTTTCTTTTTTAATTGTTAATGCATACAAAGTAAAAATCTTCAATTTCATGGGTGTCTCTTTGGGTGGATAGCCGCTTAAACGTCCAAAAAAGTCAGTTCTCAAATATTTCTCCACAGTGACTACACATTATGTTGAAAGACACTTTGGGTTAGGGATTTTTTTCTTTTATTGTTCTGGTTATTCATTAAAGTGTTCAGGCTTACAATTTTCACCTGTCTTGATAAGTTTTAAAAATAGTTCATCTTTAGTACACTTCAGAAACCTGAAATGTTTGTTGTAAATTAGGGATTATACTTCTCATGTAATTTCTCATTGTTCTTATGGGCAATGTTCCTATTCATCCACCCAACCCAGATTAGTGGTAGGCTACAATGGTGATCCATACAAATACATTAGTATTGCACAGAGATGTGTGAACATACACCCTGTGACAGTACAACATGTTTATTCAGACTTGTCCTCTGTCTTACTAAAATAGATAATAATACTGCATTTTCCGAATAGATTTAGAATATTCATTGCTAATTATTTTTTGACCTTTTAATTACTTTGACAGAGAGAGTCAGGTTCTGAGAAAATGCAGAATTTGTCATTGTCCCTGTACGTTCTGTTCAACCCCGTTGAACTGTCTGTCATCATATTTGATGGAGTGACATCTTCAAAGCCTTCTTAACTACATGGTGAAACAGAAGAAATTTTATTTATCAGTATTTCATAATGTTTATACTACTATCGGCTTTGTCAAGCTCAATAGTTCAACTCTGTTAAAGGACTTAAAAAATATTGATTAAGAATAATGTGTTGTGATGAGGCCGTTATTTGCCATTTTTGCACTGACCTTCAACCCCGTAATATTCAACATCACAGAACATATTCAGAATGTAACAGGGTTGAACGGTCATTGCGGTAAATTGCTTTTTGACATTTTTATTGATGGAAACAGTCATATTCCGATGCAGAAATGCAGATTTTGTTATTGTTCCTGCACTTTCTATTCAACCCTGTTATGCTGTCACATTTCCCCTTTAAAAATAATGGTTTGATCTTTTGACACCAAATTTGTTAGAGTGACATCATCAAAGTCTTTTTTGACCACATGGTGAAACAGAAGTAATTTTCACTTAAAGTCATTATCAGTATTTCATAATGTTTACACTTCTATTGGCCTTGTCAAGCTCAATAGTTCAACTCTGTTAAAGGACTTAATAAAAAATATTGATTAAGAATAATGTGTTGTGATGAGGCCGTTATTCGCCATTTTTGCACTGACCTTCAACCCTGTAATATTCAACACCACAGAACATATTCAGAATGTAACAGGGTTGAACGGTTATTGCAGTAAATTGCCTTTTTGACATTTTAATTGATGGAAACAGTCATATTCTGATGCAGAAATGCAGATTTTGTTATTGTTCCTGCACTTTCTATTCAACCCTGTTATGTTGTGACATTTCCCCCTTTATTTATTTATTTATTTTTGATTTTTCTCCCCCAATTTGGAATGCCCAGTTCCCAATGCGTCCTCGTGGTAGCATAGTGACTCACCTCAATCCGGGTGGTGGAAGACGAATCTCAGTTGCCTCCGTGTCTGAGACCGTCAATCTGTGCATCTTATCACATGGCTTGTTGAGCACGTTACCGTGGAGATGTAACGTGTGGAGGCTTCACGCTATTCTCTGCGGCATCCACGCACAACTCACCACGCACCCCACCGAGAGCGAACCACATTATAGTGACCATGAGGAGGTTACCCCATGTGACTCTACCCTGCCTAGCAACCGGGCCAATTTGGTTGCTTAGGAGACCTGGCTGGAGTCACTCAGCACATCCTGGATTCAAACTCGCAGGCCCCCGACATTTCCCCCTTTAAAAATAATGGTTTAATTTTTTTCAGTGCTCTGTGTCTGGTTGTGTTTGATGTAGCCGCAAGTAATTTCAGGGATTATACTTCTCATGGAACTGGAATTGTGTAATGAACAGAGTTTCAATTGATCCACCCAAAAAGATTAGTGGGACAATGAAAATCCAAAGGGAGCACAAATCCATTAACATTACATTAGTACTGTATGAACATACGCCCTAGAGACAGTACAATAACATGTTTATAGAGACTTCTCTGTCTGAATACTAAGGCTTTTTCCCATTTTCTTAATGGATTCAGAGTATGCACTGCTAATACTTTGCTGCCATTTTTATTCGACAGAGACAGTGAAAGAGGAAACAAGAAACAACTACCTGCCAGGCCACATCTCCAAACTAGACACTACCTTTCATTACACATTTTGACGAGTGTGAGAACTGGTTTGGAAAAATATCCATGCATATCATGTTTTCACTGTCTATGTAAGCCTAGTTATTCATTTTTATTCATTTCTGAGACAATGAAGTATTTGTCTTTGCCCCTGCATTTTCTGTTCAACCCTGTTACACTGTGACATTCCCCTCTTTCTGACATTATTATTATTTAAGGGAGTGACATCATTAAATTTTTTTAACCACATGTCTGTATCAGTATTTTATTATGTTTATAATTAAGCCTGATATTTCAAATTTGTGGTAGGAAAAATAAATACATAATTGATCTGTTTTTGTATAGATTTCTTTTTTTAAGGCACAAAAATATTGACTGTGAGTTATGTGGTGGTGTGACTATTAGCTATTAGTAGGTAATTTTGCACTCAGTCGTACTTACAACCCGGTAACATTCAACCCCGAAACACTCTGAATGTTACAGGGTTGAATGCTCCTTACACAAAACATGTTTTGAAAGAGAAATGTCATGTGATTTACTTCAAGACACACTTTAATATGACTAAAACTATTATCAAAGTATTATCAGATAAAATGTAAAATTGTGAAAGATTTAAAACAACATAGCCTGTGTCAGGTAAAAACACTGACCGTGTAGACGGGCCGGGGAGCTGAACTCCATCCGATAAGTGCTCAGGTGTGTGTGGTGTGTGTCGAGTGTATATGATTTGGGTGTTGCTCTGGGATCCATTGTTCCTCCATGACTGGACACAAGTAAAGCTTGCAGGGTGAGCAGATCAAAGCTTCTCTGGTGGTTCTCTTCCACTGCAGACTCATTACACCACAGATCTAGAGTCTTCAGTGTCGATCTGAGACATAGAAGTCAGAACTATTGTATTCTGGAAGTGATATATAGCTTAAAGATCTAGACTAGTAACTGAAAGATTGTGGATTCAAACCCTACAAATGGTGATCCATGAACTGCCACCATTGACCCCAGTAATAACTGTTACATTTACATTTATGCATTTGGCAGATGCTTTTATCCAAAGTGACTTACAGTGCACTTATGAAAGGGACAATCCCCCAGGAGCAACTTGGAGTTAAGTGCCTTGCTCAATGACAGTGTTGTCGAACCAGCAACCTTCTGCTTACAAGTACTGTGCTTTAACCCACTACACCATCTGTTGTAGCCCACTGTAAGCACCAAGTCATTTTTTGCTCATTAAAAAGTTTAACTCCTAAAGACAAGAAATGTAATTTTGGAAATCATGAGCACTCACATTATAATGAAGACTCCAGTCTTATCAGTATCCTTATAAAAGCTGTTTTATTCTACATGGAGAGGGTCCGCACATGACGAGCCGAATACTACTCATTTAATTTCAGTAAACGTCCTGTTATTGGACACTTTCACTCATTGATTAAAGTAATCATGGCTGACTGTGTATAGTGAATTTCTACAATGGCATCTGAAACTGAAAACTATTGATTTTAAATGAGGCTGCATCCAAGCCACTAGGTGTCAGTGTCAGTCCAAGATGACGCGAAGACAAACATTACTGAGTGCACCATTAAAGCACACCCCTTTTCAACAAGCCACACAGTTTGAGGTATTATTATGTCAGAGAAATTGACCATTTTTACATATCTGAGTTTGGAATGCTAAACTGAATTGCTGCAGAGTAAACTTCTATAGAGGTGAATGGGAGACCACAGTCAACTTTATTTATGCATTCACATGTGCTCCAACAGCAAAATATGCTTGGCAAAAAATGCCAAGTTTACTGTCATTCCCTCAGCAGCTGTATTAGAAACCTCATTACAGCTGTAATATAATACATTATCATTTAAAATTTGTTTTTTTGTTTTTTTCAAGGTTAGTTCAAAGTGCCAGATTTTTATGCAGCTAAATAAAGAAGAAATGCGTCATCACAGCCCCATTAGAAATCCAAATGTGTTGTGGTCATGGCGTGAACTAAAGTCTATTAAACTGAGAATATATGAGAATTCTGGGTTGTAAGTCTGGGAAAACTAGAGCATGGAAATTCACTGAATAATTAAATAATGTGATTAAAATGACATTAAAATATTTTAAAATTGTACACGATTTTATTTAACATAAATAATGTCATAATATTTACTAATATGATTCTCTCTTCAATACCAGTAGAGTCACATTACATGCACATTTATGCATTTGGGAGAAGCTTTTATCTAAAGCCACATTCAAGGTTTACATTTTATCAGTATGTGTGTTCCCTGGGAACTGAACCCACGTTCTTGATAATGCTAGCACCATTCTCTATCAGTTGAGTTTTATGAACGTGTGTCTTTTGTCTCTCTCTCTGTTACCTGTACAGGTGTGTGCTGAAGGTGTGAACTCTGGCGAGCTGACCTGGATACAGTCCCTGCACATCTCTGCCCTGGCGCTGAGCACTGGAGAAACGTACAGATCAGTTAACACTGCACACAGTTGAACAGCCCCTGAAAGTTATGACCTGACAGAAACATGGACAATTATATGGACTGGAATGATTAAGGATGGAGTATTTATGAAACACTTATGCTTACATGTGTTTTGGTTGGTGATTTGTGTCATGTATATCTTTAAATTCATGTAATCTAAGGGCAACACCTGACCCAGCCATCCTATACTGGGAC
The DNA here is from genome assembly GCF_019703515.2 of Myxocyprinus asiaticus. Taxonomy (NCBI): domain Eukaryota; kingdom Metazoa; phylum Chordata; class Actinopteri; order Cypriniformes; family Catostomidae; genus Myxocyprinus; species Myxocyprinus asiaticus. The sequence continues at coordinate 3,598,678 of NC_059350.1, forward strand.
GGACCTGGACAAAAACATAATTCACATGATTATACTGTATTATTATGTGTTAATGAAAATAGATGTTTCTATCTATATATCAGCAGATTGTTTCTGAATTTCATCTTTGTTGCACGATCCTTGTATCTTCAGTTTCTGTTGCATCTTCTCACTTTTCTGTCTTGTTTTTGTAGAGATGTTGTTTTGTAAAGCGAATCAGAGTTCAGCAATCAGACTTACAGGTCACTTGCAACCAAATGACACATGCAAATGTAAAATCTTTTTCTGAAATCAGAAGCTGTCTTACCTGTTTGTTTCGTCCCTTGGTCCTCTGTGTACATCAGAGTAATAGATAGACAACACTGCTTCTGTTACCTGAGCAAAGAAATCTGACACAGGAACGGCCTCATGCAGAGACATTGATACTTCCTGCAGGATCGCTGGTTTTAGCCTCATCAAATCAATACATGGCAGATCAGTTGAAGGTCACTATATCTCTCCCCCTAGATTCTAGAAAAACAATCACTCAGTTGAACATGTACATTAATGCCTGTGAATCTGAGATGACAATGCCATGTCTTTAGGAGTTAAACTTTTTAACGAGGAATAAATTACTGTGCACATTTAAAACTCTGTTTACCAATCAGTTTCAGTTTGGGGCATAAATGAGTTTGGGAAAAAAGCGTGCTGAATTGCACTAATTGAAAAATAAACACATTGCATTAACAGTGCTTGCATTTTTATGGATGCAATTTCATATTGAATATTGTATATTTAAGCTGTGAATATTTTAATTTAAACATTTCGCACAACATTTTATCATTACAAATATTATAATACATTTTCACCTTCCAAAGTTCAGTTCCAGAATATTCAGTGAAGATTGTGCATCAGCACTCTACTGCTTTTCCTGCTATGCCAGGATGTACAAGACTGAATTTCCAACCAAACTGGAACCGGTGAAATTTTAGAGGTGAATTTGCAAAGCATGTAAGAATAAAATGGACCGAGTATTACCTGTCAAATAATAAAGATGAATAAAGAAATATTTTAGAACTGAACTTTGGAAGGTGAACATTTCTTATTATTATTAATATTATTAATAATATTATTATTATTTATCCCCTTTTCTCCCAGTTTGGAATGCCCAATTCCCACTACTTAGTAGGTCCTCGTGGTGGTGTGGTTACTCGTCTCAATCCGGGTGGTGGAGGACAAGTCTCAGTTGCCTCCGCTTCTGAGACCGTCAATCCGTGCATCTTATCACGTGGTTCGTTGTGCATGACACCGCGGAGACTCACAGCATGTGGAGGCTCATGCTACTCTCCGCGATCCACACACAACTTACCACGCACCCCACTGAGAGCGAGAACCACTAATCACGACCACGAGGAGGTTACCCCATGTGACTCTACCCTCCCTAGCAACCGAGCCAATTTGGTTGCTTAGGAGACCTGGCTGGAGTCACTCAGCACACCCTGGATTCGAACTCACAACTCCAAGGGTGATAGTCAGCGTCAATACTTGCTGAGCTACCCAGGTCCCCGGTGAACATTTATTATTAATTTTTTTATAAAGGTGCACTCAGTAATTTTTGCCTATACATATGTATGAAATCATGAGCACTCACATTATAACGAAGACTCCAGTCATATCAGTAACCTTATAAAAGCTGTTTTATTCTACATGGAGAGGGTCCACACATGACCAGCCGAATACTACTCGCTTAATCTCAGTAACCGTCCTGTTATTGGACACTTTCACTCATCGATTAAAGTAATCATGGCTGACTGTGAATACTACATTTCTACAATGGCATCTGAAACTGAAAACTACTGATTTTAAATGATGCTGCATCCAAGCCACTAGGTGTCAGTGTCAGTACAAGAAGACACAAAGACAAAAGTTACTGAGTGCACCTTTAAATATGAAATTTTGTGAAATATTTTCAATTGAAATATTCACAGCTTGAATATACAACCATATAGAATTGAATCCCCACTGTTAAAGCAATGCACTGCAAATGCATTTATAATTCAGTGTGCTTTTTTGATTCAAAGACATTTGTCATTAAAATACTTCCATAGGCATCAGTTTTATGTGTTGAACGCAAGAGGGAGACATACTGCAACTTTAAAAGTGAAATTCATTTTAAACTATCAAACTATGCACTCCACGTGTAGTCTTAAAAATAAGGCGTTTATGAAAATTACTCTTCAAATGTTTGGCTTTAACATGTTGGTGGTTGTGCAAAGACTTAGGTTCAGTCTTAGTGATAGTATTACTCTTTTGTGTCCTTTGTTTTCGGTGCGGAACGGGACGCATTCATTAAAAAAAGACAAAGGGCCCAAAATCCCCATTCATGTCCCGGGATGGAGGTGGGGTACACGCATTTTAACTGGTGAATATTATTGTCATCGTCATTTGAGGCAAATCAAAGTGATTTTATGGAGCTATATGTTTACTGGCGGTATTTAAAGGTTGCTGAGAAGTACATGAAGCATTTATCATTTATAAACACACTGTAGCTCGACCAACAAAAGCCTAATGTAAGACAAAGCCAGGAAGAGGAGGAGAGGGGGAAGCGTCCGGTCAAAAAAGCGGGTCCCGGTGTGACGTCCCAAGGTTTCCTCCTCCGTCCCACTGGCAGCGGCTGAATGGCTGATGCTGGAGAACAAATTACGAATCCTACTATTGCGAAGGTTCAGCTCATTAATATTAATGAACTCAAACGGACGTTCCTCACTAGGCTTGCGTTCTGAATATTAATTAGGTCAACTGACGCTTGCTTGCTCATCTTCCAATGGTAAACGGTTGTGTTTGGAATATTTACTACCTTTTGCTGTCACGTTACGTTACTTCACCATCCAATGCAGAAGAATTACATTCTGTTTAGATAATAGAGTACGTAGTAAACTTTTATATTCTGCACGGCAAATATTATATCCACAAAGAAAAATTTGCAGAACAGAAAATTGATTTCTTGAAAGAGTATTTATAATTGATTAGAAAAAAAACAAAAAAACAAAACAAAACACCTTACTAAGTTATATTTATAACTTCTTTTATTGGAAGGTCTTGTTTTAGTTTTTACCCCTATACAATATAATTAATGATGCATATTCCTGGGTGCCTTGGTAGTTCAGCGAGTATTGATGCTGACTATCACCCCTGGAGTTGTGAGTTCGAATCCAGGGTGTGCTGAGTGACTCCAGCCAGGTCTCCTAAGCAACCAAATTGGCCCGGTTGCTAGGGAGGGTAGAGTCACATGGGGTAACCTCCTTGTGGTTGCAATTGGTGGTTCTCGCTCTCAATGGGGCGTGTGGTAAGTTATGTGTGGATCGCGGAGAGTAGCATGAGCCTCCACATGCTGTGAGTCTCCGTGGTGTCATGCACAGCGAGTCACGTGATAAGATGCACGGATTGACGGTCTCAGAAGCGGAGGCAACTGAGACTTGTCCTCCGCCACCCGGATTGAGGTGAGTAACTGCGCCACCACGAGGATCTACTAAGTAGTGGGAATTGGGCATTCCAAATTGGGAGAAAAGGGGATTAAAAAAAATAATGTAAATTCCTTTTTCTTTCCTACTTTTAGTTATTAGGAATTCGGCTTTTAGGAATTAGGTTAAAGGAATATTCCGGGTTTTATACAAGTTAAGCTCAATCGACAGCATGTGTGGCATAATGTTGATTTCCACAAAAAATGTATTCGACTCGGCCCTCCTTTTCTTAAAAAAAAAACAAAAACGAGATTATAGTGAGTCAGTTATAATGGAAGTGAATGGGGCCAATTTCTGGAGAGTTTAAAAGCAGAAATGTGAAGCTAATAATTTTCTAAAAGTACTCACATTAATTCTTCTGTTAAAACTTGAGCATTATTTGAGCAATAAAGTTGTTTCAAATCATCGATTTTACAGTCGTTTTAGGGTTTGTGGTGTTATGTTGTCATGGCAATGTAGTTTAAAGACGGATATAACTTTACACAGAAAAGGTTAGTAAGCAGTTTTACCACACTTAAATCATGTTACCAAACTTATTTTTTACGTCTTACTTTTTGAAACAGTATTTTGATGTTTACAGATTAGCCCCATTCACTTCCATTTTTTTTTTAAAGGAAAGAAGAGACAAGTCGACATACTCTTTTGTAGTAATCAACAATATTCCACAAATGCTGTTGGCTGAGCTTAACTTGTACTGAACCCGCCCCGGAATATACCTTTAACTGACTTTGCTTGCTTTCTAATGGTGAACGTCGGAGTTCTGAATATTAATAACCTCTCACTGACGTAAACTTGATAACCGTCCAATGGCGAAGCTTATCTCATGAATATTAAGAACCAAACCTTCACCGTAGTAGGATTCAGGTACATTCGCATGCTGGAGACGGGGTGCGCCGTCACCGCGCTTTCTGCAATCGGGTTACGCCATTCATCCAGGGTCATTCGGTTCACCGGAGTAACACAGCAGCAGTAGACGAAGATGATGGCCACATCACGGGCGCGCGTGCCTCCGTTCTCCTCATGACCGACCGACGGACGGCGGCAGCAGCAGCATCTGTGTGCGGGTTTGGGTTTGTCTCTTACCGGGCTGGCGTGGAACCGATCCCACCGTCTGGCGGAGCGTCTGCCAGGTACCGCGCGGTCCGTGCTGTTTATTTTTCCTCCATCACCGAGCATCACGGGCAAGGCCGAGCATCCGCGCTGGAGCATCACTGGCCGCCGGGCGGGGATGCTCCTCGGCCTTTCTCGTGTTGCTGCTGGACATATGAAGCTTTAATTACGCTCTTATTTACATAAATACAGCGATATTGACACAACGCACCATGCTATCCCGTAATAAACACATTTAAACCACATTCTGCATGATATTATTGATGCGCGTCCACCATTTTACGCATTCCACGCGCAAACAGAGAGCGCACACATTTCACATCGTCCAACACTCACTTTAAATGCATGCGTTTGTATTGTTTGTGCATACACACTCTATTTTTGTGCACATTTGTTGTTTTTGTCCATGCATCCCTATGGCGATCTGTCAGGGTGTTATGTTGTATTTATTATGATGGCAATGGATTATATAACAGCAGCTCAATATGACACCACGCGCCATTGAACACAAAAGCCGCTGCTTCATTGTGCGTTTATTGCAAGAGCTGACTCGGCCCGTTAATTGCTGTCAGATACGTGTGTGTGTGTGTGTGTGTGTGTGTGTGTTGTGAAGATGTCGGTGAACGCGAGCGCAGGAATGCCCTACTGTGTCCGCCATTGTTTTTGTTGACATTGGTTTGGATGGCTCGTGTTTTTGTAGACATCACGACAAAAGTGATCCATGCATTTTATAATGATGCAAGCATGAAACTGATGCATGTTTACAGTATTCAGCACATGCAGGTGTATGTAATGTAACGAAAGGTGTATGAGATTGTGTTTAGGTTGATTACACATTTCATTTGTGGGTGGCTTGATGGGTTCTGACAATAACAAAAGAACCATCCTTGTTAAGAGCAGTGATTCTTAACTGGTTTTCCTTCAGGGCCTAGATTTTACATTGTTTAGCATACAAAAGTAAACAAAAATGTCCTTTAAATCTTACATGGGAATTTATTGATATTACGTTTAACTACATAGGCCAAATAACATGCACAATTATTACCATGACATTATGCTGAATAGGAAACGTGCAATTGAAACCCATCTTTAATGTAATCTGGGTTGTATTTTCTTTTACCTTGCACATAGCTTTTCTTAATGTTTTTGAGGATGAGACATGTCACATAACCAGTTCACATTGGCATCAGTCTATTTTGGCTTGCTTCTAATGGCAGATGAACTTGCACCAAGATATTTTAGAGTTTGATTGAACACACAGACTTTGACGTCAACAACAAAAGATGTGGGAAGAATATTTTTCCTATCTTTAAAAGTGAAAAAGTGTATTTATTTTGCTATCCTATTCCTCCTTACTATGAATGATTATATGGTTAGTTGCATTTTATTATTTGCATTTAGCATGTTTTTTTCCCAGGTGTCTGCCTGATAGCACACATACATCACCCAGACCTCTATTTGATGTGTGTTTACATCTGGAAGACGTATTTTTTACGTTGTTTGCAATACATCTATAAGAGGAATGCCAATATGTATGTCTCGGATGTCAGTAAGACATTCAGCAGATGTCTTTGAGACGTTTATGTTTTAGATTGATTGTAAATCTGATCTTTTTAAGATGTTTAGCAGATGTTTATTAGATTGTGATGCTTTCCAGATGAAAAGATCTAAAACAGACATCTCAGAGATGTGCGTGTGCTATCTGGGATCTGTTTTAAATCTTTTCATCTGGAAAGCATCAGGATCTAATTAACACCTGCTAAACATCTTAAAAAGATCAGATTTACAAACATGCTAAATCATGAAAGTCTCAAAGACATCTGCTGAATGTCTTATAAACATCAGAGAGGAAACGTCTTATAGACATATTGCAGATGAGCAAACAACCTAACAAAGTCTTCCAGATGTAAACAAACATCAAATAGATGTCTAATTGATGTACTTGTGCTATCAGGGATGTCTGTGAGACGTATGTTATTAAGTACTATTTCTCGAATGTCAATAAGACATTCAGCAGATGTCTTTGAGACGTTTATGTTTTAGATTGATTGTAAATCTGATCTTTTTAAGATGTTTAGCAGATGTTTATTAGATTGTGATGCTTTCCAGATGAAAAGATCTAAAACAGACATCTCAGAGATGTGCGTGTGCTATCTGGGATCTGTTTTAAATCTTTTCATCTGGAAAGCATCAGGATCTAATTAACACCTGCTAAACATCTTAAAAAGATCAGATTTACAAACATGCTAAATCATAAAAGTCTCAAAGACATCTGCTGAATGTCTTATTGACATTTTCCTTATTTATGATTTCACTTTTTTTTTTTTATTTCAGCATGTTAATTTGTGTGATTTCATGTATTGTTAATTTATCAAAGGGAAGTTGTAGATTATGGATGCCTCATTAATATACAGTAGTAACTAGTAGATTCAGAGAAATGTTTAAATATAAAATGGGTGTGGAAGGAGCCTGTTCACACACTGTTAGCAAGGATAAGCCTTACCAGAGATGTGTCCTTAGAATCTTCAAACCCTATAATCAAATGTAGAACCTTGGAATCAGAAAACCAAATCAACTAATCAGGATAAATAGAAATGTGAGGCATTGATTGTATGGGTTTAAGATTCAGAAGTTCAATCCAAAGTTCTAAGTTTGACTGAATAAGTTTGATTCAGTGATTAAGGGGTTGATTGTCCACACTAATCCTTTTTCGTTTAAAAATGTCATCGTTTTACAAATTATGTGGTACTAGACACCGTTTTCAAAAGTCTCAGTTTTTGGTGGAGAAAACACTTTTCCAGTGTGGATGAGTGGCATAAACCTAGCAAAATGAAGTAATTAACACTTTTTCACATGAAAACATTTTAGTGTGGACGTGGCCGAAGGTACGTGTGATATGGAGATTCAAAGGTTGATTTTGAAGTTCTAAGGTTGATTCTAAGTTTGTATGTTTAATTATTAGATGATTCTGAGGTTTTATGGTTGGTTCTGATGTTCTAAGATGGATTCTAATGCTGCGTTTCCACTGGCGCGAGAGTTATCTGCTCATTGCCGCTCACAACACTAAGGAACAGCTTGCTGCTATCAATCCCACAATCCACCTCGCGAGCGTGACACTCGGCTTCCATGGGAATGCATTGAAAATGCTCGCTCACCTTTGCTCACAATGCGCCAGTTGAAATGTACAGTAAGGATCTATGTTTCCTTAGATGATTCTAAGGTTGATTCTGAGGTTCTAAAGTTTGATTTTAAGGATCTGTGTTTGATTCTTAGATGATTCTAAGGAAGTATATGTCTCTGCAGAACAAAAATGAGGCTTCAAAATCTGTGGGCTACGTTTTCAAACCGAGATGGGCTTCTCACCTCAACGACGTCTGAGCTCACATAGAGGTTCCTTATTTTGATTAGACGGTGGTTGAAAAATGCTTGTTCCGGTTTGAAAACTTCCACTGATTGGGAAACCCCCATTTTTGTTCCACAGAGACGTCAATCTCATTCTAAGGTTGATTATAAAATGATGGTATATTCCATAATGGTGGTATATTCTAAAGATAATTTTTAGATTCTAAGGTTGATTTTAAAGTTCTAATATAATTTAATGGGAAATTTCAAGGTTCACTCTAAGGGTGTTTTTGAAATTCTAAAGGTTGATTCTGAAATTCTACGATTGTAATGTTTAAGAGTTGATTCTGGTGACTCCAGCAAGGTCTCCTAAGCAACCAATTGGCCCGGTTGCTATGGTGGGTGGAGTCACATGGGTAACCTCATCGTGGTCACTATAATGTGGTTCTCGTTCTCAGTGGGCACGTGGTGAGTTGTGCGTGGATGCAGCAGAGAATAGCGTGAAGCGTCCACACGCGCTATTTCTCCACGGTAATGCACACAACAAACCACGTGATAAGATGTGTGGATTGGCGGTCTCCGACGTGGAGGCAACTGAGATTCGTCCTCCGCCACCCGGATTGAGGCAAGTCATTACGCCACCACGAGGACCTACTAAGTAGTGGGAATTGGGCATTCCAAACTGGGGAGGGAAAAAAAAGTTGATTCTGGGGTTCTAAGGTTTCTTGTTAATTTTGGATGTTGGTTCTACCTCTGGGTTGAGTTAGAATTTTCTACCTCTGGGTTGATTTTGAGATTATTCTAGGGTTTTAAATTTGATTACAGAGTTTCAAGATTAATTTCAAGGTACATTCTAGGGTTCTAAGATTGATTCTGAGAGTTTTCTAAGGTTCCGCCTCTAATTATAAGGTTTTAAGATGGATTTCAAGGTGGATTCAAGGGTTCTAAGATTGTTTCTGAGAGTTTTCTAAGGTTCTGCATTTGATTATAGGGTTTAACGATTGATTTCAACATGGATTCTAGGGTTCTAAGATTGATTCTGAGAGTTTTCTAAGGTTCTGCCTCTAATTAGAAGGCTTTAAGATGGATTTCAAGGTGGATTCAAGGGTTCTAAGATTGATTCTGAGAGTTTTCTAAGGTTCTGCCTCTAATTAGAAGGCTTTAAGATGGATTTCAAGGTTTATTGTAGGGTTCTACGATTGATTCTGAGAGTTTAAGATTCTGTATTTGATTATAGGGTTTTAAGATTAATTTCAACGTGGATTCTAGGATTCTAAGATTAATTCTGAGAGTTTTCTAAGGTTCCACATTTTATTGTAGGGTTTTAAGATTTATTCTAATGTCTCATATTTTGGACAGCAAGCACGCTGAAACACATTACATGATTTTGTGATTTAGAGTATGGGTGTACAAACTACGTCTTCACTAGTGTGTTCTCTTTGCAGTCGCCACCAGTTCTCTTTAAAATGTCCCGATACCAAGCATCGTACTACAGAGTAGAGCTGCTGTTGTGTGAGCGGCCAAACTGAGTTATTTGAGCACACTCTCCTCACACTCAAGCACACTCTCCTAAAATGTTCTTTGGGAAGTTGCACTGGGAAGTTTAATTGTAGTGAACTGGTTTATTCTAATGTTTCAATGAAACATGAAAAATGCTTCACGGGCTTCTCAGCGCCACTTGAGAGTAAGACGTAGGAGAGAGCTCAGTAGACATCCATGCCTGTTCTGCATGCGCTCAGCTCGCACATGCGCTTCAACTAAACAAAAGGGAGTGCAATCATTTTGATCAAATTAAAATTGCATTTGTAACACAAGGAAAAACAGAACAGAAACTATGATTGGATTACTAAAAAATAAAGTCTAATTCTTCCTTGAATCCTGCATCACACCAAAAAAAAAAAAAAAAACCTCAGTAGTAGTTCTAAATGTGCTTTGCAATTAAACTTTTTTTTTTTTTATAATAATAAAAACACAAAATCCAAGGGCAGTGAAAGTAACAGAAGCTTAATATAATATTTATAATTATAACAGTTTACATTTTTATTTACATCACTGTTCCATTACAAGTGTTCTTGGTAAGAGAAATGTCCTTTATTAACACAAAGTGTAGTTAAAACTTTCATAATATTAAGCAATAAAAAGATGATGTAAAAGGGGCAATGTAGTATCACTTAGACTTTTTTCATTCTTATTACATTCTTTAGAGTCATGCGTATCTTCAGCATCCAGTGTGAGAAAGGAAGAGAAGGCAACAAGAAGGGAAGGGGCAGGAAATGTTGCCCTGCTCCTAACAATGACTTTATTTCTCTCGAAAGTGTGTGTGTGGGAGAGGGGGAGAAGCGGAAGAGAATGATCAATGTGTGTGTGTGTGTGTGTGTTTTGTTGTTTCCTTCCAGGCTGCGTCACCACTGAAGGCCCTGAGAGAGAGAAAGAGTGAAAGTGAAGAGACATTACATCACAAAGTGGCAAAGGAAGTGCGAGAGAGAGAGAGAGAGAGAGAGAGAGTGTGAGAAAAGGAGACAGAGTGAGACGAACGGAAGGGAGAGCAAGAGAAGAGGACACAACATCAAGCAGAAAGTAGAGCACTGGGCTCACCCCCTGACCCTTGAACTTTGACCTCGGAGCAAACATGAATGACCAGAATGTGGTGAAAGAGGGCTGGGTGCAGAAGAGAGGTGAGAGCTGGATTATATACAACGCAAAACACTACACACAGTTTCTTTAAAAAATGGTAAAAATCTAGTCTTCCAAATCTTTCCTTAGATGTGGACTTTTATTTTATGGGTGTTTTATGTTTTATGTTTCTGTTGCATTGTGAGGTCTTTTTAATGTGTCCATTGAAGAGTTGTGCTGGATGTGGGTGGGCTTGGGTATTTTATGTGTTAGTAAATAGGGCTGTCAATCGATTAAAAAATGTAATCCAATTAATCCCAATTAATCGCATGTATAAATATTTGCTGAGAAAGGCCCTTAATTAACTGTAATGCAATATATAATGATGAAATAATCATAAATAGTTATACAAAAATAACTATAACTATAATAGATATTATAATTATAAAAATTAATCTAATTAAAATGCATTACATTATTGTGGCAGACAAGTAAAACATTGATAAGACATTGATAAAAGTGGCTTTAGAAGGCAATATATTATTATATCCATATTATTGAACATAAGCCTTTCATTGGCCTACAGTCCACAGCAATCCATTTTGCAATTGAATTGGTCAATCAGTCCAAAGGGACAGAAGGTTTATTATAAATGCTTTTCTGACGCATCAGGCAGATGCTTTTGAAGTGTCTCACTTTGGATGCATTGCGTTATATACACAGCGTATTTAGGTCATTGTGTCAAGTTAAATGTACACTGATGAGCCAAAACTTTATGACCACTCACAGGTGAAGTGAATAACATTGAACATCTCTTATCAAGGCCACATGTCAAGGTCTGGGTAGATTAGATGGTAAGCGAACAATCAGTTCTTGTAGTCAAAGTGTTGAATGCTGGAGAAATGGGCAGGAGTAAAGAGCTAAGCGACTTTGATAAGGGCCAAATTGTTACGGCCAGATGACTGGGTCAGAGCATCTCAGAAATGGCAAGGCTTGTGAGGTGCTTCCTGTCAGCAGTGGTGATACGGACAGTGGTTGGAGGAGGGACAAACCACAAACCAGTGACAGGGCGCCCAAGGCTCATCGATGCAGGAGGGCAACAAAGGCTATCCCGTCTGGTCCGAACTGACAGAAGGTCTACTGTGGCACAAGTCACAGAAAATGTTAATGATGGTTACGGGAGGAATGTGTCACATCACACAGTGCATCGCACCTTGCTGCGTGTGGGGCTGCGTAGCTGCATACTGGTCAGAGTGCCCATGATGACCCCTGTCCACTGCAAAAGCGCCTACAATGGGCAAGTGAGCCTCGGGACTGGACCTCGGAGCAGTGGAAGAAGGTCGCCTGGTCTGATGAGTCCCGTTTTCTTTGACATCATGTGGACGGCCATGTATGTGTACGCCATTTACCTAGGAAAGTGATGGAACCAGGATGCACTGTGGGAAGACAACAAGCTGGTGGAGGGAGTGTGATGCTCTGGGCAATGTTCTGCTGGGAAACCCGGCCATTCATGTGGACGTCAATTTGACACGTACCACCTACCTAAACATCGTTGCAGACCAGGTACACCCCTTCATGGTAATGATATTCCCTGATGGCAGTGGCCTTTTTCAGCAGGATAATGTGCCCTGTCACACTGCACACATTGTTTGGGAATGGTTTGAGGAACATGATGAAGAGTTCAAGGTGTTGCCCTGACCTCCAAATTCCCCAGATCTCAATCCGATTGAGCATCTGTGGGATGTGCTGGACCAACAAGTCCGATCTACGGGGGCTCCACCTCGCAAACTTACAGGACTTGAAGGATCTGCTGCTAATGTTTTGGTGCCAGATACCACAGGACACCTTCAGGGGTCTTGTAGAGTCCATGCCTCGGCGGGTTGGCGCTGTTTTGGCGGCACACCGAGGACCAACAGCATATTAAGACAGTTGGTCATAATGTTTTGCTCATCAGTGTAGTTTGAAACTTATTAAAAATATGTCTTGAGATCCCTGCATGCGGATTTGGTGTTCTGTCGCTAATGTCAAGCAAGCCGGAGTGTGGTTTTGTTGTCTGTACAGCTGCATGTTGCCTATACAGCTGTAGTATCGCTTACTGCCCTCTGCTTAAAACAGGTGGTACTTTAAGCTTGAATTGCTCAGATGGTAAGAATATTTGTTATTACGACACTGTGGTGGGAATTTTTTACTTTCAGAAAAATGACATAAATGCACTTTTGGACATTGTTAGTAGACAACTTAAACTGGTGAGAGTGATTTTTTTTTTTTTTTTTTTTTTTAACGAAACTGTGTTCGAGTGTGCCTAATCATCTGTTTTCGTTCTGTTCTACAGGTGAATACATTAAGAACTGGAGACCGCGGTACTTCCTGTTGAAGACTGATGGATCGTTTATTGGATATAAAGAGAAGCCACAAGATGCTGATCTGGCATATCCACTCAACAACTTCTCTGTGGCCAGTAAGTGTCCCTCTCTCTTTCTCTCACTGTTAGACATTGTTTTTTCAGTCTGTTTTTCATCTGTGAGGACAGTTTGTCATGTTCTTGGAAAATAAGTACATTTTCCGTTATTCAGATCAATGACTCACTACATCAAAGGAAAGGGATTTCATTTTAACATCTCTGTGCTGATGTCATCAACTTAGGCATGACTAATAATTTAAGAAGATGATGTCATTATTCCATCACAACATGTATCTCTGTGGCTTTGCTCGGAATGGATTGCTAGTATAATGCATACAGTGCAGTACATACTGTATGCTGCCTGCTGTTTTTCACGTCTCTCTTTCGTTCTTTCGTTATCAGAGTGTCAGCTGATGAAGACGGAGAGACCTAAGCCCAACACCTTTATCATCAGGTGTCTGCAGTGGACCACTGTGATTGAACGCACCTTCCACGTGGACACGCCCGAGGAGAGGTGCGGCACATCACGCTGAGTCAAATTTAATCCTTATTTTTGTTACATATGAGTTCTTAAACATCAGAAAACTCCTTTATAGCTGAAATGCTTTGACCATTATCTAAATTGCATATTTATTTATGCAATTTGCTTCGTTTACGACATCGACAAAATTGCTGAAATTAAACGAACACTTAGTTTACACGTTATTTACACCAAACTGTGAATAAATGTGCATTATCCATTGACAAGGCTGTCTGTGGATTTTGAAACTAGCATTTGGGACACTTAACTATTCTGATAATCTGCAAAAATGGTACTGCTGTTGGTCAATGCGTTAATCTTAGAATGGTCAAATATCAGACGAACAATCGGTCTGTCCAATACATCGGTCTTACACTGCTCCTGATTGTGCTTTTGTTGCCTTGGTACTAAGGGATGAGTGGGTGGAGGCCATTCAGATGGTGGCGGACAAGCTCGCCAAACAGGAAGAGGAAGGAATTCTGTGTAGCCCGATATCCCAGATCGAAAACGTCAATGAGGAAGAGATGGACACATCAACCAGTCACCACAAACGAAAGGTAGAGCATGAGTTAGACGGGTAGATAAGGTTATAGTATGTACCTGCTGGTCATTCTAATGTATTTTTCTATAACAGACAATGAATGATTTTGACTATCTGAAGTTACTGGGGAAAGGCACGTTTGGGAAGGTGATTCTGGTGAGAGAGAAAGCGAGCGGCACATATTATGCAATGAAGATCCTGAAAAAGGAGGTTATTATTGCTAAGGTATGAGACCTGATGCTTTGAGAACTGAGCTTACTTAGAAATGATGGCATTTATTGTACCTGAAATTAACACTTTCTCTCTCTCTCTCTCTCTCTCAGGATGAAGTGGCTCATACACTTACAGAGAGCAGAGTTTTGAAAAACACTAGGCATCCATTTTTAACTGTTAGTGTCCTCTTAATGCAATGATGTCTCTGATTTTATTTTTTAAATCACACTGTCCTCAATATTAAAGATAAACATAATCCTTGTTTGCTACTCCTATTTAGAAAAGTTGTATTGAAAGTAATATTTGTAATATTTGTTATTTTTCATACAGTCGCTGAAGTACTCGTTTCAGACGAAGGATCGTTTATGTTTTGTTATGGAGTATGTGAATGGAGGAGAGGTAAACCTTTCAAACTTTCAAATTCTCTTTCTTTCAAACTTTAAAGTTTTTCTTTCTTTTGAACTGTCTTTTTTCAAACTTTCGAATTTTATTTAGAACTTATATTTTTTAACTTTCAAACTTTGTTTTGAAAATTCTTTTGAACTTTCGATGACTCTTTCAAGCTTTGATCTTTCTTTCGAACTGTCTTTTTTCAAACTTTCGAATTTTATTTAGAACTTTCGAATTTTTTAACTTTCAAACTTTGTTTTGAACTTTCTTTTAAACATTTTTCTTTCAAACAGACAAACTTTCTATTCATTTTTTTCAAGCATTGATCTTTCTTTCAAACTTTCTTTCGAACGTCTGCACTTGAAACTTTACTTCGAACTTTCAAAAAAAAAAAATTGTTTTTTTTCAAACATCCAAACTTTCTTCTGAACTTCTAAATTATGTATTTTATTATAGATGTGGGTGAGCTGTACATTCGTGCACTGTGAGAATTATCTTTTTTTTTTTTATTGTCGTTGCAGTTATTTTTTCATTTGTCGAGAGAACGTGTATTTTCGGAGGATAGAACCCGTTTCTATGGCGCTGAGATTGTCTCTGCATTGGATTACTTGCACTCCGCCAAGATCGTTTACCGTGACTTGAAGGTAAACAAAACACAGTGTAATATCAATATTTTCACCTTGAAAACTTCATCATCTGCAATATTAGCTGAGCGTAAGACACAAAATGTGTTTTGTGTATTTTTTTGTTAGCTGGAAAACCTGATGTTGGATAAAGACGGTCACATAAAGATCACTGATTTCGGTCTGTGTAAGGAGGGCATCACAGACGCAGCCACCATGAAAACATTCTGTGGGACTCCGGAGTATCTGGCCCCCGAGGTACAAACACTTACACAGTCAGTGGTCAGGGATATTATTTTATCTCTTTAAACACAGCACAGGAAATACACAAGCCCTCTGTTCCAGGGTAAATTTAATATAAATGACTGTTTAATCTGTCTGTCACTGCTGGAAATGTGTTATGAGGAACAGGGTCACACTTTAGTTGTGCATTTTTAACATCTGTACAAAGATAGACACACTACTTCTGGTGCAGAGACATGACTGAGCACAAACTTAGTGGTTACACAGGAAATGGGGACCTTCTATCCATTTATGAAGATCATTTTTAATGGTGTGTAAGAACTTCCATTTTGATAATACAGTCAAGAGTTTGGCATATATAATATTGTAAATGGGGTCATTGCATAGGGATACTGTAACAGTGATGACTCATAGCATGATGATGTAATGATGATACAGTAACTGTATGATGTAATCACATACCAGGATGTTTTTTCCATCTTTTGAGTCATACACCCACCCCATGATTTCATTGGTTGACATCAGAAGAGGAGTAACATCACTGAACAGGAGCACTGCTGGTTCTGATTAACTGATTACTGAAATTAGTGATTGCAACATTTTTAGTATTTTAGTATTAAAATTACAAGACTGCTAAGAGTAATTATTAATCATGTACATGTACGATTAGGTGTTGAAGGATAATATAATTAATTATTGATCAATTATTAGAGGATTATGTTGTTGATTAATTATTGATCAGATATCAGAGGATAATCTGATTGATCGTAGAGCAGATATATGCGGATAATATAACTGAATGATTATGGATCAAGTATTGGCGAATAATTCATCATGTGTTGGACAATAACATGAATTATTATTGATCGGGTATTGGAGGGTATTATGATTGATTATTGATCAGGTATTGGAGAGTATTGTGATTATTGATCAGATATTGGAGGTTATTGTGATTGACTGTTTATTGATCAGGTATTCTGGGGTATTGTGATTGACAGATTGATTATTGATCGGGTATTGGAGGGTAATGTGATTGATTATTGATCAGCTATTGGAAGGTAACGTGATTGATTATTGATCAGATATTGGAGGTTATTGTGATTGACTGTTTATTGATCAGGTATTCTGGGGTATTGTGATTGACAGATTGATTACTGATCAGGTATTGGAGGGCATTATAATTGATTATTGATCAGGTATTCGAAGGTAATGTGATTGATTATTGATCAGGTATTGAGGGTAATGTGATTGATTATTGATCAGGTATTGAGGGTAATGTGATTGGCTGATTGATTACTGATCAGTCATTGGAGAGTATTGTGATTATTGATCAGATATTGGAGGTTATTGTGATTGACTGTTTATTGATCTGGTATTCTGGGGAAATGTGATTGACAGATTGATTATTGATCGGGTATTGGAGGGTATTATGATTGATTGTTGATCAGGTATTAGAGGGTAATGTGATTGATTATTGATCAGGTATTGTGATTGACTAATTGATTGTTGGTCAGGTATTGGAGGACAATGATTACGGAAGAGCCGTGGACTGGTGGGGTCTGGGGGTCGTTATGTACGAGATGATGTGTGGACGCCTCCCCTTTTATAATCAGGTACGACATACTATAACAACAGTTATTACTTTTATAAATCGAGACCATTTTTTTTTTTTTTTTTTTTTAAACTCGATGAATTTGAAATATTATCAAGACTTTTTTGCATCGAGTATTATTTGATTTGATTTAATCTTCATTACTGGCACAAATGATTGATCTAATTTATTCTGATGTGCATCTGTCTTCAGGACCATGAGAAGCTTTTTGAACTGATTCTGATGGAGGAGATTAAATTTCCCAGAACTCTCTCTGCTGATGCCAAGTCCTTACTGTCTGGATTACTCATCAAAGATCCCAACAAGAGGTCAGTGTGTGTGTGTGTGTGTGTGTGTGTTTATGATCCAGAATGAGAGATGTTTTTGTGTTAAGTCATTAATAATTACTGACATTTAGAAGTCAACAACTAAATGTAATCAAATCAGTAACATAATCATCCTGTCTTTTAATACTTAATATGTTTGTGTATAATGTGATCTCTTAATGAATTTTAAACTGCTGGTTTATTTGAAGGCTTGGAGGGGGACCGGATGATGCTAAAGAAATCATGAGGCACAGTTTCTTCACAGCGGTGGACTGGCAGGACGTCTATGACAAAAAGGTACAACTGAGGACAGCATCTTAGATTATCTGTGATCACAGGTACCTTTATTTATCTGAACAAGCAGAGGCATTGAGACAGTTCATCAACATTATCTCATTCATCTTACGTGTTAATGGTCAAATAAACACTAAAGAAAAATACAGATAAACCAACAAGTCAGCCTTACTTAGTCACTAATTGGTTATTTATCAATTGGACCATCTTGTCCCTTTCCTACTAACATTGATGTGCTGTGTAGCAAAGATTGCACTATTTTTAACTTGGCGAGCTGTAACTCTGGTGTGAGTCAGTGAAAGAACAACTAGATTCGATGCAACTGCCAAATTCGTCTGACGCATGTGTACGTAGGCCAACCATTAAAAATAGTGCAGATGGACTGCAAGAATGTCTTTTGTGAATGCCTAAATACTGTTTTATAACCCTTAAACTAGAGCCACCTGTATACATTTACATCCTACATTTGTATACATTTATACAGTTAGGTATACATATACAGTTTGTTTACATTTGTGTTGTACAGTATGCTTTTGTATACATTTTTAGTAGTATGTATTCATTTGTAAATTTGTATGGCTGTGTATACATACTGTATGTGCATTTGTACAGTTATGTATACAATACATATATAAATTGGTTTACATTTGTAGAGTTACGTGTACATATAGTACATTTGTACAGGTTCATATAAATATTTGGTTGTACGGTTATACTGTATAAATATATGTATACATAACTGTATACATATATTCATTTGTACAGTATTTATACATATATATATATATGTTAGTGCCTTTACTGTATGTATACATATATACATTTGTTTATATTTTTGCAGTTGTGTGTACATATATATACAGATTTGTAAACATTTGTATAGTTGTGTATAATTATACTGTACTTTTGTTTATATTTGTACAGTTATGTATACATACATTTCAACAGTTATGTATAGATTTTTACATTTGTAAACATTTGTATAGTAGTTTTGTATACATACAGTATATATTTGTGCAGTTACGTAAACATATATAAATCTGTTAATATTTGGTTTGTTTATAATTATACATTTGTTTACATTTGTACAGTTATGTATACATTTATACTGTACATTTGTATAATAATGTAAACATAATATACATTTGTGCAGTTGTATGTGTGTGTGTGTGTGTGTGTGTGTGTGTGTGTGTGTGTGTGTGTGTATATATATATATATATATATATATATATATATATATATATACACACAGATTTGTAAGCATTTGTATAGTTGTGTATAATCATATTGTACATTTGTTTACATTTGTGCAGTTATGTATACATATACTGTATACATTTCAACAGTTATGTATACATTTTTACATTTGTAAACATTTGTATAGTACTGTAAACATAATATACATTTGTTTACATTTGTACAGTTATGTATACATTTGTAAACATTTGTATAGTAATGTAAACATACATTTGTTTACATGTGTGCAGTTATGTATACATATACTGTATGCATTTGAACAGTTATGTATACATTTTTACATTTGTATAGTAGTTATGTATACATATATACATTTGTACAGTTATGTATGCATTTGTACATTTGTTAACATTTGTATAGTAATGTATACATACCTGTATATACACATTTGTAAACATTTGTATAGTTGTGTAAACATTTGTATACATTAGTTAAGTATACATATACATTTGTTTACATTTGTGCATTTACGTATACATACACTATATTGCCAAAAGTATTCGCTCACCCATCCAAATAATTGAATTCAGGTGTTCCAATCACTTCCATGGCCACAGGTGTATAAAATGAAGCACCTAGGCATGCAGACTGCTTCTACAAACATTTGTGAAAGAATGGGCCGCTCTCAGGAGCTCAGTGAATTCCAGCGTGGTACTGTGATAGGATGCCACCTGTGCAACAAGTCCAGTCGTGAAATTTCCTCGCTACTAAATATTCCACAGTCAACTGTCAGTGGTATTATAACAAAGTGGAAGCGATTGGGAATGACAGCAACTCAGCCATGAAGTGGTAGGCCACGTAAAATGACAGAGCGGGGTCAGCGGATGCTGAGGCGCATAGTGCGCAGAGGTCGCCAACTTTCTGCAGAGTCAATCGCTACAGACCTCCAAAGTTCATGTGGCCTTCAGATTAGCTCAAGAACAGTGTGTAGAGAGCTTCATGGAATGGGTTTCCATGGCCAAGCAGCTGAATGCTTCAGCATACCAAGAGATTTTGGACAATTCCATGCTCCCAACTTTGTGGGAACAGTTTGGGGATGGCCCCTTCCTGTTCCAACATGACTGCGCACCAGTGCACAAAGCAAGGTCCATGAAGACATGGATGAGCGAGTTTGGTGTGGAAGAACTTGACTGGCCTGCACAGAGTCCTGACCTCAACCCGATAGAGCACCTTTGGGATGAATTAGAGCGAAGACTGCGAGCCAGGCCTTCTCGTCCAACATCAGTGTCTGACCTCACAAATGCGCTTCTGGAAGAATGGTCAAAAATTCCCATAAACACACTCCTAAACCTTGTGGAAAGCCTTCCCAGAAGAGTTGAAGCTGTTATAGCTGCAAAGGGTGGGCCGACGTCATATTAAACCCTATGGATTAAGAATGGGATGTCACTTAAGTTCACATGCGTCTAAAGGCAGATGAGCGAATACTTTTGGCAATATAGTGTATATAAATTTGTTAACATTTGGATAGTTGTGTTTAATTATACATTTGTTTACATTTGTACAGTTATGTATACATACCTGTATATACACATTTGTATAGTTGTGTAAACATTTGTATACAGTAGTTAAGTATACATATATACATTTGTAGTTATGTATACATACACATTTGTAAATATTTGTATAGTTATGTAAACATATATATTTGTACTGTTATTCATACATATAAATGTTTGTAAACATTTGTTTATATTTATACATTTTTACACATTATTGTTTATTCATATGTTAGTTTCATGTTTTTTATTCTTTAATTGGAAAATATAGTTGTGAAAAGTGAACATTATAAAACAGCTTTCTTTTTTAATCTTTTATTGCTTTTCTCTGTCATCTCTCTCTCTCTCTCTCTCTCTCTGTCTGTCTGTCACGTCTCTTGTGTAGCTCGTACCGCCGTTCATGCCGCAGGTATCGTCTGAAACTGACACCAGGTATTTTGATGAGGAGTTCACAGCACAGACCATCACCATCACTCCTCCAGAGAAATGTAAGTGTGAGGTTTTCCCTCCCGCTCTCTCTTTTCCTGTAGACACTTCCTTATGGCACAGGAAGAGGAAGTTACATTGAGGTCTGAGCCGTACACAATGAAAGAGACGCTTTTTTCCTCGCTGTATTGAGCGTACCACTGTTAAAATCAGTGTACCACTTTTAGCTATCGCTAGGAAATTCATTTTTCATTTAGAGCAAATGGAAAACTCAATCAGTCGTCAGTTGATAGCGTTGAGTCCCATTCACACAGACAGCGATTTTTATCACTGGAGGTCACCAGGTCACTGTATTGTTTGTCGCTAGTAGCCTTTGCTGTCGCTGGTTGCTCTAACATTATTGGAGTGTTATTGATGCATAACTGGTCGTAACTTCTACAAATCTGATCACAAATGGGATTTTCCTATTTCCGTTAGAAATAAGATGTCATTCTTTTTTGACAAGGAATCTGTTTTCTTGCTGCTGAAATGAACATTCGGAATTGCATCAGTGCATAATGCATTAATAATAGTGAGATGTTTATATTGCATATCATATAGACAAGCTTGCATTGACATTTTTATCTGATCATCTCTCCCTGCAGATGATGAGGACGGGATGGACTCAGCTGATAGCGAACGGAGACCACATTTCCCACAGTTCTCTTATTCAGCCAGCGGGCGGGAGTGATGTCATCAAACAATGCCACGATTCATCCGATTCACCATTTACAAAACCTGCGTAGCCATGCTAGAAAGAGCCTCCCCTCTCTCAACCCCCTCCTATTCATTACCGATAGACATAGCAAGTTATTTTTGTTGCTTTCTTTACTTTTTTTCTTTTGATGTGGGACTTAAAAAAAACAAAAGGGGTTTTGCACAGTTGGGTGAGACTTGAGCAAGTCGACCCACATTTTAAAAAGTCTTGTACACTTTCTGCTTGTTTACAGATCATGGACAGTGTTTTTGGTCAAATGATCAGTATTGTTAATGACGACCTGATTTTCTTTTTTATTTTGCACTTGTTTAAGAGCCGTTGTTGGGAACAAACCAAAAATGTTGCCTTATGTGTGTGGATCTCATCTGTCAGACAGACAGATGGATGACAGACATGTAGTTAGGGTTATTAGACGCAGCACTAGTTCTGTTCCTGTGAGGCTCACAAATTAAATTTAGTTGATTTTCATGTTACACACATCCTCCTTTGGATGTGCTGGAGGGTTTTAATCTTTATCGATGTTTTCGATAAGAAGAAATATGTAAAAAAAGAGTGGGAAAGTGTATCAGAGAACACTAGTGTTAATATTTTTGTTTTTTAATCCTTACACTCTGATATGAAGGTTTATGTTACAAATACACAACTGTACAATAAACTGCCGTTACTGTAAGCTCTCTCAGGCAATTCAGAGCACAAGAGTGAATCTCACGAAACCTGGCAAGAACATGTTCCCATCATATTTCTACCCAAGTCATAAGATAGACATAAGAAATTATATTTTGCATAAAGAAAATTAAGTCTGTTTAAAGAACAATTAAGATTTTTGCCATTGTGACGTTATTTTTAACACAATTGAGCAACACCCCAATTTTCATTACCGTAATTTGAAAAGTATCTGATTCTCATTACTATAGTACGAAACAAAATAGTCATTTCAATTTTACAGTATTTATGTCATGATAGAACTGGTTGTACAAAACGCAATTTCCGCCAAATTTTCATTACCGTAATGTGAAAAAATCTCATACTGTAATACAAAAATAAAATAGTCATTTATACTTTAAAGTATTTATGTCATGGTAGTGTTTGTTGTACAATAATTTTGGCATTCTGACATTATTTTCATGACAATGAAGCACACCCCCCCCGCCCCCAATTCTCATTACCGTAATGTAAAAAAAAAAAAAATCTCATACTGTAATATGAAACTATAGTCATCTAAATTTTTAAGAATTTATGTCATGGTAGCATTTGTTGTACAATAATTTTGGCATTGTGACGTTTTCATGAAAATCAAGGACAGTTTTCCCCAAATATTCATTACCGTAATGTGAAAAAAATCTCACGAAGTTTGGCATTGTATTTTTTACGTGGCATTTATTGTACTGGCTTTAAGCGAATTTAAATAAAAATCATTGTATTACAATATGTTTCCGCTGTAATAAAGTAAAAAAAAAAAATATATAGTTTTAATGGGAATCACCTTTGACAATTATGTTATGGATGCATTACAGAAAAAAATGTGCTTAATTGTCATGAAAATAATGTCATAATGCAAAAATGTGCAATGGTCCTTTTTTTTTATTTTTTATGCAAAATATAATTTATTGTATTTTTCTTTTTTGTTTTGCGCTGAAATGTGACCTGGACATATTTTCATGAGATTCACCCACAAATCTACCCACCGACGGAGTGAAACCTACTCAAATATGATGTTTAATCATCTTGTCCTTTATTCCTCATATTTGGTTTGCTGAAGTGGACCACTTTGAACTTTATACAGTCTCCAAAACGGATTAAACCATTAAGGACAATGTGTAAGGACTCAATTTGGGTGGCGTTTCACCTTTACTGTATAGATCAACAGGTATGTCTCTCTCACCCAGCACAGAGAAAGACAACTCAACCACTATCCCTCACATCAAAACACAAAGAGTTAACTTATAATAGTTGGAGTAATGTCAAACTATTCCAGAAGATGTAAATACAAACCTCTCTATCTCTTTTTACCATTAACGTTACATTTATTATGATTTTTTGCATCGAAAAGTTACGATTCTGTCTCCTTAGGTGTGGAAATCGTATGGATGTGTGTTGTGTGCATTTAAAATCAATACCAAGTCAGATCACAGACTCATTATATGTGCAACTGAGCCATGCAATACCTGTGTGAATGACCCTTGACCCCGAAGCCATCCCAAGTGTGATGTACATATGCAATGCCTTTGTGATGCGTCACAGCTCAAGACAAACGTTGTGACAGTAATCATGTGTGAATTGATGGATTACAAAAATGAAAAAAACATGAATTGAAAAATATTTTCTGAAATGACACAAAATCATCGGAAGACGTGTATCTTGTGGATGTTTCCATAGAGACATGTTGCTATGGTTTCAGTCCCATCCTGTTTGTACCTGATCCAGTGAACCTTTTGGAAACCGCTGGTATTCTTCATAGCGAATGATATGAGTGTGTGTGTGTGTGTGTGTGTACGTTCAAGTTTATTTTCACGCTGTGACATTTGGTCTGGCTAACAGCAAATCCTCATTAGGTTTTCTAATGTTTTGTTTGTTTCAGCGTATTTTTGTACCATAGATGTAATTTAGTTGTATTTATTTTCGTACGTTGGGATGAAGGACGCTGTCGGACGCATTTATTAAGTGCTCTCTCTTTCCTTATTTTTTTTTTTACCTTTCCTTTAGTCATTTGCCTGTTTTGTTTTCATACCAAAACATTAAGGCAAGTGCCCGTAGTGGTCTTGCATTGCCATTTGGTAGTATTTATTTTAAGTTATATTAAAATGTTCAAATTTCTGCATATTTCCAAGTGGTTTTCTTTCTAGGTTCAAATTGTGATGTTTTTATGGTGTTATCTCTGTATTTAAGTAATTCTCAGTGTATAGACATAATTTTAGCAAAGGATAACTGTCACCATCTTTTAAAAGACATAAAAACAACCCTTTTTTAAAAGCCTAAAGTAAAATTCTGTTACTAATTTTAATATATAACAGCTTCATATGTTTAATACAAAAATTGGTGTCACTTTTAAACAAGGTTCTATTATGTTAACATTAATAAATGCATTAGATATAATAACTCCCAGCATTTATTAATTTGGGCAATGTTAATAGTAACTAATGTTAACACATATAACTTTTAATATAAATTTTATACGTAGAAATTAACAACGATTAATAAATACTGTAAAAGTATTGTGCATTGTGTTAAGTAATGTTAATGAATAAAAACTTATTGTAAAGTGATACCAAAAAATATTTTAAAAAACAGTATATGCTGTTATACCCAGTTTTATTTTGCAGTCTGCACTAAACGGTTTGAGCAAAATGTAAAAATAATTTCTTTCTTTTTTAAGTATTTTTTTAATGAGATTTTTAACACTGCTATTGTATTGAAAAATAGCACCTCCCTTTGGTAATCGCGGTCATTTTTGACCGGAAGGGTCAGCTGTGCAACTTTTTTTTTTTTTTTTTTTTTTTTTATGGTGATAATGATACCATTTTTTCTTCCCTGAAGTAAGAACAATAAAATTATGCATTTATTTTGGGATTTTATGCTATTTTTATCTTATTTACATTAATTTGCATATACAAATAAGCGCTAGATTTTTTTTTTTTTTTTTTACAAATTGAGAACCTACACTTCTATAAGTTGAAACATGAAGAAAATTTGAGAATGTGACATAAATTGGAGGCCAATTGCTGCCATCTGGTGAACAAACATAAATAATGACTTGAAAACCATGTCATGCCAGTAACAGCCAGTAGATAGCTGTAGCCCCCTACTGTGTAGTCTGATGGCTTGTTGTAAATTAATTTTATATTTTATCACAATATATGCATTGATATGTATGTAGACATTATCAAACTATTATTTGTCAAAGTTTAGCATTTTAAAATTGATTTGAAGTGTCAGTTTTTGCAGTTAATGTCATTAAGCTTGCAATCAAACCTGACCATGGTGTTACAAAAAGACACAGAATAAGCATTTTTCTACCAATAATTTATTTCAAACATAAAAAAAGTAAATGCATAATAATGTCAAGAAAATGAACATCAAGAAACAAAAATTAACTGCAAAATTCTGAAAATTCTGAGTATAAATCAGAAAAATCAGAGTAAACATTTTGCAATTTCAAACTTTCTATAGTAAAACTGTATTTTGCAAACGTTTGTGTGTGTGTGTGTGTGTGTGTGTGTGTCAGATTGCTTTCATCAGCTGGAAAACAACAGATGACTTGTAATGCCAACAATGACCAAAAGATGGCTCTACAGCTCCACTTATTGATGACCTGGTTGTGCGTGTGTGTGTGTGTTCTGCATTGTGAGTGTGTTATCTCATCCCTTCATTTCTGAGTGTGTGTGTTTAGCATTATGACTGATTTATTGGTTTTATATGACAAATGTAAAAAAAAAAAGACTCACCAGTTAATTTGTGTGTGTGTGTGTGTGTAAGTGTATTTGTGTGTGAGTGGGTGTGTATGTTTTGCACTGAGGATGTTTTAGAGTCTCACCCTGTAATTTCTGTGTTTTTTTTTTCTGCATTGTGGCTGATTTATTGATTATATTTGACAGATCAAATGAAAAATTGCTCTGTTTTTTGGTCTTTCCCATTCATCTTCCAAAGACTTATTGAATCAAGCCCAGTTTTTTTTTTTTGGTATGTTAAGATGGCAAATGGAGGAAAAGTCACCAAGTCTTGTTCTGCTCGGATAAATTTGGAAAATTTATTTTGGTCAAAAATGACCGAATAACATAGGAGGGTTAAAAATAAATTTGTGTAATATATTTAAATTTAGAACATCTAAAATGTAATTTTATTATGCAGTTTCTATATTTGCCTGATTTTTAAAGCAAAATGAGTCTAAAGATACATTCTTTCTTACACACTAAATGTCCATTAAACCTCAACATAACCCTCAGTATGGGTCTGTTTACATTCTGCTCTAACTGTAATCCCATAATAGAGTATATGCAGGATTTAACTTAAAACATACATATATTTAACCTAAAAAAATTTGTTTGGAAATCTCACTCCCCACCCCACTAGAAATCCTTTTTTATGTGACAATCGCACTACAAAATTACTGCCGGCTACTCTAACAAAAAGGAACATGACAATAACAAATTAAAACGAAATCAGGCTGTTTATTAACAAAAATGCATACAATGCATTAGGGTTCATTTAAGTTACTGCAACAAATGCCATTACAAATAAAATATCAAACTAACAAAAGTATAGCAGAAATACATAATTCTATAAAATTATTCTCAAACTGTAACAGGTATTTTTTGATTGTGTGGCTTTTTTTGTAATGTGATGTTGAGCTAAATTTCATAATTCTTAGTTCAAGATGTAAAGTCAATCTGGAATCGCAGGAGGCCAGTCAATATCTACTGACTGAAACAAAAAACAGGTAGGAAAAATCTTAGTCATCCTACTACTATTAATAAAGTAAAATAAAATGCAAATAAACAAACTGAAAAACCTCCACCCTGCATTCAAAACATTTCAAATGCAAAGCTTTTGGAACTTTTGTACAAAACGTATCTTTAGTACATGTTTTAAATGAAGAAACAAACAAACATAGAGCGAAACGTACCTCGACGTCCAGCTCTAGAATATCAGCATCAGTTTTCATGAGGTCGCAGAGGTTTGGTTTAGTGCGGCCAAAGTCTCCGTGCACAAACTCTTTTATGTAACTGTCGAGTAACTCATTAAAGGAAATCAAGTTTCAGTATCGTAATATATCAGTTTTATTAATAGCTTAGTATGGAAACCCATTTTTAAACCACATGGATAACAGATCGCTCTTTGGTAAGTCATGTGACGTAATACATAGTCACATTTATGAGATAAAATGTCAATTATTTGATTTTAAGTCATCACTATGAGATAATAATTATGACAAATCAATGATGACTTTGAATCTAATAATTATGACAGCATATTTAGCTCATAATTCTGACTTTATCTCATGACTTAAAAAGTTATAATTCTGAGATAAATTATGACCTTTTTATTTTATAATTGGCCAGTTTGGGATAGTTCACACTTTCATCTGATAATTATGACTTACGACTTATTATCTCATAATTCTGATTTACTATCTTATATTTACGACTTCTCATAATTCTGATTTACTATCTTATATTTACGACTTCTCATAATTGACTTACTATCTTATATTTACGACTTCTCATAATTGACTTACTATCTTATATTTACGACTTCTCACAATTCTGACTTACTATCTTATATTTATGACTTCTCATAATTCTGATTTACTATCTTATATTTACGACTTCTCATAATTCTGATTTACTATCTTATATTTACGACTTCTCACAATTCTGACTTACTATCTTATATTTACGACTTCTCATAATTCTGATTTACTATCTTATATTTACGACTTCTCATAATTCTGATTTACTATCTTATATTTACGACTTATCTCATAATTCTGATTTACTATCTTATATTTACGACTTATCTCATAATTCTGACTTACTATCTTATATTTACGACTTCTCATAATTCTGATTTACTATCTTATATTTACGACTTCTCATAATTCTGATTTACTATCTTATATTTACGACTTCTCATAATTCTCATTTACTATCTTATATTTACGACTTCTCATAATTCTGATTTACTATCTTATATTTACGACTTCTCATAATTCTGACTTACTATCTTATATTTACGACTTCTCATAATTCTGACTTACTATCTTATATTTACGACTTCTCATAATTCTGATTTACTATCTTATATTTACGATTTATCTCATAATTCTGATTTACTATCTTATATTTACGACTTCTCATAATTCTGACTTACTATCTTATATTTACGACTTCTCATAATTCTGACTTACTATCTTATATTTACGACTTCTCATAATTCTGATTTACTATCTTATATTTACGACTTATCTCATAATTCTGATTTACTATCTTATATTTACGACTTCTCATAATTCTGATTTACTATCTTATATTTACGACTTATCTCATAATTCTGACTTACTATCTTATATTTACGACTTCTCATAATTCTGATTTACTATCTTATATTTACGACTTCTCATAATTCTGACTTACTATCTTATATTTACGACTTATCTCATAATTCTGACTTACTATCTTATATTTACGACTTCTTTTAATTCTGACTTACTATCTTATATTTACGACTTCTCATAATTTACTATCTTATATTTATGACATCTCATAATTCTGATTTACTATCTTATATTTACGACATATTTTCTTATATTTTATCTCACATATATGACTATATTTCGTAATTATAAGATATTCTCATTATGACTTTTTATATAAACTTAACTTTTTATCTCATATTTATGACTCACTATCTAATTTTGACTTTTTAATCTCATAATTATAAGTCATAATTATGACTTACTCTCTTGTAATAATTTACTACCTCAAAGTTATGACCCTTTGGGCCCTATTTTAAGAGTGCACGCATTACATGCAACGCAATGCTTTAAGTCATAAGCGCAAAGTCAATGGACATGGCCAGGAAATTTTGGTATTTTCGTACAAGCATGCACTAAGTCGAGGCGCAAGTGGGTTTGGCGAAATCATACACGCAATGCGCAAAAGGCGTGACCAAGTGCAATTTAATTCTGACGTTCTTCTCCGATTATTCCAGCGTCTGCGATAATGATTAAACAAAGACAGCACATTCATAAGAATTTGGTAGTGTAAATGGACAGTATGCAATTAATTAAATAGAAATATGGACTTACGTTCTTTTGTGCATTAACTGCATCATTGTTGAATGTCAGGCATATTTCTATGACAGTGACACGCTCCTTTTATATGCATTTAAAATGCAATTCTCATCAGAATTTAGATGTAGGCTCCATTAAATTATAGAGAATGTAAGTATTATTAATCATTTTCATCTACTGACACACAAATCATGTCTAGTATTAACAGTGATTGTATCGGAACGCACAATCACTTCGACATTGATTTTGAAAAATTAAATTCATTTATTGAAACACAAACAAATGAAACTAAATATATTTCTAAATTCAAATTACACTTCAAACGAAATGAAAATATAATCAAAATAACGAAGTGGTCAAAAAAATCATAACAAATCCAAACATTTTACTCTTTCCAGCTTCTTCCACCGACCCCTTTTGCAGTGACTTAAAAATGACCCAAACAATAAATACAAATAAATAAATACAAATAGAAGTTCAATCATAAATACAATTTTAAATATAAACATAATGATAATAATGAAAAAATAAGCCATGAACTTTAGATTGTATTAAACTATCTCATAATTATTATTTTGTCTCAAAACGGCTACGTTCCACTATATTTTAAGAATTTGGACATGAACTTTATTACCACCTGCTGGTGAAATCTCCAAACTCCAAATGCAGGAACTGAGTTTGGACTTTGCGCTGAGTTAAGAGGTGGTATTTTTTAATACCTAAGATATTTTCATTACTTTTTATCTTATAATTACAACTAAAAATTCTGACTTTTTATCTCATAATGACTATCTCATAATTATGAATTTTATCTCTCAAAATTATGACTCTGAATCTAATAAATCTGAATTTTTAACTATAATTTTACTCTCATAATTAAAGACATACCAAAGCATATTTTTTTCACGTGGTGGCAACAGGCTTCCACAGGCTTAGAATAATAATTGCGAGTCGTACGTTTTCACGAGGACATAAACAAACATGTGCGTGTGTCTAAGGATACGTCCCGGCCTGTGGGCAGAGCTTTAAGGAGAAATGATGCGTGTCCAAGAAAGAAACACTCATAGAGTGTATGAGTCTCTGTCGGACCGCCAGCGGCCGGCGATGAAGAACTCTCAATGGGGTCTTCTGGGCAATCTTCAAATCCTACACACACACAAACACAGTCAGACAGGCAAAATTGATCAGAACCTCTCCTGTCTTTTGTCACTGATGTCATGTTCAAATGTCCAAGAGTATGGACAGATACTGAAGACCTTGATGTTTTCCAAAAACTCCAGGTCAGTGCTGGAGATGGCTTTGTGTGTCCAGATGAGGGCGCTGTAGGATTTCGTCTTCTCCTCTTCACCCTCTTTCATGTGACTCGTTGCTTCCCTGCAAGAAAACACACACACACACACACACACATACCTTAAAAGGAATTGTTCACCCAAAAATGAAAATTCTGTCATCTCCTCACCCTCGTGTTGGCTTATATGTGACACACACACTCACCTGGTGACAATCTGTAGGTCTCATACTCTAATTTTGTCAGACGACTGGTTGATCGTCTGTAAGACAGGAGAGAAATGCACAGATCCATAAAGTTCTTGAAAATGTAATTGTTCATTGTCCGAGAACCGAGAGAGCTCATGTTTGAGGGTGAGAAAATGAACAGAAAATGTCTCTCGTTCCCATTAAGATGCGTGAGAAAAGGCTGAAAGGCCTGTTCACACTAAGTTTGAAGCAAATGACCGACATGACACCTATAACACATATAAACCAGCAGTTTATTGGATCCAGTAAAAGGTTTTTACCTCCTGCAGTTGTTTGATCTCAATTCTGTTAAATTTAGCTTGGTGCGGGTTCAACAACTCCATAGCGAAAGGCCGACCTGAGGAACCCAGATATGACAAATATAAGAAATATCATTCCACAAACAATTGCATAACCACATCTGAATGTTAAATCATTTCTGCCATACTTAAAGCAGGGCTCCAGACTAACATTTAAACATGCTTTGAGAATTACGGAGAATGTGTTTAAACAAAAATGTGTTTTACCATTTCCAAGAGTCCTCACGTCCACATCCTCCCGTCCTGATGAAGAGAAGTTAAAACCTAAATGCAAAAGAGACGTGAAACAACGGTAACCCTCCAACTGCATGTTTAAGACCGTTTCAAACTCACCGTCAGCTCTGAACGAGGAGAGGAGAGGTGCAGCGATCAGCTCCTCCACGGATCCCTCCATCCGTCTCTCTCCATCTATCACCCACGGAGTCTGTGGAAGCTCCCGAGAAAACTTATTATACCGACCTGCAGACAGACAGAGAGAGAGACTTTGTATTTGTTTACCTATCAACACATGGGAATCTGAGTTTTAGTACTGGTTTAGATGTACCTGCTATGAAGACAGAACTGTGGAGACATGTGGTGTCTAGTGGTGTACTTATAGTTTTTGGTTTCTTCGGTGGACAAGGGTAATGTCTGCACAGATTAAAACCAGATCACTAAACCAGAGAACATTATAATACCAACATACCAATGTGTAGAAGAAAACTCAAAACTCTGACCTGCTAAACTTCTCATCAGAGATCTTTTCAAGAGCTTTCACCACTGCCATCCTGGTGACGATAGACTGATTGACACAGAGTAAATGGAAAACAACAGAATTTTTTTTTTCATCTCCAAAACTTTTAAACACATATTAAAGTATATTAATTTCCATAGTTTTAATCAGGTTGATTCAGCGAACTGTTAAATTTGACATGAAACAGCAGTCACAACTAGGACTGTCAACCGTTTTTAATTTTTTATCAAATTAATTACATGATATGCCGATTAATTAATCGAGTTAATTGCAATTAATTGTATATTAGGGATGCACCGATGAATCGGCCGCCAATATTTATCGGACAATTATTGACCAAATTTTAACCATCGGCAAATCGGTTTTAAGCATGAAACAAGCGATATAAAAAACCTATGATTTATATATAATTAATTATCATCACACTTTGTTTTGTTTTGTTTTTTCTCCCCAATTTGGAATGCCCAATTCCCAATGCGCTCCAAGTCCTCGTGGTGGTGTAGTGATTCGCCTCAATCCGGGTGGCGGAGGACGAAACTCAGTTGCCTCCACGTCTGAGACCGTCAATCTGCGCATCTTATCACGTGGCTTGTTGAGTGCATTACTGCGGAGACATAGTGCATGTGGAGGCTTCACACTATTCTCCGCGGCATCCCGCACAACTCATCACGCGCACCACCGATAGCAAGAACCACATTATAGCGACCACGAGGAGGTTGCCCCATGTGACTCTACCCTCCCTAGCAATCGGGCCAATTTGGTTGCTTAGGAGACCTGGCTGGAATCACTCAGCACACCCTGGATACTCGCTGAGATACCCAGACCCCCATCATCACACTTTGTTAAGACTCTGTGAATAATGAAGAAGCCACAAAATGAAGAAGGGCTGGCACTCCTAATAACATGTCATATTTAATTTTTAATCATTCTCGTTCTCACATTAATGAGGAAAAACCATTGTTTAAACATGACAGTTGTGAAAGCGGCACTTACCTAAACATGATGAGGTAAATCAAAAACGCTTTGAAACCAGGTATGGTTGACATTGGTATGGTATCCATTAAGGCTGCTCGAATGATTAAGATTGAAATCGCAATAAGGGCCCTTTCCCAAATGGCACACTTGATGTGGACTTGCGGTTTCGTGGCCTTCATTTGAAAAACATGGCAGATGAGGCGATGATTAATTGCGGATTAAAAATTTACTGATTGTCAAAGTGGATCACTTGCTTATCATGTGTATAAAGTATCACTTTTAAGTCTCGTGTAGAACTGGTTCAAAACTTTGTTCTATTTAATTTTCCAGAGATATGGAATTACTCCTGTTCAGTTTATTGAATTGTTTTTCTTGGGGAAGCTTCGCGTTCATAAAAGTAAGTAACATAACAGTTAACCTTTGCTATTGTTGTTTCAAAGGGGATTTTAGAATTATTGTGAGTCTCTAAAATATCAAGACAGGAGAGAATAATGTAATGCACATGGCTGTAGCTTGTACGATTCATTATATTTATTGATATAGCAACAATCGGTCTAACAGTGATATTTATACCTGCAGAAGTGTGTATTTTATTACTATTTTTGCGAATATATGGTGGTATGTTCTTTCTATAAATTTGACTGTTTTTAAGCACCTGCCTGTAACCATCCATGAGTCTAAATCATGTTTATTTGTTCTCTAAAGATTTAAAACGATGGGGTTTTGTTGCTGTAGTTATACTGTATGTGCGCTTTGTTTTTCAGAGGTTCTTTATTAAATTATCTAATGCTTTATTCTCAGTGTGTTGCTTGAAATTTAGAGTTTGAAGTGTTCCTTTACTCTATCAATGCCATGACTTTTTCAAATAATAATTTGTACATAAAACAATGTAAAAAATGCATCATCTGATTGAAGTCTTTAGATCTGTCCCAAATGCCCTTTTACCACTCATGCCCCCTTGTGGACTTGCTGACTAGCGCCCCATCGGTCTGCACTCGCTTACGTCACCTAAGTCTGCACTCAGAGGAAGACCGCAAGGGTGGAGGGTGCCATTTAGGACAGGGCCATGGTCTTGCGTGATTACTAAACCTTGAAAAACAGACTGCATTCAGTTGTTAGTTAGCGCTTCAGTCAGCATTGTGTAAGCAAGCGGCGCCCTCTAGCGGTGTGTATGGCATTATCCAATATACCACAATGAAACTCAAAAGGGCATTTTGTTCCTGTGGTAACCTTTTTTTTCCATGATGTGGTTGACATTTCCGTGGAACTGCCCAACATATGTATATTATGAATTTATGATGTTCTATTACATATATACTGTACAAACATGTAAAACACTAAACAAATATAAATAATAAATACAATTAATATAATAATTCAGTTAAATAAAATACTTAACATTATTGTGGCAGACAAGTACAGTATTGATAATACAAAATAAAAAGTGACTTTAGAAAGTAATATTTAGTTTATTTCCATCTCATTGAACAACGTGTGGTTTGTTGCTTGCACAACTGTATTCGTGCTTACTGCCCCCTGCTGAAAACATGGAAGCGGTATTCAAGCTTGAATTGCTCTGATGGTAGGAATATTCCTTATTACTAGTTAAATGGACAGCCCTAGTTGCAACGCATGCACAACTTGCATAATTACACTGAATTCTGAGTAAAACAGAATATTTAGTGGGAAATAATGAGGGGCGGGACTTGATTATATCCGACAGGATTTGATTGGATCATAAAATGTTAGGCTATGATATTAATGGTTAATATTACTTTTCACCACCCATGTCGCCTTGATTACACTAGCACAAAAGAAAGTAAATTCTGAGACGGAGCAAGTTATTACACTTCGACAAACGATTATGAAAACATTTGTTTACTACTACAGACTACAGTCATACCGCTTTGTTTTTGGTGGGTTTGAAACAGTCAGGACAAGTGGTCGCTCTGCAAAAGAGAGAAAAAGACAAGATGAGCATTAATTAAAGCAATAGGTTGTGAGAGGCTGTGCATTACAGTGATTTTAAACAGTTAAGGGATTGTTCTTTGGCATGATGTAAAGTGGCGTAATAAAATAGAGTGTACCACGTCATAGGCGTGCGTTATCTGCATTTTAAAACGGCTTCAAACTTGGTTCATCCAATCAGAATTTATAAAATATGATTTTGGTTTGTTTATTCTTTCAACACTAGGGATGCAACATGTATTGCCACTGATATTTATCAAGCAAAGAAAAGCTTCGGTTAAAAACCGTGAAATGTTTTATTTACATGTTGCACGTGTCTTCAGTTCCAGTACATTTCGTTAGGGTTAGCACCCAGGACGATACAATTCAACCCTTTGCTTCAATTGTGCTTGGGGGGGGCAAAGAAAAGTTTTTTTTTTGGTTAAAATTAGTATCAGAAAGTTTATATCAGTGCATCCCGACTCAGCTCTTTATGCATTATCATCCCGCTATATACTGTACCCCTCCATCTCTTGGAATACCTACAGGAAATGACAGTCCTCCTCTGTTTCTGGGTGTGTAAACCCCACACTCACTTCAAACGCACTCTACAGATCAAAGAACAGACAGAAGATGGACAAAATAAAAAGAGAAAAGTAAGAAATACTCACGTGCTTACACAGTCCGAGGAGAGACTTACAATGGCCAGTACAGCAGCTCCCAGATCTTAAGGCCGATCTTTCCCTGTACGGCCCACTTGAAGGCGTCCTTCACCTGGATGACATCATCTTTCCCCAAACACATGCTCTTCTCCCTAGAAAAACAACATCTCATGAGGTTCTAGCAAACTGCAGCTGCTAGCACTGATGACAAATGTGTGCTGCTCGCTAACGCACGTACCTGACTTCCCATTTCACGTGTAACCAGCAGGAGTGCTGTAGCAAGACAGAGATCGAGAGAGACTATTATAATAAAAATATGTGGCATAATACAGCGGTCGCATGTGGAGATGTGACAGACCTCTCTGACGGACAGCTGAGCAGGAAGAGAGACGGTCAGCACCAGACGGTCAAACTCATACTGCTCTTTTTCACAGCATCTGAAATCTGCAGACAAATAAAAGAAGTACTGCACTGTATGTTTTTCATTTATGGATGAGAGCAACTATCTACAAAATATCTCATATGGAAATGGTGACAGAATTGTAATTTTTTTAAGTGAATTATTCCTTGTATGGAAGCCCTAAACCGCAAGGAGAAAATCATTTTACTAGGCGAAAAAACTAGGCTTAGTGCCTTCCTGAGCCCATGTCCTACAAAAAACATTTTCTCTGGCAAATTTTTTTTTCTCTGATTATTGTTTATACTAATATTTTTTCTCTGAAAATTTGTTTTCTCAGAATTGTTTTTCTTTCCGAAATTTTTTTCCTTGAACATTTTATTTCCTCTGAAATTGAAAAGATGGGATTTCATGAATTAGAAGACTGTCTAGCATTATCAGGTCTTGACATTAAGCATTGTCATGTGCTTGTCCTCCGGACAAGTAAACTGGTCGTTCACTTGTCCGAGTAAAAAAGGACATTTAAGTTACATGCTCAAGTAACATGTCAAAGTTTATGTTGTATATTTTTCTAAAACCACGACCGATGCCTAACCTAATAGTGTACCTATGCAATCAACTCAATTCTCTGCAACAGAAATGTAAACTGCACTGGGTAGGGGAGGAGACTGCTCACACTTCTATAGAATGAGATCAACCATGTACAATATAGGCTATACATTATCACAATGCCAAAATCTCAGGAGTCTGTAGTGAAATTTGATGATTCTCAATATCAGCTTCAAAACCACAACAAATAATAACACTAATATGTTAATTATGGAAGAATGATTTCAGGTTCTTAATTATTCAAGACTAGTAAACATCAGTAATAAAATAACAGTAAGAAACAGCAATGAATAGAAATAGATTAAAAATAATAGAACACATTTTCAGTGTTTTTTTAACAGCTTTATAAGTTTTTAACAGCAGTTTCAAGTATTCAAGTAAACATTCAGAATGAAATGCAACATAAAACTACTACTGGTCTTCACTGTGTGATTATAATACATTAATACTTTTTAAAGCTACTGAAGTTACTCAGTGAAGAGCAGTGAGTGTTTTCTTGTTATGATTATTATAATGACACACTAGACAGCAGCAGGTCTGTTATCTTACATTTATTACAAATCTGATATTTTATCATTTTCTCTGCTGTTTACGTTCACTTTAGACATCACTCTCTGTGTTTACATGAATACCTCACAGAGACGGGCATTTTGGCGGACTTTTGAAATGTATTTGACCGTTCAGGTGTGCATTAGCATGAGCATGTTCAGCACACACACATACGCTGCCTGTCAATCAAACAGGGTGCAGCTGTTACTAGATCACTAGTGAATTATCAAATTACGCACTCTTCATTACTGTCAGCAGCAGAATAAGAATATGAAGTTTCTTATAAGTGACACAGGCCTACCATCATAAATATAGCCGGGTATTGATGTTTTAATCAGTCTGCTGGTCCGGTCAGGCAAGTAAAATTCTCTTTCACTTGCCCCTTCAAAAATCCACTTGCATTAATGTCGAGCCCTGATTATGTTTTTTTTCTTGCATAGATTTGCAAAAACATCTTGTTATTGTATCATTCTATAACTACAAATCTATAAATGAACAGGTAAAGTACCACAGACATTCTGTCACCTTGTAAGCATAAGATTTCATGCTTACTGATAGTGGCACCTGGTGGCCAAGGTTGGTACCACATGCTAATTGTTAGCTAGCAAGAAAAATAAATTCTTATGTGTTGCCTCTCAAGGAGAACAAACATTCAGAGAGAGAAAACTATTTCAGAGAGAAAAAAATAATTTTTGCCCAAGAAACTTTTTTTTTTTCACCTTGCGGTTTCAGGGCTTCCGTATCCTTTAAATGTACTGAATTAAATGAGTGTTTTCCACATCAGAAAGCTTTCTGAGGAGTATTATTAAGCATCAGCAATCCCCTTGTACCTGTTTGGCATGACTGTGATCACAGAAGTTCTGCAGTACTCCAAGACACACTGGACAAATATCCAGATCTGTCTTTGGCTCTGCTGGCGTGACGGAATCTTCCACGCTAACATTGTCTTCTATTTTCATGCGTTTGTTCGGCGGGTCTTCGGACTGACCCTGATCATATGCATTATGGGACATTTCCTCGCTGATGAAGACAAGAAGCTCTCTGTGTATATCCTACAAAGGGAACTTACATTAATACACAACACACTCAAAATGTTTTTCTATATGAATGCTTTAACGGAGGTTAACAGTGACCTCATAGGGCTGTCTATAAGATGAGTAGGTTCCTACACAACAGAACCGGAGAACACATCTCGCACAGCAGCCAGCATCCAACAGCTTTCTTACAATGGGTCGATCTTTCTCTTTAAGGGAAAGCATACTGCAGAGAAGAGAGAGAGGGAGAGAGAGACAGAATGACGCTCTAAACTTTTTGTTTTATTATGAATTAAGAGCATTACAAACAATCATATCCATATAAGTAATGTAAATACAAATTGAAACAAATAAAACGTATAATAAAATCGCTCACTAACATTATCTGCGTAAAGTTACATTCAACACTGTGATTACAGGGTTTCGCTGTCATGAAAACGAAGTTGTAATACTGAATATAACTACACAGATAAGGTTAGAAAGCGGTTTTATCACACTAAAAGCATGTTAACATGTATACTGTTTACATCTTGTGACCATCATTTTTAAATAATGAGTATTTTAGCATTAATGGACTGGCCCCATTAACTTCCATTGTAAGTGCCTTAATGTAACCGCAATTTTTGCTTTTTTTTTTTTTAAATAACAGAGGAACTACTCAAAATTATTTTTGTGGAAATCAACATTATGTCACAAATTCTGTTGGTTAAGCTTAACTTGTATTGAACCCGGAATATTCCTTTAAAGGGATAGTTCATCTAAAAATAAAAATTCTCATCATTTACTCGACCTCATGCCGTCCCAGATGTGTGTTACTTTCTTTCTTCTGTAGACCACAAATTAAGATCTTTAGATTTTTCTGCAGGTCCATACAAGTGAATCAAAACTTTGAAGCTCCAAAAAGCACATAAAAGTAATCCATACGACTCCAGTAGTTACATTTATATCTTCCGAATCGACATGATAGGAATGGATGAGGAAGAGATCAATATTTAAGTAATTTTTTACTATAAATCTCTACTTTCGATCAGCCCTCCTATGCGCATTCCCGAGAGGACCTTT
This sequence comes from Myxocyprinus asiaticus, assembly GCF_019703515.2. Classification (NCBI taxonomy): domain Eukaryota; kingdom Metazoa; phylum Chordata; class Actinopteri; order Cypriniformes; family Catostomidae; genus Myxocyprinus; species Myxocyprinus asiaticus. The sequence continues at coordinate 3,637,893 of NC_059350.1, forward strand.
CTTTTTTTTGCAATTCGCATTCTTCGTGCATATCGCTAACTTTTGGGCAGGGAGTAGAAAGACAAAAAAGGAGGGATAAAGGAAAGAAAAATAATAAATCATATTTGCACAACAGCCCAGTAGGTGTCGATATGCATGAAGAATGCGAATCACCAAAAAACAAAAGAAGACCTCTCGTGAATGCGCATAGGAGGGCTGTTTAAAAGTGGAGATTTATAGTAAAAAAGGATTGCATATTGATCAGTTTCTATGACACCTATCTTATCAATTCTAAATACCTACAGACAGAAATTAAAATCTGCTAAGCCTGTATTAAGGACTGTAAAGTGGTCGCCAATGAAGCAGAGCTGGAACTACAAGCCTGCTTTGACTGCACTGATTGGAGTGTTTTTGAAGCTGCAGACACCAATCTGGACAAGCTCACAGATACTGTTACATCATATATCAGTTTCTGTGAGGATATGTGCATTCCTACTAGGACTTATTTAACATTTAACAACGACAAACCATGGTTTACAGCGGAACTCGGGCACCTTCATCAGGCCAAAGAGGATGCTTACAGAGTTGGGGATAGAGTCTTGTACAATCAGGCCAGGAACACACTGAATAAGGGACTCAGAGTGGCTAAAAGAAGATACTCTGAGAAGCTGAAAAACATGTTTTCAGCTAACGACCCTGCATCAGTGTGGAGTGGCATGAAACAACTTACGAATTACAGGACTCCTGCCCCCAACCCTGTGGTGGACCAACAACTGGCTGACGACCTGAATGTGTTCTACTGTAGATTTGAAAGGCCCAATCTCACACCCCACACCCACTCTGACCTTCACTTCACACAAACACAAACACCTCCTGGACCCCCCTCCTCCCCCCTCCTGCTACTCAACCTGCACTTAAGATCTGTGAAGATGATGTGAGCCGCGTCTTTCGAAAACAAAGGATAAGGAAAGCACAGGGCCCAGATGGCATTTCACCTGCATGTCTTAGATCCTGTGCTAACCAGCTGGCCCCCATCTTCACACCGATCTTCAATAGATCACTGGAGCAGTGTGAAGTCCCATGCTGCTTCAAATGTTCCACTATCATCCCCATCCCAAAAAAACAAAAATCACAGGACTTAGACATCTGTGGTCATGAAGTCATTTGAGAGACTGGTGTTGGCCCACCTGAAGGACATCACTGGACCCTTTCTAGATCCCCTTCAATTTGCTTATCGAGCAAACAGGTCTGTGGATGATGCAGTCAACATGGGATTGCATCATATCCTGCAACATCTGGACAGACCAGGGACATATGCAAGGATCCTTTTTGTGGACTTCAGTTCGGCTTTCAACACCATCATCCCAGCTATACTCCAGTATAAATTACACCAACTCTCTGTTCCCACGTCTATCTGTCAGTGGATTACCAGCTTTCTGACAGACAGGCAGCGGCTTGTGAGACAGGGGAAACTCACTTCCAGCACCTGTACAATCAGCACTGGTGCCCCCCAGGTATGTGTGCTCTCCCCACTACTCTTCTCCCTCTACACCATTGACTGCATCGCCAAGGACCCCTCTGTCAAGCTCCTGAAGTTTGCAGACGACACCACTGTCATCGGCCTCATCCGAGATGACGATGAGTCTGCATACAGAAGGGAGGTTGAACAGCTGGCTGTCTAGTGCAGTCAAAACAACCTTGAGCTGAACACGCTCAAAACGGTGGAGATGATTGTGGACTTTAGGAGGAACACCCCAACACTGACCCCCCTCACCATTCTAAAGAGCACTGTGGCAGCAGTGGAGTCATTCAGGTTCCTGGGCACTACCATCTCACAGGACCTGAAGTGGGAGACCCACATTGACTCCATTGTGAAAATGGCCCGGCAGAGGTTGTACTTCCTTCACCAGTTGAGGAAGTTCAACCTGCCACAGGCGCTGCTGATACAGTTCTACTCAGCGGTCAATGAGTCTGTCCTCTGCACTTCAGTAACTGTCTGGTTTGGTTCAGCTATGAAATCGGATATCAGACGACTACAAAGGACAGTTCGGACTGCTGAGAGGATTATTGGTTGCCCCCTGCCCCCCCTTCAAGAACTATACACTTCCAGAATGAGGAAAAAGGCTGGAAAAATCACTCTGGACCCCACTCACCCTGCCCACAAACTTTTTGAACTGTTGTCTTCTGGCCGACGAGCTCTGAGCACCAGAACCGTCAGGCACAGGAACAGTTTTTCCCCTCAGGCTATCCATCTCATGAACAGTTAAAACTGCCCCTTTGAGCAATAATTAATGTGCAATACACAGCTTAGTCTTTTTATATTATCCAACACATCCAACCTCTTCTGCCATTACATTCCCTTGCACTGTACATAAACGATTTGTATTTAGATTTGCACTACGTATGTGTGTGTATGTATGTATGTATATGTATGTATATATATATTCATATATGCGTATGCATGTGTATATATATATATATATATATGTATGTGTGTGTGTATGTATGTATATATGTGTATGTATGTATATGTATATATATGTACATGTGTATATATATATATATATATATATATATATATATATATATATATATATATATATTGTCTATTGTGTATTCTATATATACTTTTTTCTTTTCAATATTTATCAAGTTTTTATTCAATTTTAATTATTTTTTTAAAGTCTTGTAGCTGTTTTTGTATTGTTGTGTACTGGAAGCTCCTGTCACCAAGACAAATTCCTTGTATGTGTAATCATACTTGGCAATAAAGCTCATTCTGATTCTGATTCTGATACATGGATTAAACCACTGAAGTCGAATGGATTACTTTTATACTGCTTTTATGTGCTTTTTGGAGCTCCAAAGCTCTGGTCACCATTCACTCCTACAGAGCTGAAATATTCTTCTAAAAATCTTCATGTGTTCTGCAGAAGAAAGAAAGTCATACACATCTGGGATGGCATGAGGGTGAGTAAATGATGAGAGAATTTTCATTTTTGGGTGAACTGTCCCTTTAAGGGCGTTTGTGGTAAGACTTAAAAACAAAATAAGACAGTTATTAAACCTTTGATGCGTTTAACATGACAATGTCTCTCTGAAAACAGTAAATGCACCACAAGTCAGCTTACCTTTACTAGACCACAAGAAATCAGCCCAACATCAACAGAGATACACAGTGACACCTGCAACTCCAGCACACGTGTTTATCAAGACAGCTCACGATATCTTTATATATAAACAAAGGTTATCCTAAAGCATAGAAACTGCAGTAACCATATATTCAAGCAACTTAGCACAACGCAGCTTGCCGTGCGTTTATGTGGGAGCGATGCTGTACAGCTGACATCGTATTTATTTATGCTGCATCTGTCAAGCATGGCATATTTTAAGACACCCTTCTACGTCATCATGGGGTCCTTTCTCTGCTGCCGTCGGATCTGGAAGGTTCTGTTCGGAATCTCAGAGCTGAACTTCATCTGCACCCATCCGAACCGCACAGGCGGCCTAGAGAGACAGGGGATTGTCCATTCCCTTCAGTGATTCCTGACGAATAAAACAACATCAATATTATCCAAGATGCCGGGGGCCATAGCGGCTGCAAGTGCATTTAAAAACAAAGGAGGCGCGTATGTGGACCGAGACAAACCCGCCCAAATCCGCTTCAGCAACATCAGTGCGGGGAAAGGTGAGGGATTACACCTGAAAATATATTTAAAACTTTCATAAAGACTGAGTGCTTATTTATTTCGCTGTTGCATCTGTTGCCATGCCACGCACTGGAAACACGAGTCAATAAATGCCGTATAAACCGTTATAATCATGATCACATGCAACATTCGGCCTTTATTAGAGCAAAATTAGGATTGTTTGTCATTTAAAACCGTGTATGGCCACTTACATGTTTCAAGCTCAGTTCCTGTCACAAAGCACACAGTTTGGCCTCCTTATAAGGTGCGAAGTGTATTTGCAAGGATCGTTTACACCTAATAAGGCTTCTTTAACGCTTGTTCGACTTTCGGGACATTTTAGTTTTTTCAATCATTTTGGCTGTGTTAATGCCAACGGCATACATTTTGGCAAAGGTGTGTATTTTCTGGGAATTTTGATATTTCAACCTCAGTTCATATAATACATCTATAATACACTGTGTACACAAAATAGTTACACTCAGGACCTTCAGGACAAAAATGTCCCCATTGAAACCCATTAAAACTGCCATATTTGATCCCAGTGCCATTAAAGTATAAAATCATGAATTCTATGATATTATGCTTTCATTCTGGAGCCCTGGCTTTAAAATTTACATTTGTAATATTTTCCACCAGATGGCGCCATTTTTCTCATGTTTAGCCTATGGAGCAAATACAAGCTTTTCCCCTATTTTCTGTTTGCTGTATTATATTATATTTATATATATATATATAAATGATGCTGATAAAAGTGTGTGTGTGTTCTGGATGTCAGAGTGTGTTTTATATGTGTGTATTGAGAAATTTGTGTGTGTAAAAAACAAACTTGCATTTAAAGGGTTAAAATCCTGAAAATGAATGAATATTTGGTAGTTATGATCAGGACTGATGTTGGTTAAAAAATTAACTAATTGAAAGTGGAAAATAATATTAATATATAATATTATTATGGCAATTTTTTGATGGGGACATTTTTGTCCTCCTCCGAGTAACTTTTTCAAATTTACCCACAAGGGTTAAAACCGTGTATGGCCACTTACATGTTTCAAGCTCAGTTCCTGTCACAAAGCACACAGTTTGGCCTCCTTATAAGGTGCGACGTGTATTTGCAAGGATCATTTCCACCTAATAAGGCTTCTTTAAGTCTGTCATGTTAAACACATTCATTTTTAGTTCATATTACTGTATAGCAGTTGTGCATTGTGTTATGGGTGTGGCAGCAGGTGTGACGATTGAACTTGTCTTTTTTTTATTGACAGCTGTTGCTGATGCCGTCAGGACGAGTCTGGGCCCTAAGGGCATGGATAAAATGGTACAGTTGTCTCCTGACACCTTGTTTTAAAGCTCAGCGTGTTTTGTCTCGCACTGAGTGGATGTGTTTGTTGTTGCAGATTCAGGATGGGAAGGGAGATGTCACCATCACTAATGACGGAGCCACTATCCTCAAACAGATGCAAGTGCTGCACCCAGCTGCTAAGATGGTGAGACGGGCCGTAGAAAAGTGGGGTTTTCGTTATAAACCTTGTCAGCTTGGCTCATGAATATTAATTGGGTGACGTAATGTTTTCAGATGGTGGAGCTGTCTAAAGCTCAGGATATCGAGGCTGGTGATGGCACCACATCAGTGGTGGTGATTGCTGGAGCTCTTCTGGATTCTTGTTCTAAACTGCTACAGAAAGGTAAGGCCAAGTTGGTATTAAAGTCATATATTTACTCTAATAATTATAAATGTTGCATGAAAGTCTGTGTTTCCTGGCAGGAATCCATCCGACCATCATTTCTGAGTCATTTCAGAAGGCTGTCGATAAAGGTGTGGAGATCCTGACCTCCATCAGTCAGCCAGTGCAGCTGAGTGACCGAGAGACTCTGTTGAACAGCGCAACCACCTCCCTGTGCTCTAAAGTTGTGTCTCAAAACTCCAGTCTGCTCGCACCCATGAGTGTTGACGCTGTCATGAGGGTCATCGACCCCACAACTGCCACCAGTGTCGACCTCCATAATATCAACATCACCAAGAAACTCGGGTGAGACGAGAGCGTACAAGGCATCAAACAGGAACATTGAAAACACTGCATACAGCAATGTAAATCTAAGCCTGAGCAGATGTAGGAAAATTACAGAATAAATGTTAAAGTTAATCATCTCAATATTTATGTGTTTGCATAATTTATATGTTAACCTCTTCAACTCTGGTGCATTTTTTGGCTGCCGCCTGCGATTTTTCAAACCCAAATTTAAAAGCTCACCTTATTGCATAAAATTGGTCTCATTTTACTGCCCCCTATTTTAAGAAGTTTTTGTTTCATCATATATATACACTATATTGCCAAAAGTATTCGCTCACCCATCCAAATAATTGAATTCAGGTGTTCCAATCACTTCCATGGTCACAGGTGTATAAAATGAAGCACCTAGGCATGCAGACTGCTTCTACAAACATTTGTGAAAGAATGGGCCGCTCTCAGGAGCTCAGTGAATTCCAGCGTGGTACTGTGATAGGATGCCACCTGTGCAACAAGTCCAGTCGTGAAATTTCCTCGCTACTAAATATTCCACAGTCAACTGTCAGTGGTATTATAACAAAGTGGAAGCAATTGGGAATGACAGCAACTCAGCCATGAAGTGGTAGGCCATGTAAAATGACAGAGCGGGGTCAGCGGATGCTGAGGTGCATAGTGCGCAGAGGTTGCCAGCTTTCTGCAGAGTCAATCACTACAGACCTCCAAAGTTCACGTGGCCTTCAGATTAGCTCAAGAACAGTGCATAGAGAGCTTCATGGAATGGGTTTCCATGGCCGAGCAGCTGCATCCAAGCCATACATCACCAAGTGCAATGCAAAGCGTCGGATGCAGTGGTGTAAAGCACGCCGCCACTGGACTCTAGAGCAGTGGAGACGCGTTCTCTGGAGTGACGAATCACGCTTCTCCATCTGGCAATCTGATGGACGAGTCTGGGTTTGGCGGTTGCCAGGAGAACGGTACTTGTCTGACTGCATTGTGCCAACTGTGAAGTTTGGTGGAGGGGGGATTATGGTGTGGGGTTGTTTTTCAGGAGCTGGGCTTGGCCCCTTAGTTCCAGTGAAAGGAACTCTGAATACTTCAGCATACCAAGAGATTTTGGACAATTCCATGCTCCCAACTTTGTGGGAACAGTTTGAGGATGGCCCCTTCCTGTTCCAACATGACTGCGCACCAGTGCACAAAGCAAGGTCCATAAAGACATGGATGAGCGAGTTTGGTGTGGAAGAACTTGACTGGCCTGCACAGAGTCCTGACCTCAACCCGATAGAGCACCTTTGGGATGAATTAGAGCGAAGACTGTGAGCCAGGCCTTCTCGTCCAACATCAGTGTCTGACCTCACAAATGCGCTTCTGGAAGAATGGTCAAAAATTCCCATAAACACACTCCTAATCCTTGTGGAAAGCCTTCCCAGAAGAGTTGAAGCTGATATAGCTGCAAAGGGTGGGCCGACGTCATATTAAACCCTATGGATTAAGAATGGGATGTCACTTAAGTTCATATGCGTCTAAAGGCAGATGAGCGAATACTTTTGGCAATATAGTGTATATATTGGCCTCTGAATGGACTATAAGATCAATCTCAGGGTCATTTGCGTAGATACAACATATTATTATCAATAGTTGATAATATTTAGCAGATGATTTGTTTATCATGCTTTTTCTACTGGACTGCAATTATTTTTCTTGACATCTAAGATGTAACATCGGCTCATTTTAAAGAAAACAGCCTAAGGTTAGAGTTGATATAGAGTTTTTTATTAAATATCCATGTGATAAGGGTGAGCGATAAGCAAAAAAATTATATACTTAAATTCTTAACTTTTGCTTGATCAAACCAGCCCGTCTGGCACCAACAATCATGCCACGGTCAATCACTGAGATCACATTTTTTCCCCATTCTGATGGTTGATGTGAACATTAACTGAAGCTCCTGACCCATATCTGCATGATTTTATGCACTGCACTGCTGCCACATGATTGGCTGATTAGATAATTGCATGGATGATTGTTGGTGCCAGATGGGCTGGTTTGAGTATTTCTGGGATTTTCACACACAACAGTCTCTAGAATTTACTCAGAATGGTGCCAAAAACAAAAAACATCCAGTGAGTGGCAGTTCTGCGGACAGAAATGCCTTGTTGATGAGAGAGGTCAACAGAGAATGACCAGACTGGATTGAACTGACAAAGTCTATGGTAACTCAGATAACCACTCTGTACAATTGTGGTGAGAAGAATATCATCTCTGAATGCTATTCTGAGATGCGGGTTGGCGCAGTTTTGGTGGCACGAGGGGGACCTACAAAATATTAGGCAGGTGGTTTCAATGTTGTGGCTGATCGGTGTATACCACCATACTGCCCAGCCCTAAACTGTGGTGTTAGGGCTACAAAATAAACTGTTCAGATACATTCATGGGAATGAGCTTTCGTTTGATGTATGAATTGACTATTAATGTGCTATGTGAAACACTTTTATTCATATGCATTCTCCTACATCACCTCTAGGTGGCGCTCATTTGTGATACACAGTTTTTAAGGCTTTATGTTAGATAAAATAACAAAATAAATGCAAAAGTGATGGTATTCTTTGAAAAGTTCAGGTTTTAAGCTTTTAAATGGTACCAAATATGAGTGACTTATGTATCCGGGGACCTTTACAATTTAAGCGTAAACTTATTACATGCTTCTAGCCCCGCCCAGTTGAAGGGGTTAGTGCACCATATGATGATGGCGGCTAATTTTAAATCGCCAACAAAAAGCCTTGGGGAGTCAAGTGTTTCTGTCTCTCCTGAAATGTTGACTCTTAATTGTGTCGTGTGTTTGCAGAGGGACCATTGATGACTGCGAGCTGGTGGACGGTCTGGTGTTGACTCAGAAGGTGAACACTGGCGTGTCCCGTGTGGAGAAGGCCAAAATCGGCCTGATACAGTTCTGCCTGTCCGCTCCCAAAACTGATGTACGTTCTAGTCACTATTCCAGAACCCTTTTACAAATGGCTGTATTTCTTACCATGGATTTGAATATTTTTTATTCTCTTAATTTTTAAAGAACTATTAGGTTTGTTGTGTCGGTTAAAAGTGAGATCATGTTTGTTGTTAATCTTCAGCATGTGCTGGTTTTAAAGATCATTGATTTAGTTGTTGTTGTGTTTGTGGATAGATGGACAACCAGATTGTGGTGTCAGACTACGCTCAGATGGACCGTGTTCTGCGTGAAGAGAGAGCCTACATCCTCAACCTCATTAAACAGATTAAGAAAGCCGGCTGTAATGTGCTACTCATCCAGAAATCCATCCTGAGGTGCACCACAAACCTCCGTCACACAACTCGCATATGGCTAAAATAATAATCCATAATAATGGCTAAAATAATAAAGACAACCAAAACTGAAGTAAAAATCTATATTTTTACTGAGCCCTACCCCTAAATGCTGAAATCTCTTTATTATGCTGTGACTCAATGTTTTGGAAATTCAGTAAAATTTGATAAATATGGTCATTTGCACATAATGAGAACTCCAGTGGAGCTCATGAGGGATCTATCAGAGGTTCTCATGATGTTTGTGAATGTGTGTGTGTTTCTCAGAGATGCTCTGAGCGATCTGGCCTTGCACTTCCTCAATAAGATGAAGATCATGGTGATAAAGGACATCGAGAGGGAAGAGATTGAGTTCATCTGCAAGGTACAACCAGCTGAAGCACTCTCAGCCAGAAACTAACGAATGCTTTTTTTGCATGCATAAATAAGGCCTATATCTAACATCACTTTTGATTATCAAATCTTTGTCTGCTATTTAAAGGGATAGCTCACCCAAAAATGAAAACTCTCATCATTTACTAGTACTCAGGTGCGTATGACTTTCTTCTGCTAAACACAAAACAAGGATTTTTTTAGAATATCTCAGCTCTCAGAATATCAGTGCAAGTGAATGGTGACCAGAACTTTGAAGCTCCAAAAAGCACATAAAGGCAGCATAAACGTAATCCATACGACTCCAGTGGTTAAATCCATGACTTCTGAAGCAATGTGAGAAACAGATCAATATTTAGGTACATTTTTTACTAAAAATCTTGACTTTAATATTTTTCTCTCGTGTTTGGTGATTCGCATTCTTCGTGCATATCGCTGCCACCTGGGCAGGGAGAAGAATTTATAGTAAAAAAAAAAAAAAAAAAAAAGGACGTGAACATTGATCTGTTTCTCACCCACACCCATCATAGCGCTTCAGAAGACATGGATTAAACCACTGGTGTCGTATTGATTACTTTTATGCTGCCTTTTAGGAGCTTGAAAGGTCTGGTCACCATTCACTTGCATTGTATGGACCAACAGAGCTGAGATATTCTTCTAAAAATCTTTGTGTTCTGCAGAAGAAAGAAAGTCATACACATCTGGGATGGCATCAGGGTGATCAAATGATGAGAGAATTTAAATTTTGGGGTGAACTGTTCCTTTAAACAGCAGACAAAGATTTGATAATCAAAAGTAATGTTAGATATATGATGCATATATTTAAAAGGCATTGAAGATTTTGTTTTTGTTTTTCCGGTGAATTATTTCTTTATCCTGTTTCATCAGACTATTGGCACCAAACCCATAGCTCACATTGACCAGTTCACTCCAGAGATGTTGGGCACAGCAGAGCTGGCAGAAGAGGTCAGCCTGGATGGATCAGGCAAATTAGTGAAGGTGAGATTGCTGATCTAGGATCAGATTTGACCTTTTTAGGACCTAGAATGTGGACGGAGGTGTTCTGATCCTCAATGTATTTTAAAAGTTGATATGATTTTTGCTAGACTCACTTGATAATGTCACCTGTCCTTGTTTTGACACTCATGTGGAGAAACGTCATGTTTTTGGCTCTGTGAATGAATGTTTAGTTGATGTTCTGTGCAGACTTGTCTATCTTTACAGACAGATTACTCAGAATAGTATGTTTTCTTTCTGTTCCTGCTGTGTAATAATGGCAGTGTTTGATTTGGGCTTGTGTTTGTGTGTGTCTGTAGATCACAGGTTGTGCCAATCCTGGAAAGACCGTCAGTATTGTGGTCCGTGGTTCTAACAAGCTGGTGATTGAGGAAGCAGAGCGATCCATCCACGATGCCCTCTGCGTCATCCGCTGCCTAGTCAAAAAGAGGTAACAAATGACCTTAACTTGTTAAGGTATTCCTCAATATTAAAGCCAATAAAGGTCTTCTTACCCTCTAGATATTGAAACATCCTTATTACTTAAGTTATAAGATTCTGTATTTATTGGTATAAAACATTTTAGAGCTTATCAGTTGATTAACTTTGTTGTCTTGCAGAGCTCTGATTGCCGGGGGTGGAGCACCAGAGATCGAGCTGGCACTGAGGTTGGCAGAATATTCCCGTTCACTGGGTGGCATGGAGGCGTACTGTGTGCGTGCCTATGCCGATGCCCTCGAGGTCATTCCCTCTACTCTAGCAGAGAACGCTGGTCTTAATCCCATCTCCACGGTAACAGAGCTGCGTAACAGACACGCACAGGGGGAGAAGACGGCCGGAATTAATGTCCGCAAGGTGTGACTTAAAATAGTGCCTCTTACTGACAGATGCCTGTAACTACTAGCAGGTTATGGAAGTGTCTGATGTCTCTGTCTGTCTTTTAGGGCGGGATCTCCAACATCCTGGAGGAGCTGGTAGTTCAGCCTCTGCTCGTCTCCATCAGCGCTCTCACCCTCGCCACGGAAACGGTCCGCAGCATCCTGAAGATCGATGATCTTGTAAGTGATTTGTCATATCTAGTTAGTCTACCAAAGTAAATACTTAAAGGGGTAGTTCACCCAAAGCCAGTATGACTTTAAGTGGAACACAAACGGAGATGTTAGGCAAGAGTGTGAGCCTCAGTCACCATTCACTTTCATTGTATGGAAAAAAAAAGATGCAATGAACTTGAATGGTGACAGAATTTTCACTTTAACATTAAGAAAATATATTTTACCTCTATCTACTTATCCATCTCCTAAAAAAATTATAAATAAGTCAAACAATCTTGATGACACGCTCAAAATATACTGACATTAAATGCACTGAACCAGCACTAATTTCCTTTCATTTGCTCTTCAGGTGAATACCCGATAAAGTGTGCATGAATGTGATTACTGAAGGAAGACCTTACACCACTCTAGCGTCCTGTTAAGACCAACTGCTCTGTTGTTTTCTGTAGATGTTACCTTGAGTAATTTAATAAAACATGTTTTTGTTTTTTACACGAAAACTCTCGCCTTTTGTCTTTATTTTTATTTTTTTTTACCTTGATACAGTACGTGGTATTGTAATTTAAGTGGTACTCGACATGGCTTGGTGTTAATGCAGGTCAGTGTAATCTTATTAGGTAATCGCAGGCAAGGCAGTGCTCAGAGGATGGTGAAAATCAAGTCTGAAGATTTGAGTTTGAATTAAGTATCCTATGATTTAAATTAAAACATACTTGTATACACTGGGAAAAACACATTTTTGCTGCTTGTTCAATTTACTTAAACTAAAGTAACACAATTTCATTGCGTTTTATACATTTAAATTCGTAAAATTAAAGTTTACTAGATCAATTTGAGCTGGGACTACATGTTACAACACTTTTTGTGGTGTAAATGTAGCAGTTATGAAACTGGGCAGGGGATTTGCTTTGCATGGGACTCGATAGGGAGAGTAAATGTTAAAATTAAGTGTTTTTGTGCATGATTAATAGAAAGGGGGAGACATGTTAGTGTTTAATTGTTGGAGATGTGGGGGTTACCATTGTTGTGAAGAGTGGAGCTTGAGCTAACGATGAGGACGGGTGGATGTTGCACGTGAAATGTATTTCTTGCTTCATTGAGTAAATGTGCTAACCATAACATAGTTCGTAAACTACACTCTAGTGATTCCAACCAGCATCTATTCAGTATGCTAACATTCACTAGTTACTACATAAAGAAAAAAGAGATTTGAGTTGCATTGACGTCTAATTTTGTTGGGTTTACCCAATTCAACTGGATTCTACACAAAGTGTTTGTGTTGAGATTACATGGTAATTTTAAGTTAAGAACACTCATTTCAAACATGTGGGACCAGTGTCCACGATTGAATCAAGTTCAGCCAAAGAGCTATTTGTTTGAGTGTTTATTATAGTTTTCATGAAACGTGTAAACGCTTGCTTTTTCTCCACAACTCCATTTTGCCTTTTTGTAAAAAATAAATAATACTATTGCAATATTCTTTTAGGTTTCATTCAAGCAATTTTTAACTGTGCTTTATTTTTCCACTGGGCACAATTGTTACCAAGGATAAAGCATGTCCTTTAAAGGGATAGTTCACCCAAAAATGAAAATTCTCTCATCATTTACTCACCCTCATGTCATCCCAGATCTGTTTGACTTTCTTTCTTCAGCTGAACACAAATGAAGATTTTTAGAAGAATATTTCAGCTCTGTAGGTCCATACAATGCAAATGAATGGTCATCAGACCTTTTGTAGCTCAAAACAATCACATGAAGGCAGAATAACAGTAACCCATATGACTCCAGTGGTTTAATCCATGTCTTCTGAAGTGATATGATAGCTGTGGGTGAGAAACGGATCAGTATTTAAGTCCTTTTTTACCATAAATCTCCACTTACAGATGTGAAAGTGGAGATTTAGAGTACAGAAGGGACTTAAATTTTGAATTAAAGTTTTTCACCCAAACCTATCATATCAGTTCAGAAGACATGGATTAAACCACTGGAGTCGTATTGATCACTTGTGTTTGTTTTTGAGTTGCCACAGTATTCAATAGACTGGCATGTCTTAAGGTCAATATTAGGTCAAAAATGGCAAAAAAGAAACAGCTTTCTCTAGAAACTCATCAGTCAATCATTGTTTTGAGGAATGAAGTCTATACAATGCTTGAAATTGCCAAAAAACTGAAGATTTCATACAAAGGTGTACACTACAGTCTTCAAAGACAAAGGACAACTGGCTCTAACAAGGACAGAAAGAGATGTGGAAGACCAGATGTACAACTAAACAAGAGGATAAGTACATCAGAGTCTCTAGTTTGAGAAATAGACGCCTCACATGTCCTCAGCTGACAGCTTCATTGAATTCTACCCGCTCAACACCAGTTTCATGTACAACAGTAAAGAGAAGACTCAGGGGTGCAGGCCTTATGGGAAGAATTGCAAAGAAAATCCACTTTTGAAACAGAAAAACAAAAAGAAAAGGTTAGAGTGGGCAAAGAAACACAGACATTGGACAACAGATAATTGGAAAAGAGTGTTATGGATCTTAACCCCATTGAGCTTTTGTGGGATCAGTTAGACTGTAAGGTGCGTGAGAAGTGCCCGACAAGACAGCCACATCTATGGCAAGTGCTACAGGAAGTGTGGGGTGAAATGTCACCTGAGTATCTGGACAAACTGACAGCTAGAATAACAAGGATCTGCAAAGCTGTCATTGCTGCACGTGGAGGATTTTTTGATGAGAACTCTTTTAAGTAGTTTGAGAAGTTCTGAACATTTTTTTTAATTGTAATAGTAATTTTTCATGTTATTAATGTCCTGTCTATACATTGTGATCAGTTGAATGTCACTTTGGTGAATAAAAGTACCAATTTCTTTCCATAAGTGCAAAATCTGTACATTATTCCAAACTTTTGGCCTCCAGTGTATATATACAGTGCATCCGGAAAGTATTCACAGCGCTTCACTTTTTCCACATTTTGATATGTTACAGCCTTATTCCAAAATGGATTAAATTCATTATTTTCCTCAAAATTCTACAAACAATACCCCATAATGACAACGTGAAAGAAGTTTGTTTGAAATCTTTGCAAATGTATTAAAAATAAAAACGAAAAAAAATCACATGTACATAAGTATTCACAGCATTTGCCATGACACTCAAAATTGAGCTCAGGTGCATCCTGTTTCCACTGATCATCCTTGAGATGTTTCTACAACTTGATTGGAGTCCACCTGTGGTACATTCAGTTGATTGGACATGATTTGGAAAGGCACACGCCTGTCTATATAAGGTCCCACAGTTAACAGTGCATGTCAGAGCACAAACCAAGCCATGAAGTCCAAGGAATTGTCTGTAGACCTCCAAGACAGGATTGTATCGAGGTACTGATCTGGGGAAGGGTACAGAAAAATTTCTGCAGCATTGAAGATCCCAATGAGCACAGTGGCCTCCATCATCCATAAATGGAAGAAGTTTGGAACCACCAGGACTCTTCCTACAGCTGGCCGCCTGGCCAAACTGAGTGATCGGGGGAGAAGGGCCTTAGTCAGGGAGGTGACCAAGAACCCGCTGGTCACTCTGACAGAGCTCCAGCATTTCTCTGTGGAGAGAGGAGAACCTTCCAGAAGAACAACCATCTCTGCAGCACTCCACCAATCAGGCCTGTATGGTAGAGTGGCCAGATGGAAGCCACTCCTCAGTAAAAGGCACATGACAGCCCACCTGGAGTTTGCCAAAAGGCACCTGAAGGACTCTCAGACCATGAGAAACAAAGATTGAACTCTTTGGCCTGAATGGCAAGCGTCATGTCTGGAGGAAACCAGGCACCGCTCCTCACCTGGCCAATACCATCCCTACAGTGAAGCATGGTGGTGGCAGCATCATGCTGTGGGGATGTTTTTCAGCGGCAGGAACTGGGAGACTAGTCAGGATCGAGGGAAAGATGAATGCAGCAATGTACAGAGACATCCTTGATGAAAACCTGCTCTGGACCTCAGACTGGGGCGAAGATTCATCTTCCAACAGGACAACGACCCTAAGCACACAGCCAAGATAACAAAGGAGTGGCTCCGGGACAACTCTGTGAATGTCCTTGAGTGGCCCAGCCAGAGCCCAGACTTGAACCCGATTGAACATCTCTGGAGAGATTTGAAAATGGCTGTGCACCGATGCTCCCCATCCAACCTGATGGAGTTTGAGAGGTCCTGCAAAGAAGAATGGGAGAAACTGCCCAAAAATAGGTGTGCCAAACTTGTAGCATCATACTCAGAAAGACTTGAGGCTGTAATTGGTGCCAAAGGTGCTTCAACGAAGTATTGAGCAAAGGCTGTGAATACTTATGTACATGTGTGTTTTTGTTTTTTTTTTCATTTTTAATACATTTGCAAAGATTTCAAACAAACGTCTTTCACGTTGTCATTATGGGGTATTGTTTGTAGAATTTTGAGGAAAATAATGAATTTAATCCATTTTGGAATAAGGCTGTAACATAACAAAATGTGAAAAAAGTGAAGCGCTGTGAATACTTTCCGGATGCACTGTAGGTCCTATACACAGTATATTATTTTTTTCTATGTATTTTTTTTATGTGCGGGCTCCCGCAGCTGTAACGTCATTTAGATGTATCAGTGATTGTCCGGGGCGAGAGACACTGATATGGAGAAGTGTCACCACACTAATGTTCTGGTGACATCCTGCCTGAAGACACCGTTAGATCACTGCCGTGTGCACCCTCCGGACTCTTGGACAACAGAGACTACAAAAAAGAGGAAACTGATTGGAAAAAGGATTTTATTGGGATAAAAGTTATTAAACTGCATTTGTAATCAATTACACCATGAAAAATCTGTCCAGTTTAAGATTATTTGCAAGTGCATGGTGATATTGCATTGACGCCTGCTGAGGAACAAACAAACGAATAGAAATAATGGGAATTGTTTTGGTTTTAGTGGAAACAATAATGTTCCCTGTGGGTTTCTACTGGTAATGTGTTGGCATCTATTGGTGGCATGTTATATCATCTGTAATGGAAACCAATATAAAACAATAAATAAAGAATCTGTTCTAATGGTCCTATTATTATTCAGCAGAGATGTCACTTTCATTTGATGATTTTTCGAGTTTTAGTCTATATCCATGGGCAATCAACGTTGACAGTAGTCTGTGTTTTTGTGTGAATTACAAAGAATTCGTACATTTTAGCTAATTACTTCATTTGGGTTGGGGAACATGTTTTTGAAGATGTTAAAAACAATAGTTACGTAATAGACTTGAGGTGGTTAAGTAAGTCAAAAGATGAACCTACTTTCATCATGAAAGCATTGTTCTATAGTTCTGCCATACATAGGTGTAATTTAAAGGTGGGACGAGTGGGACATGTCCCTACCACTTTTTGAAATGGCTTTCATCAAGAAAGTGTCTAATGCAGAAGAAACTTCTCCAGTTCTTGAGCGGGCGTTTCCATTTCGTTTGTGTGTTATAATCATGTTATCAAGTTAATTATGTGGAATATTTATCTGAGATCTTAAATTGGTCATCAAGACTGACAGTTTATCAAAATAGTAAAAGATTATTTGACATTATCTGCACATAAACCTAATTAATATTCATGAGTTTCACCACTTCGTGACCCCTCCCACCCAAAAAAATGTCCCTAGCACTTTTTAAAACAAAGTGATGCTTCTATAAGCATATTATCTTGATTATGAAGAAAATGCCATGTTATTACCCAAATACTGGAAAAATCACTGTTTATGCATTAGAAAGTATTACGGTTCCATGCTATGTGTTAGCTATACTATGGGGATAAAACCAGAAACTGGCTAAATCTGACAAAACCTCACTTAGGTTCTCAAATTAGATGCAAAAGGATATAACAAAAAATTAAAGATCGGGGTGGAAGGTAAACTATTAAGAATCAGTCAATAAAATATCCATCTTGATCGACCGCTAGTCTGAATATTAACAGGCACATGTCCCGCTCAGTGTCTGGTTGCAGTTGTGGTAATAGCCTCGTCTGTAGTCATTACAGTTAGCTTTATTGCAAAGTAAATATATAAAATGGTGTTGTTTTGTGTTAAATACAGTAAAGAACTTAGAGAATCTCCTGTGTGACTGAGGAACACAATCTGCCATCTGGCACTTAAACTCACAGACCTGCAGATTAACAGTTTATACACACACACACACACAAACTTGTTTTTATGTCATTGTGGGGACTCTCCATAGACTTCCATGCATTTTATAATGCATTTAACCCTACCCCTAAACCTAACCCTCACAGAAACCTTTTTGCATTTTTACATTTTCAAAAAAACATCATTTAATATGTTTAATAAGCCATTTCCCACGCGGGGACCGCTGGCTGGGCCCCACAAGGTAGGTGATCTCAGGTTTTACTATTCTTGTGGGGACATTTGGTCCCCACAATGTAGTATAAACATGTACAAACACACACACACATCACCTACTGACTGGACATTAGTCTGATGTATTAAACACAGGCTTTTACAACCAATACTCTTCAATTTTACCACCTAAGATAATGCTGAGAATAGATTTTGAGTATTGCAATTTTCAAAACAGTTAATATTTCTGAAATATTTATACTGAATGACCTTCCATAATGAAGCAGCTCACATTTATGCATTTAAGTGCAAGAAGCTTGGCTTTGATATCTAATGATATTAATGCTACTGATAACAATATTAGTACATGTGCTCATAATTCGATGCACTGTAGATGCTAAAACGTTAGTTGCCCTTTTACGATGTGAATTATCTTACATAGTTTATTTATTCTAGATATTATTTGTACTTTTATGCTCAAAACAATGATATCCCATTAATCCATGACATGGACTGCAGTGTATGGAGTAGTGGACCATTTAGTAAATGTACTTAATTCAGTGTTTATTTCTAATTTTCCCACGTGAATCTTAATAGATGGAATATGACTCTGTATATGATTCGGGGGCTAACGACTCTCCAGCTAAAGATGGCAATCCTCTGCTAATCAAAGACTACCGCATGATGGCTGATCATATCGATCTCAGGGAATTGTACTTCTCAAATCAAGAGTACGACCATAAAGTAGAGCACCTGAAAAGAGCTCATCTCTTCAAGAAACTTGAGCTCCTGGAGACAATGCTGATCAAATCATTAGGTGAGTATACATTCACACTGGTTTTAATCAGTTTCAATTCTGTATTTCCAGCAATAACTTTCTGTTTAGAAAACGTTTTTGTCAAGTCATATTGAGGGTTTCTTTCATATGAATTTTTTTTATTTATTTTTTTATAAAATGTTTGAACACAAGTAAAAAAAAAAGTTCCTGTGATACATTATTATTCGTTTCTACCGTTAAACTACCCTACCCTCTCTCCTAAAACTGAGGATTAATTGTTCTATTCTAAAGGTTTTTACTACAGTGTGTTTATGTTTCGAAAAAATAATCTGTTACATGTTGTTTTTATGTTTGAATGAAATATTTTGGGCCTAAAGTTTTTTCCATCCTTATTGTTGAGCCCTGTGATATAATACACTGCCTGGCCAAAAAAAAAAGTCACATACTCTAATATTTCGTTGGACCACCTTTAGCTTTGGTTACAGTGCACATTCGTCGTGGCATTATTTCGACAACCTAATGCAATGTCACAACATTTATTTCATTCATAGTTGCATTAATTTTTGGCCAAGATCTTGTATTGACTACGGGAGAGTTGAACCACTCAACTTCTCCAGCACATCCCAAAAGCTTTCAATACGGTTAAGGTCAGGACTCTGTGGTGGCCAATTCATGTGTGAAAATGATTCCTCATGCTCCCTGAACCAGTCTTTCACAATTTGAGCCCGATGAATCTTGGCATTGTCGTCCTGGAATATGCCTGTGCCGTCAGGGAAGAAAAAATCCACTGATGGGATAACCTGGTCATTCAGTATATTCAGGTATTCAGCTGAATTAATTTTATTGCCGCATAACGTTGCTGAGGCTAGATCTGACCAACTGAAGCAACCCCAGATCATAACACTGCCTCCAGAGGCTTGTACAGTGGGCACTATAGATGACGGGTACATCGCTTCATGTGCTTCCCTTCTTACCCTGACGCACCCATTGCTTTGGAATAGGGTAAATCTGGACTCATCAGATCACATGAACTTTTTTCAGCAAACTGAAGTTTTTTTCCCCGATCAGCCTCACTAACAAGTGGGTTTCTTGTGGCCACACAGCTGTTAAGTCCCAATCCTGTAAGTTGTCATCACATCGTGCATGTGGAAATGCTCTTACTTTCACTATTAAACATAGCCGTGAGTTCTACTGTCGATTTTTTACGATGAGACTTCACCAGGCGTTTTAGTGATCTCCGATCACGATCATTTAATATTTTTTTCCATTAAGCTCTTGGTTCACCACTATCCTTCCAGGTTTTAATAATGTGTTGGACAGCTCTTAACCCAATTATATTTGCCCCTTCTGAAACACAGTAACATCTTTTCCACGACCACAGGATATGTCTTCCGACATGGTTGTTTAAGAAATGAGAAGCTACACACGACATCAGTTAAGGTTAAAAGAAATGTTGCCAGCTGAAACAATCACTGCAATAATGATCCAATCATAGGCTCTTAAGTATCTGCTTATTTAAATCCAAATGGCAACTATTTTTTGGCCAGGTAGTGTATAATAGGCCTTTATCCATAATCAAACCAAATTTGTATTTCTGAAACTGAAAAATATAACGAATATTTGAAATCAATCAGAATACATACAGATTTTCATTGATAACTTAGAAAAACTGCAGTGATTTCCTCATTAGGTCTAACTCTTTGAAAGGAAATTAAGAAATAAACTGCATTGTATTTTTTTCATTGAATCTGCAGTTCACAGCGGGGAAGGTCAAGTCCGATGTTAACTCGCATTCTGAAAAAAGCCCAGTCCGCTCTGGAGCTGCGGCGTGGTTCAGAACTCTCAGACGTGTCTGATGAGGAGCCTATTGTTGACTAAGATCAAGGAGACCACAACAACTACAACACCGAGAAAGATCTTCTCCTCTCACCCAAAGAACACATCAAGAACCTGTGGCAGGACCTCAGAGTGAAGAAGCTTTATCCACCTCAATGGCACCTGTGTTCATCCTCACTGCAGAGCCTGCCAGGAGACTGCCAAATGACCACTGACAAACCAAAGGGTAGGGTCAAGTGTAATCGACTGAAACAACATAGGACACCTGAAGATGAGGGTTGGAATACCAAAATGACAGTCTCCAAACCTTTTCAGATGACACTTCGAGAGGCAGAACTATGAAAGAAGGGTATAAAATCATGTTCCGAGATCGAACAAGAGAATGTGGATCTCAGACATCAACTGGAGGAGCTTACCGAGTGCCAGAGGAAGTTCTGTGTCAGCCCGGTGCCTGCACACATATGCATCCCATAGTATGAAGAACTGCAAGAGTGTGACGAGGAACGTCGCCGACTTTATCGAGAGAAGGAACAACAGAATATCCACTCCTCTCAGAGACCCTTTAGCTTTCTGGAACACGAACGGCTAAAGAAAGCGCAGAAAGAAACCAAGCTTCGTGAACAGATGCTCAAACTCGGTAAAGAGGAAGAGGAGAGGAGGAAATGTCCATTCAGGGCTAAACCCGTCCCACGTGCTGTGAAGGAGGCTGCATTAGGTGAGCAGCAGAAAGAGGAGGAGCTTTATCGGGCGATTGAAATGCAGATGCAGGCGGAAGAGTTGCTGCAAAGTGCCTCCATGCCTCTGAGCATGCTAGCTCAGTGAAAGACAACTGCAGAAGGCCATCCAGGCCAACAAGCAGGCCCACGCACCCACTGACCCAAGATCAACACTGAAGATCCAGACTTTGACGCAAGTTACAGGAGGTTTCGGAAGCAGTTTGACAATTGGAGAGACGTGCAGCCTGTGACGACATGCGAACCCTTCCGATTGCGCAGAACTAACATTGCCTCACACAAGGAATGCATCATTGCAGATATTGAGGCAGAGAATAAAAGCCCAACACGTTGGCCATTTGTGACCCCACCTGCCCTTTCGCCAAGGACGCCCTCCTCTTCTCTTTGCTCCTCACTGTCTGGATGTGGCCAAGAAACGGCAAGAAGCTGTGAGGTAACTGTGATGCCTAAGGGCAAATCCCGGTTTGGTACCAACCCAATCCTGCTCTAAACCTTTACCCTGCTAGTACTCAAGGAAAGTCCTGTGTCTACCACTTTTTTGGATTCCAAATTTTGTGCAACCAGTGACTATCCCTGTCACCGTGTCTCCCATTACTATCTCAAAAACCAACAAAAACAAAAGACTAGTTGTACATTTCAGATCCTGTTTTTGGAAAACCAGATTTGTGTGAGTTGTGTTTGTGTGAGTTTGTGGATATTCCTGAATCATCTTGCTGCCTTCAAGTCCTCCAGGCTACCCTGTCCTACTTATGAGTTTGGAAGCTGATGATGTGGGAAGTGTGTTGAAGTGATTTTGATCAGAATAAATTGGACATGTTGGGCAATTTCATATTTGTTTCTCTTTTTCGCTTTTACTTGTGAAATGTAGTTTTGTTACGAAGGCTTGTTGCCTTAACTGGCTAAATGAGCAGTATGAACCTCGAAGAAGGTTTATAGCTAATCTTCATCAAAAGTACACAAAATGGTTACAAAATAAATTGTACAGTCAACAATCACAATTAAAACTTTATTATGACCAATACCAATTTCTTTTCCTTCAGAATGTTGGAGCTCAAAGAAACATTGGTTATTACGACATAGGGTTGCCAGCTGTCCCATATTACCCAGGTCGTCCAGTATTTTGTGCATACTGAAGTTGTCCTGTACCTAAAGCCTACTGACAAAACGCTCAAGGGGGACACCCCTACCTGGATGGATGGATGGATGGATGGTGAAACGCTCAAGGGGGACCTCGTTCTGACATTGCGGCCATTGTGTCCTGCACTAACACACTCGAAAGCTCAAGTGTCCCATATTGAAGCATAGCAAAAAGTCAGTAACCCAACACTGCGGTGCCATGAAGGTGCACTCAATACGATCATTCACACATGACTTGAGGGTGGTATCTGTCCATTGTGCACTCCCATTAGCCTAAACCCTGTACCTGCTGGCTTACCATAGTTTCATCCCATTAATGGTGACCCTTATTCAGAAATTCCTACAGTTATGAAATCAAATCTTTACCCCTCTGAGTAGAAAAGTTCTAGAGCAGAGGAAGAGGAGGAGAGATGGAAGGAGAATCAAAAACACAGAGAGAAGAAACTGCAGAAAGTGATCACAAAGCGAGTCTAGGCAAACAACCCGCATGTGGCCCTGGCTCAGACATGCCAGTTGAAACTCAAAGAGTTCAGGTAACCTCTGCAACAGGAATTTGAGGAACTGTAGAGTTCCTACCCTTCAATTCCTTTAACCAGCACCGGTGGAACCCTCCAACGATGCTCCAGACACTCTTTAAAGGAGCCTTAAATATCTCATTTATACACTCAAGGAACTTCAAGATACATATCAAGTGGTTCTAAGTCTTCCTCTTATGATAAGGTTCCTGAAGGAGCCGTTGACAGTCCCTAGAGTTCTGCAGAGTACTTTTTTAGGGAACTGCCAGTTTGTCTAGAGCAGTGGTTCCTGGAGGCCTCCCAACACTGCACATTTTGTATATCTCCCTTATCTGACACACCCAGTTCAGGTCATAGAATCTCTATTAATGAGCTAATGAATTGAATCAGGTGTGTCTGATTAGGGAGATATCCAAAATGTGTAGTATTGGGGGGCCTCCAGGAACAGGGTTGGGAACCACTGGTCTAAAGGTTCTCCAGAGGGTTCTGCCGAGCATCTTTTAATTTTAACAGTGAACATCAATTTTGTAAATATTGGAAAAGAAACTGTGTTCAGCTGTGGACTTCTGCTGTGAATCGCAAAACCTGTAAATTCTGCATTATTAGTCCTGGTTCTTTATCAGGCCTGCATGAAACCTGCGGCTGCAGAAAACTGCAGATTGACACAAAATTTCAGTGAATGTCCGTCATTCGCAAAGTGGTATGCCCTTTGTGTGTTGCTTATTTGACTATACTTTCAGCTACCAACAAGAGTGTAGTACACTCGTTTAACACATTTTACCATGTTTACATCCTTTTCATAGACTTCCCCCCAAAATTGGTGCAGAAAACGTGAAACAAACGTACATTGTCTGGTCCAGTTTACAGTATATGCTGTGCAGTATGCAGTACACTAGTATTCCAAGCCCTAGACAAATTACAAATGTATTTAATATGGAGGTAAAGAGGATAGTGGCGTAATCTATACATTTGATCATTTGAAATTAATTGGCTATTGATACTGTATGTGAAATGATAATTTAAGATAGTGTTTATCAACCACCCCTGGAGTCGCAAGTTCGAATCCAGGGCATGCTGAGTGACTCCAGCCAGGTCTTCTAAGCAACCAAATTGGACCAGTTGCTAGAGAGGGTAAAGTCACATGTGGTAACCTACTCGTGGTTGCTATAATGTGGTTCGATCTCGGTGGGGCACGTGGTGAGTTGTGCGTGGATGTCACGGAGAATAGTGTGAAGCCTCCACACGTCCTACGTCTCCGTGGTAACGCGCTCAACAAGCCACATGATAAGATGTGCGGATTGACGGTCTCAGACGCGGAGGCAACTGAGATTCGTCCTCCGCCACCTGAATTGAGGCGAGTCACTACGCCACCACGAGGACTTAGAGCGCATTGGGAATTGGGCATTCCAAATTGGTGAGAAAATTGAAAAAATGATAGTGTTTAATAGTTTCTGAGAGTTTCTGAACTGTTTTCATGTACTCTTTCATGTAAAAACAAAAGAGAGGATCCTGTGGAGCATGCAGACCTGCAGGATCCTTTCCACGATGATTATCCAGACGATTGTGAAGATTACGACCATGAACAGGAGGGAGAACACATGGACAGAGATGAAGATGACAAACTAAATGAATACCATGACAGTGATGAGGTAAGAGGGAATGATATAGGACACTCATATGACGAGCTGGATTTTGATGAAGATGAGCAGGATGTCAGTGATCAGGGTGATGACATCATCAGTAAGCGAAGCCAGAGCAGCAGAGGTAGTGAGAGTAACAACAGTGGCTATAGCAACAGAAGCAGATCAGAAGTATTGGATCATAAAAGCGATGATGATGATGAGAAAAGAAAGTGAAAGAGAAAGTGAGAGAGAGTCTCAGTGGTGCTCCTTGTGGTGAGGACTGATGGTTTCCTAAAATGTGTCATTTATCATTCTTCTAATTACTTTAATGCATTTTTAACTAAAGGAACCTCATCAGGACTTTGTTTTTGGATACATGTGTGTAATAGAGTGAATCTTTTGAAACTTGTCAAAAATATGTCCCGGTCACATTTCACCCCAAAATAAAATGTGCTTAAAGAAAAAGAAGCCTATTCTTAAGACCAATAATTTAATTTAACGCTGCCCCCTTAAATTCTTTGGCCAGCTCATGAATAATTTATGATTTTTATTATTTATTTGAAAGAATTAAAAAACAGTTTCATGTCTATCCTTGTATTTTTCATCTGGTCGAGGTCGATTAGGGTTTTAGAAAGTAATTAGTAATAAGTAATGCAATTACATTTCAGAAAGAGTAATTAGTACAGTACAGTAATCTAATTACACTGTAGAAGATGTAATTAGTAGTTAGTAACTAATTACTTTTTTAAGAGTACTTACCCAACACTGAATAGGACCATATAAGATTTTTTTGCACTGTGAATAATTTTCATGACAGTGCAGCACCCCCCCCCCCCCAAAAAAAAGTAATTACTGTTATGCAAATAAAATAAATCTCATTCTCATAATGTCATGTGAAAAATCAATGATATATTATTTAAATTAAGCATATCATGTAGGATATGTTTGTTAATGCATACTGATTTAAATAATGAAATAATTGTATTAAATTCATTTTTACGTTAATACTGCATTGCAGTAAAGAAGAAAAGCATTATTGTGTAAAGTGACCAGAAACATTACAGTAATAATGAGAATTTGAGGGGAAAACGTGCTTAATTGTCATGAAAATAATGTGATTTTGGGATGAAATGTGACCTGGACATGAAATCTTATGCTGTTATTATTATTATTATTATGCCATGTTTCCTATCAGAATAGTCAGCTTTATTTAACAAAGGGCCCTGCATCAAAGTAATCATGTTGGTATTTTAATGGCCGTGTTAGTGGAATGCATGAGAGAAATAAAATAATTTGGAAAATAAACTCGTATCTTAAATATGCATATATGCATATTAAATAGTTTAAACATGCCACAAGCTAAAAATACACATCATGGTCAGTTTCTGTTTGTACATAGCAGGCAACATCTCAGTAATTTTCCATCTCCACGCGGTCCAGCCCACAATCACGCTGTGTTGCAAAGCCCGCCTCATACAAGAGACCAAGGGCAAATGACACGAGGGGAGGGATTTATCCTGACCGACAGCACCTCTATCCAATCGTAATCCAGAACGCCGTTCCCGTTGCTCTCCACAGCCAATCAGATGCAGCAGAGGGCGTGTACGCAGTCCAAAATTTTCCGCGGCGCTACGGGCTGAAAACTAAACCGAGATGGAATATGCCAGTCTGAACTGGTTTCAACCGGTCTTGCGTGTGATGCGTGAGACTGGAGAGCCGCTGGGTTACAGACTCTCACAGATATCTGCTTTATAAACAACGTTTTTTCTGCAGTAGATACAACAATAAACTAACGATTGGTTTGATGCTGTTGTTATGTAACGGAATGATTCGTTAAAGCGATTTATAGAGCGTTATACACAGAGCCAGATGAACTAGCACGAGCTGCTGACTGAGAAGAGACTCGGACTCAATTACTGAAGAAAATAATTAAAATATAACGCTAGACAGCTTGAATTTGACGCGATCAAACATTACATGCTCTGTGGTGTGCATGGCTATGTAGTGAGCTAACTAGCTGGATGCTCGGATTGGGATTTTGCCTAGTTTTGCACACTGTTGTTGTGTAAAAATGAGATAAAATAGACTTATTTTGTTATCTAAGGCATTATACCACATCTCATCGTGATACACATTTCCAGGACACGAAAGCTTAGAAGTGCTAAAACCAAAATCACATTAGTATCGTTGTTTTTTTTCTCAGCGAAAAGAGGAGCTTTGGTTAAAACAGGTAAGTTATGGGTTATTCTTGGGGTGTATATTCAGAATGAGTGAGATTTAATTTTATGTAAAAATTATTCATAAACTAAAGTGAGTTGAATGAAGTACTGGTTTGCTGACACACTGCAAAAACGAAAATGCGTTCTGTCCCTCGTCGCTCACCGTAGCTGCAGCTTCTCTGCTTAAATTCACGTGGGATTATAGTAAAACCAGTTCGATTAGTGTTTATCTGCGATCCATTGACTTAAACGTGTCTATTTACTTGCTTTTCTCTTTTAGAAGCGCAAGAATAACACAGCATGTGTTATCAAAACACACTTAGGAGGGAAACTAGTGCTTAACTAATACGAGTGAAATCAGTGAGTCATAAGTTGTTTTCAGTGTGATAAAGGGGAAAGCCCATCCCACGTGACATGAGCCCTTTGGATCAGTGATAGAAATGAATTCAGTTGAATTTTTCCTATGAGAAATGCCATTGGATGAACAGCTCATGTGCTGAATTGAGCGATCAAAGATGTGCTATTGGTGATTTTTGATGACTGAAAGTGCTAAACATGTGTTGTTTCCCCTCCTGCAGCTCTATGCCGGCAGACATGACCATGTTGGCGGATCACACAGCCCGACAGCTGCTGGACTTCAATCAGAAGCTGGACATCAACCTGCTGGACAATGTCGTCAACTCCATGTACTATGATGTGGGATCTCAGGTATGAGGCCATTTGCAGACCCTGAGACAAGTTCAAAAGAGTAGGTTGGTATTTACGAGGTTCATTAAAATCTTGTTTTCTTAATGTTTTTTTTCTTTTTTTTTTTTCTTCAGCAAAGACTGGCACAAGAAGTCCTCACCAACCTGAAGGATCACCCAGACGCATGGACCAGAGTGGACACTATTCTGGAGTTCTCCCAGAACATGAAGACCAAAGTATGTCATCATTGATATGAGTGTGTGTGTCTTTTCCACAAAGCCCTACTGCTGAATGACATTTTTTTACTTAATAGGCGAAATGCATTAAGTAAATTGATCATTTATTCTGCCACACTAAGCTGATGTTTAATCTCTTGTAATTTTAACACGATTGCTTTCTGTATTGCAGTACTATGCTTTGCAGATACTCGAGACTGTAATCAAAACACGCTGGAAAATTCTTCCAAGAAACCAATGTGAAGGTGAGGGACACACTGTATGTCTTTAGTCTCAACAATCATTTCCAAAGGGGTTTTTTTATTTTCTTGATTGAATTCCTTTGGTGCTGACATGGCATTAAACAATATCATACAATTCCTTGAGGAAATTGATTTGTTTGACGGACACTTTTGAAAAGATTTTTAACCAAGTCCGTCCAGATTCATTTTTTATGATATTTAAAATATTTTTTATTCCTCTCTTCATTTACTCGTCCTCATGCCATCCCAGATGTGAATGACTTTCTTTCTTCAGCAGAACACAAAGAATATCTCGGCTCTGTAGGTCCATACAATGCAAGTGAATGGTGACCAAAACTTTGAAGCTCCAAAAAACACATAAAGGCTAAATAAAAGTAATCCATAAGACTCCAGTGGTTTAATCCATGTCTTCACAAGCGATATGATAGATGTGGGTGAGAAACAGAACAATATTTAAGTCATATTTTTTTTTTACTATAAATCTCCACTTCCACTTTTAGATGTGAAAGTTAAACTGAAAAGGCACCACATGTGGCTTTCAGGGCCGTATTCACAAAGATTTTTCTTACCACTAGGAGTTCTCCAAAGAGTTCCTAGGTAGGAGTTTTTGCTTAAAACTTATTCACAAAACTGCTAAGACCAATTTTTAGTAAGGAAATTTAAAGATAAGAGTAAGGCGGAGTTGACCTCGTTGCTACGGATGATGTCAATTTTATAAGTGTGCCCTTTTAAATCGCCCTCAATGATTGGTAGACAGGAAACCGCTATTTGTCAGCTAAGACAGACAACTATACATATACATACATACCGAAGATTGCCGTGATTCCCTGTGAATGCCCCCTTTTTTTCTCTGCAGTGAGCACACATCCACAGGAAAAAATACGCAATGAACTGCCGAAAGATGTGTGGTCTGGAGAGGGCATACAGTGGTGGCCAAAAATATTGGCACCCTTGGTAAATATGAGCAAAGAAGGCTGTAAAAAAATGTCTTTATTGTTTATCCTTTTGATCTTTCATTCAAAATATTCACAGAAATCTATCCTCTAATGGCTATAAAACAATTGCAAACACAACACAAGTTTGATCAAAAAACAAATATATTTGTCAACTATATGTGTGGCACAATTACTGGCACCCATAGAAATTCTTATGAGTTAAATATATCTGAGTATATTTTAGTATACCTGGGTGACTAAGAACGTGAAGTTGTTCAGCCATGACTTCCTGTTTCACAGGGGTATAAATATGAGGTAACACAAGCCAAATTCCCTTAGTCATCCATCACAATGGGTAAGACCAAAGAATAAAGTTATGATGTGCGGCAAAAGGTTGAGCTTCACAAAATGGAAAATGGCTATAAGAAAATAAAGCATTGCAAATACACATTTACACCATCAGGGCAATAATTAAGAAGTTCCATTTATCTGGAGATGTTAAGAATCGTCCTGGAAGAGGATGTGTCTGTATTGTCTCCAACCACGGTGAGAAAGATGATCCTAGTGGCCAAAAATTCTGCAAGGATCACAGCTGGAGAATTGCAGAAATTAGTTGGGTCTTGGGGTCAGAAAGTCTCCAAAACTACAATCAGATGTCACCTACATCACAAGTTGTTTGGGAGGGTTTCAAGAAAAAAGCCTCTGCTCTCATCCAACAATAAACTCAAGCGTCTTCAGTTTGCCAGACACTACTGGAACTTAAACAAAAAAAAAATAAAAAATAGAGGTTTTTGGCAGCAAACACCAGAGATGGGTTTGGTGCACACAGAGAGGCAGCCATATGGACAAGTACCTCATGCCCACGGTTTAATATGGTGCTGGATCTTTAACATTGTGGGGCTGTTTATATGCCAGAGGTCTTGGATATCTTGTTCGGATACATGGCATCATGGACTCTATCAAATACCAACAGACAAAACATCATAACCTGACTGCCTCTGCCAGAAAGCTTACAATGGGCCCTGGTTGGATCTTCCAGCAGGATAATGATCCAAAACACACATCAAAATCAACACAAAAATGGTTCACTGACCACAAAATCAAAGTCTACTGACTTGAACCCCATAGAAAACCTGTGGGGTGAACTGATGAGGAGAGTCCACCAACATGGACCTAAAGATTTGAAGGATCTGGAGAGATTCTGTATGGAGGAATGGTCTCAGATCACTTGCCATGTGTTCTCCAACATCATAAGGCATTATAAGGGAAGACTCAGAGCTGTTATCTTGGCAAAGGGAGGTTGCACAAAGTATTGAATAAAAGGGTGCCAAATTGTGCCACGTATATTTGACAAAAATATTTGTTTTTTGATCAAACTTATGTTTTGTTTGCCATAGTTTGATATCCATGAGAGAATATATTTTTGTGAATATTTTGAATGAAAGATCAAAAGAATACACAATACAGACATATTTTTTCACAGCCTTCTTTGCTCATATTTACCAAGGGTGCCAATATGTTTGGCCACCACTGCATATAGTTTAATAGATGATTCTGCTGACAGGTGACAGAAATTCCCAATTCATCCATGCTGCACGGTTTCATTTTGCCTGTGGCCAGGGAGCGCAGATTTGCCAACCATTATTTCCGGTGTAATTTGGTTGTTTCAGTTTGTGGGAGAGGTAACTACATCTCTAAATAAGTTTACAATAATGAAAACACTCGTGATTCAGGCGATTTTTATTTTTTTATAAACAGTTAATGTCAAAATAATATTCGAATATTCTGTTTTTTGTGTATTTTTGTGAGTCACTCTTAGGGACTTTGAAGTCCTCAGGATGACTTCTAAGCTGTCGTGGGTTTAGGAGCTACTTTTAGCATTAAAATTCTTCATGAATTACTCTTAGATTTCATTTTTACGAGTCCTAAAATTAGGAGTGAAACGCACCTAATTTTTAAGAGTTGCTCCTAAATTTCCGCAAGAGGAGCTACTTTTAGCCTTGTGATTTTTGTTTTTTTGTTGTGAATTTAGAGAAAAAAGAAAAAAAAAGGATTTAAATATCATATCGCTTCTAAAGATATGGATTAAACCACTGGAGTCATATGGATTACTTCTATGTTTCCTTTGTGATTTTTGCACAAATAGAAATATATATATATAATAGTCTCTCTTTTTCTCGCATCTCAATGATTACTCCTCCCTGTGTCGATGCCGAGATCTATGTTTGGATTTTATTCAAGTTCATCACTGAGAAGGTTTGCTTGCTTGCAAACTTATTAGCATCAAACACCACAAGTAGCCTCAAAATTGAACACAGAGTGGCCGTATCACATTTTTCCTCGATCAGAAGATCGCTAAGTTTGTTCAAAGGGGAAAGCGAGAGCTAGAAAAAGCGCACTCGCATGCATGGTTGCCAGATTGCACAAAATAAGTAGAACATTAGGCAGTATATTTCCAATTTGTGCAAATATAATTCTCTAATTGGGGGGTTTGCATCTCTTATCTGGGAACCCTGAGCATGTTAAATGCTTACGTAGGTGTGTTAGGTCCCAATGCAAGATAACTCAAATATCCAATGAAAAAAAAATGCTTTTAGGATTAATGAGCCCCAGGCCAGATTAAACCATGTGGAGGGCCAGATCTGTCCCGTGGGCCATAATTTGCCCATGTCTGATCTAGGGTCATTTTTGACCCGAGACAGGTAAAGAATACGTTATAAATACAGCATAGTTTTTGATACTGGAAACAAATGTTGTGATTTTGTCAAGACCATCAAAACAAACAAAATAAAAAAGGCAATTTATTTTTATGTATAATTGTCAGGGCTTAAAACAAATTGTTCCTTTCATTGTCTTAACGGGTCAGTTTTGACCGGTATGGGAAGAACCAGTTGTAACCTTTCACCTTCTGACTTTCTGGATCTTAGGCTGTGTTTACACTGTCACAAAAAAAATCTGATTTGTTTTACTCGTATCTTATACAGATTGGATATTGTTGCACACGTGTAACAAGAAAAATCTGTGCGAGATCTTATTTATCTGCATCCGATCTGAGCCACTTACAAATGTGGTTTTAAATCAGATACATATCTGATATTTGAACGTCTGACCTACGTCTAAACACATACAGTGCATCCGGAAAGTATTCACAGCGCTTCACTTTTTGCACATTTTGTTATGTTACAGCCTTATTCCAAAATGGATTAAATTAATTATTTTCCTCAATATTCTACAAACAATACCCCATAATGACAACGTGAAAAAGTTTGTTTGAAATCTTTGCAAATTTATTAAAAATAAAAAACGAAAATATCACATGTACATAAGTATTCACAGCCTTTGCCATGACACTCAAAATTGAGCTCAGGTGCATCCTGTTTCCACTGATCATCCTTGAGATGTTTCTACAACTTGATTGGAGTCCACCTGTGGTAAATTCAGTCGATTGGACATGATTTGGAAAGGCACACACCTGTCTATATAAGGTCCCACAGTTAACAGTGCATGTCAGAGCACAAACCAAGCCATGAAGTCCAAGGAATTGTCTGTAGACCTCCGAGACAGGATTGTATCGAGGTACTGATCTGGGGAAGGGTACAGAAAACTTTCTGCAGCATTGAAGGTCCCAATGAGCACAGTGGCCTCCATCATCCGTAAATGGAAGAAGTTTAGAACCACCAGGACTCTTCCTAGAGCTGGCCGCCCGGCCAAACTGAGCGATCGGGGGAGAAGGGCCTTAGTCAGGGAGGTGACCAAGAACCCGCTGGTCACTCTGACAGAGCTCCAGCGTTTCTCTGTGGAGAGAGGAGGACCTTCCAGAAGAACAACCATCTCTGCAGCACTCCACCAATCAGGCCTGTATGGTAGAGTGGCCAGATGGAAGCCACTCCTCAGTAAAAGGCACATGACAGCCTGCCTGGAGTTTGCCAAAAGGCACCTGAAGGACTCTCAGACCATGAGAAACAAAGATTGAACTCTTTGGCCTGAATGGCAAGCGTCATGTCTGGAGGAAACCAGGCACCGCTCCTCACCTGGCCAATACCATCCCTACAGTGAAGCATGGTGGTGGCAGCATCATGCTGTGGGGATGTTTTTCAGCGGCAGGAACTGGGAGACTAGTCAGGATCGAGGGAAAGATGAATGCGGCAATGTAGAGATCCTTGATGAAAACCTGCTCCAGAGCGCTCTGGACCTCAGACTGGGGCGAAGGTTCATCTTCCAACAGGACAATGACCCAAAGCACACAGCCAAGATAACAAAGGAGTGGCTCCGGGACAACTCTGTGAATGTCCTTGAGTGGCCCAGCCAGAGCCCAGACTTGAACCTGACTGAACATCTCTGGAGAGATCTGAAAATGGCTGTGCACCGACGCTCCCCATTCAACCTGATGGAGCTTGAGAGATCCTGCAAAGAAGAATGGGAGAAACTGCCCAAAAATAGGTGTGCCAAGCTTGTAGCATCATACTCAAAAAGACTTGAGGCTGTAATTGGTGCCAAAGGTGCTTCAACAAAGTATTGAGCAAAGGCTGTGAATACTTGTTTTTGTTTTTTGTTTTTTTTAAATAAATTTGCAAAGATTTCAAACAAACTTATTTCACATTGTCATTATGGGGTATTGTTTGTAGAATTTTGAGGAAAATAATGAATTTAGTCCATTTTGGAATAAGGCTGTAACATAACAAAATGTGGACATAACAAATTGCACTGTGAATACCTTCCGGATGCACTGTATATCCGATTCCCCATGGCTTTTCTTAATGTGTCTGTAGGCATTTGCACAAAAACTCAAATCTTCTCTTGTTGAGGCAGAAATTTTGTACCCACTCCCTATCCCACTACTCCTGACTTCTAGCCCTATTCGTGAAGGATTAGTTTTACATAGTGTAACAATTACCTGAGATTCTCAGTAATCTTAATTAGTGCTGTTTTACATTAAATCAAGAATTTATGCTTTATTTTTTCCTTTTTCTCCCAATTTTGGAATGTCCAATTCCCAATGTGCTTTTAAGTCCTCGTGGCCTCCGTGTCCGAGACCGTCAACCTGCGCATCTTATCACGTGGCTTGAGCGCGTTGCCATGGAGACATAGTGGGTGTGGAGGCTTCACGCCATCCACCGCGGCAACCACACTCAACTCACCACGTGCCCCACTGAGAATGAACCACATTATAGCGACCATGAGGAGGTTACCCCATGTGACTCTACCCTCCCTAGCAACCAGGCCAATTTGGTTGCTTAGGAGACCTGGCTGGAGTCACTTAGTACGCCCTGGGATTCGAACTAGCGAGCTAGCGAGCTCCAGGGGTGGTAGCCTGCGTATTTTACCACTGAGCTACCCAGGCCTCCCTCGAATTTATGCACTTTTAATGGTTTTCAGTAGGGGTCAAAAATGACAAGAGTGTGCAGTTTCCAAGATAACAGAAGGGTTTAATAAAAAAAATACTATTTTAGGTAGAGGTCGACCGAAAGTGGATTTTGCGGATACTGATAACTAATGTGGTGGAAAAGGCTGATAACCGATTAATTGCCTGAGTTTTTAAAGTTGATTTATGTTAAAAACAATTCTTAGTCTTTCTATGACATGCACAGACATAGAGGCTTCAAGTGTCCAAAATGAATACATCCCAAATGCATTTTATTGTTTAACCAAAATCCCAATAATAATCTGAAAAAATGATTATTTGGTGCATAATTTGGGACTTTTATCTATAAACAAATCCAAAACACGCAAGGAATTAGTTTGAAATGACTGAGACTTGGCTCTGTTACAATGCTCTATATTTAAGTATTAACGAAATTAAGCTTTTTATAGCCCTGTATTCATCAGATTAAGGGTTTTTATTTATATAAATGTATTTCACCAGGTGAGGTTTAAAATAAGGAATAAGGTTTATTATTAATCAGAATACATTAATTTGGAGACATGATGTATATGCTGACAGGGCACATTTGCATATAGTCGCATTTTGTTTTGTACGCCTTTGATTATCTAACTAAAATAAGAAAATATGCATTGAAGTGAGGGTTAAAATATGGATGAATATTGCCAAAGATGAAAACAAATCCCTATGTGATTGGGAGAGCCACAGTGGAATAATAAAAATAAAATAAACTATCTGCACCGATTAAATGGTAAAACCGATATATTGGTCTACCTCTAATTTTAGGTTTTTAATCACCGTATGTTTTAATACATTTAAACCTGCTTTCGCCATAAAAATAGTCATGGAAGCTGGCATGGTGTTAAATCACAAACAAAAAAACATTTCCAAAAGAGTATTTAGAAAAGGTGCCCTGATCCTCAGTCTCTTTATGTCGAATCTACTGCACACCCAGATTATATAACAGTACACAAGACCTGCTGTTAGCTCTTTGGAATATTTAGCTTGTAAACATGCATGAAAACATTCTCTGTCCAAGCGATCATTATAGTATACTGCATCAAAACACTTATTAGTGGTGGTTGCCAAGGCAAGCACCAATATTACTGTTGCTCGTACTTGCTAAAAATGGCAATGCTTTAGCAAACACCGAGTATCAGAGTGGTGAGTTTTGCACATGCATCTGAGATATGCTTATCAACATAATTTGCACAAACAACCACATTTCAATAATGTCCAAGAGTAATTTTTAATTTGTAAAATGTTTATTAACTGTATAATTTGTACACATAACTGACAGCTGTGCCTGTGTCCACAGGAATTAAGAAGTATGTTGTAGGACTGATTATCAAGACTTCCTCTGATGCAAACAGTGTAGAGGTAAACAATCCCCCTTTATATAGTTTCATATTTAGTATTGCTTATCTTTTACTGTTATACCGGAAGTATTTAAGGATGATTCCTAAGTAGGTATGCATACGTACTGCAGCTACAGTATATCCATGCACTCTTAGTTCATTCTTAGACTTGCATATTTTAATAGCCATGTTTACTATCCATACTTACTGTAACAGCACACACTTACAGTTGAAGTCAGAAGTTTACATACTCTTAAGTTTGAAGTCATTAAAACTAATTTTTTAACGACTCCACAGATTTAATATTTGCAAACTATAGTTTTGGCAAGTCGTTTAGGACATCTACTTTGTGCATGACATGAGTAATTTTTCCAACAATTGTTTACAGACCAATTGTTTCACTTTTAATTGACTATATCACAATTCCAGTTGGTCAGAAGTTTACATACACTAAGTTAACTGTGCCTTTAAGCAGCTTGGAAAATTCTAGAAAATTATGTCAAGCCTTTAGACAATTTGACAATTAGCTTCTGATAGGAGGTGTACTGAATTGGAGGTGTACCTGTGGATGTTTTTTAAGGCCTACCTTCAAACTCAGTGCCTATTTGCTTGACATCATGAGAAAATCAAAAGATATCAGCCAAGACCTCAGAAAAATATTGTGGACCTCCAAGTCTGGTTCATCCTTGAGAGCAATTTCCAAAGGCCTGAAGGTATCACGTTCATCTGTACAAACAATAGTATGCAAGTATAAACACCATGGGACCACACAGCCATCATACCGCTCAGGAAGGAGTCGCATTCTGTCTCCTAGAGATGAACGTAATTTGGGTGAAAAATGCAAATCAATCCCAGAACAACAGCAAAGGACCTTGTGAAGATGCTGGAGGAAACAGGTAGACAAGTATCTATATCCACAGTAGAACGAGTCCTATATCGACATAACCTGAAAGGCTGCTCAGCAAGGAAGAAGCCACTGCTCCAAAACTGCCATAAAAAAGCCAGACTACAGTTTGCAAGTGCACATGGGGACAAAGATCTTACTTTTTGGAGAAATGTCCTCTGGTCTGATGAAACAAAAATTGAACTCTAGCCATAATGACCATAGATCTGTTTGGAGGAGAAAGGGTGAGGATTGCAGGCTGAAGAACACCAACCCAACGTGAAGCATGGGGGTGGCAGCATCATGTTGTGGGGGTGCTTTGCTGCAGGGGGGACTGGTGCACTTCACAAAATAGATGACATCATGAGGAAGGAAAATGATGTGGATATATTGAAGCAACGTTTCAAGACATCAGCCAGAAAGTTAAAGCTCAGTCGCAAATGGGTCTCCCAAATTGACAGTGACCCCAAGCATACCTCCAAAGTTGTGGCAAAATGGCTTAAGACAACAAAGTCAAGGTATTGGAGTGGCCATCACAAAGCCCTGACCTCAATCCGATAGAAAATTTGTGGGCAGAACTGAAAAAGCATGTGCGAGCAAGGAGGCCTACAAACCTGATTCCGTTACATCAGTTCTGTCTGGAGGAATGGGACAAAATTCCAGCAACTTATTGTGAGAAGCTTGTGGAAGGATACCTAAAACGTTTGACCCAAGTTAAACAATTTGAAGGCAATGCTACCAAATACTAACAAAGCGTATGTAAACTTCTGACCCACTGGGAATGTGAAGAAAGAAATAAAAGCTGAAATAAATCATTCTCTCTTCTATTATTCTAACATTTCACATTCTTAAAATAAAGTAGTGATCCTAACTGACCTAAGACAGGGAATATTTTCTACGATTAAATGTCAGGAATTTTTATGTATTTGGCTAAGGTGTATGTAAACTTCTCACTTCAACTGTATATACATAACATTGTTCACACTATTCCTATCCATAAGCACTGTAACTCCATGTGTTTGTGCACACTGAATGCATCCAAACTGAACTCGACTGTTCACTCTTGCAGAAGGAGGGAGTTTACATAGCGAAGCTGAACATGATCCTGGTGCAGGTGAGCGTGATAAAATAAGTCACTTTTATTTGTGGCTGATCATATTTAGTCATGATAATGTGATATTAAGGAAGTGGCTGCAGCTTTTGTATTAATGCTTTTTCTTGTATTTGTGTGTGTAGATCCTGAAGCAGGAATGGCCGAAGCACTGGCCCACATTCATCAGTGACATTGTGGGAGCGAGTCGCACCAGTGAGAGTCTGTGTCAGAACAACATGATCATTCTGAAGCTCCTCAGTGAGGAGGTGTTTGACTTCTCCAGTGGACAGATGACTCAGGTCAAAGCCAAGCACTTGAAGGACAGGTATGTATTAGGGACGTAACGCTTGTGCTTGTATGATGTACCTGGTTTTCATACTGTTGACATCTTCTCATTCAAGGTATTGAATGAATATAAAGTTCAGAAAAAATCCAATCAGTTCAATTTAGACCAAAAAAATAAATAAATAAATAAATATATATATATACACTATATTGCCAAAAGTATTCGCCCACCCATCCAAATAATTGAATTCAGGTGTTCCAATCACTTCCATGGCCACAGGTGTATAAAATGAAGCACCTAGGCATGCAGACTGCTTCTACAAACATTTGTGAAAGAATGGGCCGCTCTCAGGAGCTCAGTGAATTCCAGCGTGGTACTGTGATAGGATGCCACCTGTGCAACAAGTCCAGTCGTGAAATTTCCTCACTACTAAATATTCAACAGTCATCTGTCAGTGGTATTATAACAAAGTGGAAGCGATTGGGAATGACAGCAACTCAGCCACGAAGTGGTAGGCCACGTAAAATGACAGAGCGGGGTCAGCGGATGCTGAGGC
Source organism: Myxocyprinus asiaticus (assembly GCF_019703515.2). Lineage (NCBI taxonomy): Eukaryota > Metazoa > Chordata > Actinopteri > Cypriniformes > Catostomidae > Myxocyprinus > Myxocyprinus asiaticus. The sequence continues at coordinate 3,676,153 of NC_059350.1, forward strand.
GCATAGTGCGCAGAGGTCGCCAACTTTCTGCAGAGTCAATCGCTACAGACCTCCAAAGTTCATGTGGCCTTCAGATTAGCTCAAGAACAGTGCGTAGAGAGCTTCATGGAATGGATTTCCATGGCCGAGCAGCTGCATCCAAGCCATACATCACCAAGTGCAATGCAAAGCGTCGGATGCAGTGGTGTAAAGCACGCCGCCACTGGACTGTAGAGCAGTGGAGACGCGTTCTCTGGAGTGACGAATCACGCTTCTCCATCTGGCAATCTGATGGACGAGTCTGGGTTTGGCGGTTGCCAGGAGAACGGTACTTGTCTGACTGCATTGTGCCAACTGTGAAATTTGGTGGAGGGGGGATTATGGTGTGGGGTTGTTTTTCAGGAGCTGGGCTTGGCCCCTTAGTTCCAGTGAAAGGAACTCTGAATGCTTCAGCATACCAAGAGATTTTGAACAATTCCATGCTCCCAACTTTGTGGGAACAGTTTGGGGATGGCCCCTTCCTGTTCCAACATGACTGCGCACCAGTGCACAAAGCAAGGTCCATAAAGACATGGATGAGCGAGTTTGGTGTGGAAGAACTTGACTGGCCTGCACAGAGTCCTGACCTCAACCCGATAGAGCACCTTTGGGATGAATTAGAGCGAAGACTGTGAGCCAGGCCTTCTCGTCCAACATCAGTGTCTGACCTCACAAATGCGCTTCTGGAAGAATGGTCAAAAATTCCCATAAACACACTCCTAAACCTTGTGGAAAGCCTTCCCAGAAGAGTTGAAGCTGTTATAGCTGCAAAGGGTGGGCCGACGTCATATTAAACCCTATGGATTAAGAATGGGATGTCACTTAAATTCATATGCGTCTAAAGGCAGATGAGCGAATACTTTTGGCAATATAGTGTATGTATATATATATATATAATCATATAAACTTAGTGATAAATCTCTATATTGCACTTTCCTCATTTTACATTCAACCGTCACTCCATTTTAAAGGTGAAGCGCAGCAGCTGCACACAGATATGTCAGAGCATGAACCTTTATTTCCCCCTCCTAAGCGGTTGAAGTCTGGTGGTGTGGGAATACTGTGCGTATGTTAAAGACCGCGAGGCACCATAAATGTTACTGCGTTACCCAGTTTGTAAGGTTTGTCGCAAGTGTCTGCACAGAGTGGAACCACTTTAAACCTAAAGTACTATCTCCATTAACATCACCACAGAATTTACGGAGATGAATGTAAGTGATAATACAGTAAGCCTATTTATGAAAATAAATGATAGACCCCCTTTCATAACACCATGTACAATACAGTTTTACATGACTGAATGACTCAGGATTATAGATAGACTTGCGTTATGTTTGTGCTTTCTGTAACGCACACAAACGCAGCAAACGGATTTCACCCTATAAGCTCTGAAAGTGTTTTTAAAGATTTCATGTTTCAGTGGTATACCCAAAATTAAAGGCTTATAACTCGACAAAAAAGTAAATAAACAAGGAGAGTCAAGTGTTTGATATCATTGTAAAGAAAACTTTTCACATTTTTGATTGATATAGATTGATACACTCTGATTAAAATTAAACTTCACCCACATCTCCTGTCACCTCGCTGTCTTTTTATTTTTTTTCTCCCCAATTTGGAATGCCCAATTTCCAATGCGCTCTAAGTCCTCGTGGTGGCGTAGTGACTCGCCTCAATCCGAGTGGCGGAGGACGAATCTCAGTTGCTTCCACGCATCTTATCACATGGCTTGTTGAGCGCGTTACCGCAGAGACATAGTGAGTGTGGAGGCCCACGCTATCCTCTGTGGTATCCACGCACAACTCGCCACGCACCCCACTGAGAGCGAGAACCACTAATCATGACCACAAGGAGGTTACCCCATGAGACTCTACCCTCCCTAGCAACCGGACCAATTTGGTTGCTAAGGAGACCTGGCTCGAGTCATTCAGCACACCCTGGATTCAAACTTGCGAATCCAGGTGTGGTAGTCAGCGTCAGTACTCACTGAGCTACCCAGGCCCCTCGTCACCTCGCTGTCTTGATTATTTCCTTTTTGTTTCCTTTTGCAAATAGGAAAATGGGCGAAAGCTGTTCTTGAAAAGAAGAGTGCAAGGTTTGGGTAGCATGAGACAAAAAATTTTTAGAAAATAAATTAAAAACATCATCCATCTCCCTGCTTGCTGTTTTTATTTTTTCCTTTGCAAATTAGCACAAATACGTGTAAAACGGGCACAAGCCGTTCCTTCATGTTAAAAGAGAGCAAGGTACTGGATAGCAGGTGACAAAAATGAAAATAAAACAAAACTTCACCCACATCTCCCTACTCACTGTTTTTATTATCAGCTGTTTAAAAATAATTTGTAAATAATGCCAATAAAGCGCAAAAACAGGCGAGAGCCATTCTTTCATGTTTCATGACATTTATCAAGAATAAACTATGCAAGTTTGTGAATGAATTTCATTATCATAATGTAAAAACGTGAATGCATGAACATGTACAGTAGGGACACAGATATGAGCAGCGCACACACTGAAGCTCAGTTACAGGTACTGCACTAAAATAACTCAGAATTCTGCTCTAAACGTCTTGTTTGCGAATACTTGAGAAACTGTGCACCGGTTTTTAGCGCTTTGTCGTCTTGATTGATGAATGATAAATCTTCATTCAGAAAAACACGGAAGTAATGATTGATGTATGTCCTCATGAAATCAGAGACTCTTCAAAATCCGTACACAAGTGATCAAAAGAGACAACCAGGTCTAATGGTGATGTGTCTCACTTGTACATTTGTGATCGGATCACCCAAAACACAATACCAGTGTACCCATGACGTCAGTCGTGTAGATACACCACAGTCCTGAAGTGTTCGCACCAGTAAAACGAAAACAGGACTGTGAGTCGCAGGGTGCCGACTGCAAGTCGTTTAGTGTGCAGTTGGCTTTAGGCTGCAGGAAATGGACAGTGAAACTGTTGCAGAATATAGACACTACTGCAAAAAACAACAATAAATAAACTGCAAATGAATAATCATTTATATCATTTATTGTATTAATTCAGTAGGTAATGTTTAGAATCAAATGAAATTACAAAAACAACCAATTACTGAATCAAATGCATATCTGAATTGTTTACCAGGGCAGTAATTATTAAAAATTATTATTTTATTTTTTTTTTGTGCTAAATTTGATTTCTTAAATATTAAATAATAATGAAAAAATATTAAACTTCTAATATTAGCAATGCACCTTATTACCGTGATATTGAGGTATTTTTTGTGACGGTATCATGATGTAAAAATCTCATACAGTTACACTTCTAGTATATATGAACATTTTTCAGGGTTACCACGTTCATGGAAAACCTGGATATATTAGGGAGTTTTAAAATTGTTTTTTTTTTTTCAGGCCTAGAAATGTCATGCAACCAATTTAAATCTTAAAATGTTGAAAGATTCTGTAGAGAATACAGTTTTCTAGTTTATACTCTGCTTTAAGATAGTGAAATGTATGTGCTGTGGGAACCCTGATTTGTAAAATGTATGCTAATTGAAATGTTTAATCATTCTTTTTTTTTTTTTTTTTTTCTTTTCAGTATGTGCAACGAATTTTCCCAAATATTCCAGCTTTGCCAGTTTGTCATGGTAGGTTACAAACAATGTCATTCTCACATGTTTATCTTGGGATATTACAGCAGCCTTTGTATATTCTAAGTAATCTCTGGCCTCATCATTTTAACCCTGACGTGATGCTGTGCTCTCCAGGAGAATTCCCAGAATGCCCCTCTGGTCCATGCAACATTGGAGACTCTTCTTCGTTTCCTGAACTGGATTCCGCTGGGCTACATATTTGAGACCAAACTCATCAGCACGCTGGTGTACAAGGTAACGAAACTCAACAAAAGTGATTTGGGAAATAAAAATTATAGCACCAGTACATTTGTGAAAGTTTTCTTCTAAGTGACTTGACTGTGCTTAAATTCATAATTAATATGAAGGAAAAAAATTGACAGGATCTGTGCACTTGGTCTGATAAGCAAGCATGATCTGACTGTTGTAATTCATTGATTAGTTGATCCTCTGACAAAGGCGCACTTGCATTGTTTCAGTTTGCCTGTGCGTAAGAAAGAGAGGAAGATTATTAGGACTGCTGGCTTTTCTCATCGGCGCTCTGCTGCAAGCTTTGTGTCCAAGCTGGTGCTCCTACATCTTAGTCTTATCAAATAATATGGAGTGATAGTGGAAGTTCTTTAGAGGATTCTTGGAATGAAAGGGGAAAGTGTTGGTTGTTAATTTGTGTTCTGCCTCTTTTGCAGTTTCTGAATGTTCCGATGTTCCGGAACGTGACACTGAAGTGTCTGACGGAGATCGCAGGCGTCAGTGTCAGTCAGTACGAGGAGCAATTTGTCAACCTGTTCACTCTCACCATGATGCAGCTGAAACAGGTACGCGCACACAACCGATCCTCTGATTGGCGTCATATGGTTCTGTTTTGCCTTTCATAGTTCCCTGTAACCTGTAAAAGTACCCTGAAAATGTTTTTTTTTTTTTTTATTTTATTTTTTTTTTAATAATACTTCTGCTTAAGAAAAGGTTAAGATTAAGGAAAAATCTCAGTTTTCAAAGTGTAATTGATTGTTCTCACCATGTTTGTTTGATCAGAAATGAGATTCTATGATTTGCTATAAACAGATGCTGCCACTGAACACAAATATTCGTCTGGCGTATGCAAATGGGAAAGACGACGAGCAAAACTTCATCCAGAACCTCAGTCTGTTCCTCTGCACGTTCCTCAAAGAGCACGGACAACTGATAGAGAAAAGACTGAACCTTAGAGAGACACTCATGGAGGTACACACATACTGAGAGATGTTTATGGAAATACAAACACACACCGATGATAACGTGACCTCCACATGTTTAGGCTCTGCATTACATGCTGCTGGTGTCAGAGGTGGAGGAGACGGAGATCTTTAAGATCTGTCTGGAGTATTGGAACCATCTGGCTGCTGAGCTCTACAGAGAGAGCCCCTTCTCCACTTCCACCTCCCCTCTACTGTCCACCAGCCAACATTTTGACGTGCCTCCCCGCAGACACCTCTACCTGCCTGTGCTCTCCAAGGTCAGTTACACACTTTAAATAAAAGGGTGCAAGTTGGAGTCATAAATGCTCTTTCTGAAAGCCGTGTGTGTTTGACTCGACTCAGGTACGTCTGCTGATGGTGAGCCGCATGGCCAAACCGGAGGAGGTTCTGGTGGTGGAGAACGATCAGGGCGAGGTAGTGAGAGAGTTCATGAAGGACACAGACTCCATCAACCTCTACAAGAACATGAGAGAGACTTTGGGTAATCATCATGAGCTTTAAGCCCAAAGTATACTTCAGTTTAGACCCAAACATTTATCATCTGCATACAGTCGAACACTCACCTTTCGAAGTATACTTTTGACCATGCGTCCATAAACAGGTGGTTGGTGCATGCATGCTACTCTTCAGGAGTTTAGACCCATAAAGATGCCTTTATATTCCTTCAGACTCTAGTTAGACAAATGCAGGTATCTCATGCACTCTTGACGTGCACATCCACTGTTGATGTTTCCACATTCATCTTCTGTTGTTTAGCGGCGATTAAATCGTCTAACGCTTCTTTGTGACAGCAATGGCTAAACTGTGGGTGTTGCCACCTTGTGGATCCACTAGTTAGTGCAAATAATTCCAGGCACATGCACATTCAGAGCATGTGCGGTTAGAAAAAATGGGCCACACCCATTCAGTACTCTAGCGCTCTGCTGATGACGAAATTTGCGTCACACGTCCTGTACGCAGACGCCTAGCATTCACGTCTGACCGAAGTATACTTTGGGCTTCACTTTGAGAGCAAAGAACAATTTGAGGCAGAGAAGGCTTATGCCTTTTGATTGGTTCTTTCTCTTGTCTAGTCTACTTGACTCATCTGGACTATGCCGATACGGAGCGTATCATGACAGAGAAGCTTCACAATCAGGTGAACGGTACTGAGTGGTCCTGGAGGAACCTGAACACATTGTGCTGGGCCATCGGATCCATCAGTGGAGCCATGCACGAGGAGGATGAGAAGAGATTCCTTGTCACTGTCATTAAGGTCTTTACTCAACTTTCAAATTGCAGTCAGAGCTTGAAAATAAAGCCATTCCATTCTTCTTTAGATACAAAAAAAAAATCTGAATTGGTGAAAGCTCATTGGTACAAAATCCTGCTTCTCATGCCTATATTTAAAGAAATCAAATATGATCTGAATCGGAGTGATTTTTGATGCTTTGTAGATGCATTTCTCTTTCAGTGAGGACAAAAAGCGCTTACATTTAATGTTTGTATCTCACACTGTGATCTGTTTTTCTGTCTCAGGATCTTCTGGGTCTGTGCGAACAGAAACGAGGGAAAGACAACAAGGCAATCATTGCCTCCAACATCATGTACATCGTCGGCCAGTATCCACGATTCCTCAGGGCCCACTGGAAGTTCCTTAAGACCGTCGTCAACAAGCTATTCGAGTTCATGCACGGTGAGAGAGTGTTTCACCAAGTTTCCTGTCATGTGTATGTTTGTGAAACTTTGTGTTTTTTCTGTCTGCAAATTCCATTGGATGTTTATTGAAAAGCTTCATCTCTCTTTTAGAGACGCATGACGGCGTTCAGGACATGGCGTGTGACACATTCATTAAGATCGCTCAGAAATGCAGGAGGCATTTCATTCAGGTGCAGGTTGGCGAGGTGATGCCTTTCATCGATGAGATCCTCAACAACATCAACACCATCATCTGTGACCTGCAGCCGCAGCAGGTGCACACCTTCTACGAGGCCGTGGGCTACATGATCGGAGCGCAGACGGATCAGACTGTCCAAGAGCGCCTGATAGAGAAATACATGCTGCTCCCCAACCAGGTGTGGGACAGCATCATTCAGCAGGCCACCAAGGTGAATGTCATCAAAAAATGAAAAAATGCAATCAATCAAATAACTTCTCATCTAATAGATTTTAGTTTTTAATTGCTGATACATCAAAACCGTTTCCATTTCATAGTCACTAGTTGTATGAGGTTGAGCGTGGCGGTATTGCTTGATACAGAAGTGGATGCTAAGATTGAAAACTTCACAAAATTGAGATCTCTTTTGTTAGAACGTGGACATCCTGAAGGACCCCGAGACGGTGCGTCAGTTAGGAAGCATCCTGAAGACTAACGTGAGAGCGTGCAAAGCTGTCGGTCACCCCTTCGTCCTGCAGCTGGGACGCATTTACCTGGACATGCTCAACGTCTACAAGTGCCTGAGTGAAAACATATCCTCTGCTGTCCAGACCAACGGTGTGCGACACACACACACACAGACATGGAGGATAAGACTCAATATCTGGCTTATTGTTATATGTTAGAGTTAATGTGTAAAATAATGTTGTTTATTGTTTTGTTTTTTTTTCTCTGCAGGCGAGATGGTGACCAAGCAGCCTCTGATCAGGAGCATGCGGACAGTGAAGAGAGAAACTCTAAAACTCATCTCAGGATGGGTCAGCCGCTCCAACGACCCACAGATGGTTAGTTCCACTTGTCCTGGATCAGTGAGAGCGGATATTAAGGCAGAAAGACAGATTTGGCAGCAGTATTTTGTGTTCTCAGGTTGGAGAGAACTTCGTTCCACCTTTGTTGGAGGCGGTTCTCATTGACTACCAAAGGAACGTTCCAGCTGCTCGAGAACCAGAGGTGCTCAGCACCATGGCAACCATCGTCAACAAACTCGGAAGTCACATAACAGGAGAGATCCCGAAGATATTCGACGCAGTGTTTGAATGCACCTTGGAAATGATCAACAAGGTTAGTTCTTGATATAATTTATTGCTTATTTATTCTGGACACTCATCATGCCATATCAAACCAGTGTGACTTGAGTAAAGATGAGTTAGTGGCAAATGAAAGGATCATTCACCTGATTAGTAATACACCAACTGAGTTTTTGGCTGCTAACATTAGCTGCTAATTAAATTTTATATCCAGTAGCTGATACGATGGTGGATGTTATGAATATACAGGCTCTTTTCGCCTGTTTTTTAACACCTTGTGGCCAAACGCGTATGATAAGTTTACGCTTAAATTGTAAAAGTCCCCGTATAGAGAAGTCACTAATATTTGGTTTCATTTGAAAGTTTAGAATCTGATCTTTTCATAGAATACAATCACTTTTGCATCACATTTATGTTACATAAAATAACTAAATAAAGCCTTAAGCCACCTGTTCCAGACTCACACATATGTTCTTAATATCAGACGAAGATCCACCATTATGCATCGTATGCTAGAATCCTCTAATCTTGAAACACATTTTATTGGATTGTGCTAGATTTATTACGTAGAGAAAATTATTTTACTCTGCAAACACTTCTGAAGAGATTTTTAATGAAGTCAACCCTGAATCAGTTTTAGAGTTCTTATTGAAAATACATTTTAAAAACCTTATATTGTTGTTTTTTTTAATCACTCTACCTTTTAATATATTTTAGCTTGTTTTTCGCCATGAAAATAGGCTTGGAAGCTGGCATGGTGTAAAATCACTAACTAACTAAAGCCTTAAGCGTCGTTTCAAATGAGCGCCACCTAGAGGTGATGTAGGAATATTCGTATGAATATAAAAAGGTTTTACATACCACTAAAATAGTCGTCCTGTATCAAATGAAAGCTCTCATTCTCATGAATGACTGTACAATTTATTTTGTTGCCATAACGAGACAGTTTGAAAGATTTTCAAAGTGAAATATTATTTCTGTAAGACAACAAAGACCAAACGTCTCATGTCTGCTCCAATCACTGCTTCTGTTAACCCCAAAGTAGCCCAAACTCCATATCAGTTTTCTTCCAAATTAGCCATTTTTTACTTGTCTACGAACTTACTTGTTAATATAATCCAGTGTTATATCTCAGATGTCCAGAATTAAATTGCAGTCCAGCAGAAAAGCATGATAACAAATCATCGGCAAAATATGTTTTTAATTTTTGATAATGAAGTGGTCAGCTTTACAATGACCTTTACAATTGTTTTTGCATTTAGTCCACTAAATGAATGTAAGTTGAGCTTTTTAAATTTGGAAGAGAAAAATTGCAGGCGGCAGCCCAAAAAATGCTAAGTTGAAGAGGTTAAGCCATTTTCAGACATAATAAAACATAATGATAATATCGGCCGATACCAATACAGTTGCCGATAAATAATTTGTATTTGTTTGCATTTCAACACTTTCACTCCTTATTTCCCTTCTCAGAACTTTGAGGAATACCCGGAGCACAGGACACATTTCTTCTACCTTCTCCAGGCTGTCAACTCCCAGTGTTTCCCAGCCTTCCTGTCCATCCCACCTGCACAGTTCAAACTGGTTCTGGACTCCATCATCTGGGCCTTCAAACACACCATGAGGAACGTGGCCGACACAGGTGAGCGGTGAGACTTGAGTTGCAGTTTAATCCTGAATCATAAACAACAACACTCAAAATCCTCACTGTGAATGTGTTTTTGTCTCCAGGGCTTCAGATCCTATTCACCATGCTGCAGAACATAGCACAGGAAGAGGGAGCCGCTCAAAGCTTCTATCAGACTTTCTTCTGCGACATCCTGCAACACATCTTCTCTGTTGTCACGGATACGTCGCACACGGCTGGTCAGTTGCTAGGCAGAGATGTAGTGACACATTTACAGTGGAGCTAATGGAAACTTAGCACAAACAAAACACTTTTGAATCTCAGAAAAATAAGAAATGCCACGGTCATATTTCACCCCAAAGTCAAAAGAAAGAAAACTATGTTTTGCTTAAAGGGGTATTGAAATGCTCTTTATATACACCGATCAGCCACAACATTAAAACCACCTACCTAATATTGTGTAGGTCCCCCTCGTGCCACCAAAACAGCGCCAACCTGCATCTCAGAATAGCATTCAGAGATTATATTCTCACCACAATTGTACAGAGTGGTTATCTGAGTTACCGCAGACTTTGTCAGTTCAAACCAGTCTGGCCATTCTCTGTTGACCTCTCTCATCAACAAGGAGTTTCCGTCCACAGAACTGCAGCTCACTGGATGGTTTTTGTTTCTGGCACCATTCTGAGTAAATTCTAGAGACTGTTGTGTGTGAAAATCCCAGAAATACTCAAACCAGCCCATCTGGCACCAACAATCATCCATGTGATCAGCCAATCGTGTGGCAGCAGGGCAGAGCATAAAGTCATGCAGATACGGGTCAGGAGCTTCAGTTAATGTTCACATCAACCATCAGAATGGGGAAAAAATTTGATCTCAGTGATTTGGACTGTGGCATGGTTGTTGGTGGCAGATGGGCTGGTTTGAGTATTTCTGTAACCGCAGAAGTATAACCAAGTGAAAAAATACACTTATATTTCTCTCTTAAAGCAAGTCTAAATATCTCATATGTTGCTTCTCAAGTAAATGTTTCTTGTTTTAAGGATTTTTAGACCATTTTAAATTAAAAAACAAGACAAAAACACTTTAAAAATAGGATTTTTTTTGCAGTGAGTTTTTTACTGAATCTTAATAAAAAGTATTTTTCCCTTTAATTCAGTGAATGTCATTTAGAGGTATTTTTAAAAGATGATTTTGTCCTCTTTATTGTTAGCAAGCACGTTCAATACAACCTTTTAAGTCGGGGCACAAGCTGAATAATCGGTCAAGAGCTAATGATTAATCGTTGCAATAATCTCTCCTCCTCTTTCTTCCTCCAATGGCCGGTTCAAATCAGCTCGCCTATAGTCTTTTTACAAGCAGTAACAAATTGCATGATGCATAATGACAGTAAGTACAAGTACACAGTACCTTGAACTCTAACTAGATGATCTATTAATATTTAGACAGGTCTATAAGTAGTTCAACACTGATGCCCGTCATTTTAATCCTATTCTTTTTGCATTTGTTCAGTTTCCAGCCCAAAAAACTTTAGGCTACGTTAGAGCCGCTTATGACTCACATCGCGTACATTCACGTTACATGCATTTATTGTCACTTTCATTAATCTCTATGATTGAGCATCAATACATCTGAAATTCCGTCTTGCTAAAGCCATAATTATTTCTATAATTTAATTCTGTAATAGTTAATACATTTCCTTGCCTCGTCAAGGTTACAAACAACTTCCATGTTTGTCAGTATTTCCATATTTTCATTTTGACAAGACAAACACCTGGACATACTGGCTAAAGTGATTAGCACCTTTGGACTGGACAGCTCCCATAACGAAGCACTTAAGTTGTACTTTATAACGAGCGATCTACGTGCTGGTTTGGGAAACAGGCCTTACTCCATCGTAAAATAATGAGCGACATTAGTTAAGATGATGTTTAAAGCTTAAGTTGCAATGTTATCGGGAAACCCAGCCATTGTCTGTTTTCATTTGGGTTTTGCAAATGTACAGACAGTGCAAATTAGATTTTCTTGAAAATGTACATTTTAAATCTATTACTTGTCAATTGAACATGCAAGTATGCAAATATGCAAGTTATAAAAAATTATGTTTTTGTTAATATTATTAAATAAAAAAATTACTTAAAATCTTTAAAAGCACATTGCATTATTTGTGCATAGATTACCCACAATGAGGAAATTGAGTAAGGGGGTGAACATTGTGAAATGTGTATTTGTAATCCGGCCCCTTGGTAGAAAGGAGAAAAAATGTTGGCCCTTGCCACCTTCAAAGTCGCCCATCCCCGGTCTAGTACATGTGTATATACAAAAAGAATTCAAAATAGTCCTGATGGGTCCCCTTTGGTGTTCAGGAATAGTTAGTCCACAGTAGGCCTGTTTGTCCTTATATCTCTCTCGGTTTATGAACTGAAGCATCAGTGGGCGGAGCCAAGGGTGCGATGATGTTAAGTAGACATTGATGTTTTTTCGCTGTAGAGGCGGTCATGAATTAATGTACCCCTAGTGACGTAGGGAAGTCGCGAAAGTAGAGGATGAGACGTTTTTGCAGCTTGGTTTCAATAAATGCTTTTATTGCATTGGAGATTAAGTTTTGAGTTTGAAATTTACAGTATGTTTTACAGTATATCAACGAACAATTGATTCCTCGGGACATGTCCCCTTTAAACAAAATGAAGCCAATTTTAGGGCAATTTAAGATTTGTTGGTGAGGAAATGTGCTTGCTTGTCATCAAAAATTCTTAACAGTTTCACTTTCTGTTTTATATGTTTTTCATTCTGCCCATGAGATTCTTTGTGTATATTCTATTTCATTCAACATTTACTTGTTGATATAAGCACCATGTGTATATGTCCTGCTTGTTAGTTTATTCACTCTGTGTATTTGATTGGCAGGTTTGACGATGCACGCCTCCATCCTGGCCTACATGTTTAACCTGGTAGAGGAGGGTAAAATCAGCGTAGCGCTGAACGCCGGCACCACGGCCAACAATCAAGGCTATGTGCAGGAGTATGTGGCCAACCTGCTAAAGACAGCCTTCCCACACCTGCAAGAGTAAGCTGCTCTAGAACAGCCTTTTGAGTCTTGTTGCCTCCTTTTGTTACATGAGGCCATGGTCATTTGTTAACATACGACTTTTCTTTCAGTGCTCAGGTAAAGGTGTTTGTGACGGGTCTGTTCAGCTTGAATCAGGACATTCCTGCCTTCAAAGAGCATCTAAGGGACTTCCTGGTGCAGATCAAGGTATGTTAATTCCTTGATTTCTGGAGCTAATTATAGATCGACGTACATCCAGCCACTGACTTCCAATAGTCAGAGCAAAATCAGTCCTGCCGGAATCGGATCAGTCCACAATCACTCAATCAAATCTATTGTTTGCAGGAGTTTGCAGGCGAGGACTCTACAGATCTGTTTCTGGAAGAGAGGGAAGCATCTCTGCGTCAGGCTCAGGAGGAGAAACACAAGCTCCAGCTGTCTGTTCCTGGAATCCTCAACCCTCATGAGCTCCCGGAGGAGATGTGCGAATGAGCACCTGTACAGTTTTACACTCGTGAAGAAACGTGAGGGACCCTCAAAGCTCCTCCAATGTGTGTGTGTGTGTGTGCGTATGGAGACAGTGGTTCAACGAGGACAAATATGTTGGTTGTTTTTCGACCAAATCAATGCCAATATGTAAATTAAAAGCATTTCACTTCTTACCAAGCCCGTCCCACTCAGTCCCCGCCTACCACTTGGTTTTACTTGGCAGCATAACAGCGTGTTTTATATGGAGGAAACTGGTGTATATCAATTCAGTGTATATTAATCAACACGATTTCTGTTTGGTATTTTGCTTTCCTATTTGGGCGTACCTAACCTTTAAATTATTCAGACATTTTAATGTTTTCTCTGTTGCCCTTTACCCTCATCTATTTGTGAATATGTAAAATACAGTAATGAAGGCGAAAGGGTACTTCAAAGGAAGAGAGATTTTCTCACATAGGGAAGTGTCATTGAGCTTGTATGTACCACAGCAAGTGAATGTGACGGTTTAGGATCAGTGGTAATGCTGCTCTTAAGTTCATTTTTATATTTTTTGAGGGTTTTGTTGTGTGTTAAATACATATTTTTCTTTGGTTGCAGTATTTTTGGGAAGACTGAGTTATTTTCATCCAGACTTCTGCAGTGTGTGTGTGTGTTTTTTTTTTTTTTCATAAGGACGTCCTAATCGGTTCATATTCACTTTGTAAAGCTGTGTATTAGTACTCTGGCAACATAAAGTTGGATATTTTTACAAAGCATTGTGTTTGTGTTTTTCACCTAGCTTGCAGGACTTGTCAACAGTGCACTTACTATGTACTGTATATTTCTGTAAATATAAAATTGAACCTTCTTAAAGTATTTTTGTGTTTTTTAATATCCAAACTGAAAATAGTCTCCCTGGTTGTTATCGAGCATACTTTTGAACAAGTTGAAGTCTGAAGAAACCCCCAACAGAAAGTGTTGAACTTTGGTGCATAACTTGGCCCAAAGTTTGCTAAACATTTAATGTAAGAAAAGTTGAGTAAAAATCTGGTTCAAGTTCCAGTTTAAATTTGCTACTATCCCCAATGCTACTTTGGCTCTTTGCCTTACACTAATATTTAAATAACAGTAAAAACAAATATGTGGCTGGGGGGTCCCTGGGTCTGTAAACGTTAAAAGGAATATTCAATCGACAGCATCTGTAGCATAATGATTACAAAAAATTATTCTGACTCCTTTAAAAAATAAATAAAAAAAAGCAAAAATGGAGGTTACAGCGAGTCACTGCCAGTGGAAGTGAATGAGCACATTTTTGGAGGGTTTAAAGGCAGAAATGTGAAGCTTATAATTTTATAAAAGCACGTACATAAATCATTATAGGGTTTGTTGAAATTACATTGTCATGGCAACAAAGCTGAAAAAAATGGCTGTTACTTTACACACACACAAAAAAAGGCTAGTAAGTGATTTTCTCACATTAAAATCAAGTTAATATATTGTTTACATTCTTGCTTTTTTTTAACATGAAGGGCAAGTCAAAATACATTTTTGTGTTAATCAATATTATCGTACTATGGAAGCCCTGAACCGTAATGTGAAAAAAAAAACATTTTACTAGGTGAATTTTTTTTTATTCATTTTTTTTTTTTTTTTTTTGGGTGTCTTAGTGCCTTCCTAAGCCTATGTCCTACAAATATTTTTTCTCTAAAATGTTTTTTCCTCTCTGAAAATGTTTTTTTGTTTTGTCTTCTCTAAAGTTTTTCACAAAGTTTTTTTTCTTCTCTCGAACAAGCAAGGAAAGAAAGATATATAATGTTAGAGAGTCTTCCTATACATGAAATCCCACAATTAAATGAATATTCCTCAGGTTACATATGTTTCATATGGCATTCAGGAGTTACTTCTGGTTGTTTGATGACATTTTTTTTAACACGAAGCGTACACCATCTCCTCAAGCAGCTCTGTATCTTCCCTTAACTCGACACTGTGGTACCGTTGATGCTGATGTGTCGCTCCATAATGTTACACAGCACGTTATGAAACACAGTGAGAGGCGTCGCAATGGTCAAAGACATCTATTTAATGCATGTTTACATGGGCCAACAAATAAAAAAGCACATTATCAATAGCAGCATCGATATTCCTGGTGGTGAATGTCATCAAACAACCAGAAATAACTCCTGAATGCCATATAAAACATACATTGTGTAACCTGAGGCATACTCCTTTAATTGTGGGATTTCATGTATTAGTAAATGTTTCTTTCCTTGATTAAGATTTGAAAAACATTCTTGTTAGAGTATTATACAGCTATAAATCAAAAGATCAAGTACCACAGCTGTCATCTGTCACATTGTAAGCATTAGATTTCATGCTTACTGATAGTGGCACCTGGTGGCTGAGGTTGGTACCGCATGCTAATTGTTAGCTAGCAAGCAAAAAAAATAAATAAAAAAAAATATCGGGTTGCCTCTTGAGAAAAAAACATTTTATATATATATATATATATATATATATATATAAAATAAATAAAAAAAAAATAAATGTAGAGAGAAATAAAATTTTTAGAGAAGAGAACACTTTTATTTTTTTTTTATTTTTTTGAGAAATAAAAATCTTAGAGAGAAAAAAAATGTAGATTTTTTTTTTTTTAAAGATAATTTATTTTTAATTTTTTTTAAACAAATATTTGTAGGACATAGGCTCAGGAAGGCACTAAGACACCTAAAAAAAAATGTTTTTCACCTAGTGACTTTTTTTTTACAGTGCGGTTCAGGCCTTCCGTATGCCACAAATGCTGTTGATTGATCTTAACTTGTATTGAACCCGAAATATTCCTTTAAAATCCCCTGACCTAAAAATCTAAATCATGACGTCATTACATTATACATGTACATTAGCTGATACTATTTTGTTTCACACAGAGTATAAAGACATTTTCCGGCTATAACCTTAAATTAATCTATTCTATGCTCCAGAACTGTTGCACTAATAATCGATACCAAGTGTCCGATATGATACGATACTAGTTTATTCATGCCCAGAGGGAAATTGAGGCATTACAGAAGAAACATAAATACAAAAACAGAGAGTAGCGATACAATAAATACAACAAAATACAATAACGAATATAAAAAGCAATACAGTAAAGATAAATACGATTTAAGAATTTAACTATGCAAAGATATTGTGCACATTTTACTTTTTACCCACATTCACTTGTGTCCTGTAAATGTGAGCAGTTCTTACAGTACATTAATTAAAACTAAAACACATCACACGTCCACGTGCTCGACTGCGAGACATTGTTGAGAGATCGCGAGATTCCGGAAAACGACCGAACGGGCCGGAAGCAGAAAGACGAAAACAGCCGAACGGTTGCCCCTCCCTCTCTCCCTTCGAGATTTCCGAAAAAAGCCGAACGGACCGCAACAAGACGCAGCCGGTGTCTCGCAGAACGTTACCCGTTTGCCTCCGAGCGAGGGCGAAAATTCCCGGAGGATCCCGAACATCTCCGAAGTCATCCGACGGAAACAACCGAAGTGTAACAGCCGTCCCTGTTCATCATGGCTACCGTATGTGCAAGTCTGCACAGTAACGCTCTGCTCGGAGACTGACTCTCCGCTCATTTAGTGCCTCACATTTACAGTCTGCACCCTCGACATTTCGGCAAATAATTCCGCTTGCATGAGCCCAAACACTCCTGTTTGTGCTGGCTCATTAAAACGAGCCTTTATCAAGCATTTCGTCGGGCCTTAAACACCCCTTACAAGAGACAGAGGGAAAAACAGGCAACATTTGATTTCTTCAATGGTCTAATCACACTGTCCGCCTTTATGAACCATGTGTGAAAACTGCGCCGAGCTTCTGGAGGTGCTCAATGAGAGTAAGTCATCGGCATTTATTGTTTGTTAGTTGGTTTGTTGTGTTGTTTGCAGCTGAAGTTGTTAGCATGGGTGTCCGAGCATGCGGCTCTGTGCCTCACATTAGCGCAGATTTGCATGTTTAATATTGAACCTTTCACACATTTTGTCAACATATGTGTTTAAAAGAGCTCTTTCACTCCTTTTGGCTGTCATTGATGGTGTATTACGTCATTTTGATCCATGTTAGCTTTAGCATTAGCCTGAGCTGGAAGTGTTTTTGACATTGTCATCCTTCAAAATACACCGATTTTTTTTATGAACACACAACACCATCAATGCTACAGTTTATTTATTTTTGATCGACTGATTCGTGGATGTTACTATAGATCTGACAGTCATGATTTGAGTTTTTAGCAGTCTTTGGCCTGATGTTGGCTGCAGGACAGGATTGAGCCAGTATTTGGTTTGTTTGTGCTTTGTTGATTGAAGAGAGTGAACTGATGTGGGTTGATTGGATTTCTTTGCTTTAACCCTTGTGCAACCTTCGGGACATTTTTGTCTGTTTTTTCGATCATTTTGGCTGTGTTAATGCCAACGGCA
This sequence comes from Myxocyprinus asiaticus, assembly GCF_019703515.2. Classification (NCBI taxonomy): domain Eukaryota; kingdom Metazoa; phylum Chordata; class Actinopteri; order Cypriniformes; family Catostomidae; genus Myxocyprinus; species Myxocyprinus asiaticus. The sequence continues at coordinate 3,693,558 of NC_059350.1, forward strand.
TACATTTAGGCAAAGGTGTGTATTTTGGGGGGAATTTTGATATTTCAACCTCAGTTCATATAATACATTTATAATACACTGTGTACACACAATAGTTACACACGGGACCTTCAGGACAAAAATGTCCCCATTGAAACCCATTAAAACTGTAATATTTGATCCCAGTGCCATTAAAGCATAAAATCATGAATTATATGATATTATGCTTTCATTCCGGAGCCCTGGCTTTAAAATTTACATTTGTAATATTTTCCACCAGATGGCGCCATTTTTCTCATGTTTAGCCTATGGAGCAAATACAAGCTTTTCCCCTATTTTCTGTTTGCTGTATTATAGAGCACTGCAGGCCAATTGAATAAATGATGCAGATAAAATTGTGTGTGTGTGTTGGTGTGGATGTCAGAGTGTGTTTTGTATGTGTGTATTGAGAAATGTATATGTGTATGTAAAAACAACAGCGGCATTATATAAACAATCTGGTATTTAAAGGGTTAAAATCCTGAAAATGAATGAATATTTGGTAGTTATGATCAGGACTGATGTTGGTTAAAAAATCTAAGTCAGTGAAAGTGGAAAATAATATTAATATATAATATTTTTATGGCAGTTTTTTTTGACGCAGACATTTTTGTCCTCTAAGGTCCTGAGTGTGAGGATTTGTTTTGTTGCTAATCATTGACATATCCCAGACTGTGATAATCCCCCCAAAAAATTCCCCTTAGCATTTTGTATATGGAAAATAATTAAAAATAAAAATTGTGGGGGTTTTTTCCATTAAAAAACAAAAGTGCACTGTAAAAAATGTCCATAATTTTAACGGTAGAAGACTGTACAGTAAACATTTTTTAATTTGGTTAACTGGTAGTTACTTTAAAATATACAGTAAAAACGTATAATATTTTTAAAAAGACAATACATGTAATTTTATAGTAAAATGTAAAAAAAAGTACCTTTTTTAAATGTAAAAATTTTGATTTTACCGTATAATTAACGGTAAAAATGTATATTATGTTTAACAAGAGAGTACATGTACTTTTTTTTTTTTAACAGTAAATTATTGTTAAAAGTATGGTAAAAACAGTAATTGGGTGTTCCCAGAATTCCCTGCGTGGCCGATTACATTTCATTATATTTTATGGAAGTAGTTCTGTTCTTATTTTTAATATCAGTTACATACATTGGGGTGTTCTGTTTTATATTTGATATAGTTTAGTTAATGTTTATTGCATTATTTTAATTTCACTTGTTATCCTGATGGTGTTTGTGTGAGTGACACTGAGCGCTGTCTCCACATGTTTATTGCTCATTGCTTATTGCTTCTGGAAGGGCCTCTATTGATGAGCTTCATGTCATCATGTGCCTTTCTGTAATTACTACGGTGAGTAACAATACAATATAAATTGAAAAGCAGATTTGTACAGTTTCAGGAGGTTAAATTATTACGTTTATATAATTTAATAATATAAACTGTAATGCAGCGTAAAATATTCATGCATCAAAATTACATCCTGTAAAACCTGAAGCTATGTTACCGTATTTTTTACGGTGAATTTCTGGCAACCACAGCTTCCAGTTTTTTACCGTAAATTTAACAGGTTTTTTTTTTTACAGTGTGGCATTATATAAACAAACTGGCATTTAAAGGGTTAAAATCCTGAAAATGAATGAATATTTGGTAGTTATTATCTAGACTGATGTTGGTTAAAAAATCTAAGTCATTGAAAGTGGAAAATAATATTAATATATAATATTATTATGGCAGTTTTTTGATGCGGACATTTTTGTCCTCTAAGGTCCTCTGAGTAACTTTTTTTTATTGAAGCACAAGGGTTAATAGTGATGTTTTGTCATGTCAATGGGGTGACTGATGCTATAGTTGTGGACTGAGATGAAGTTTGTTAGATTAACACCGTATCACCTTACAAAAAGTACTAGTACCATGATACAGTGATGGTAAAATGGCTTACATAATTATAAACCATGCATTTCAAGGCATAGCATAGAATTACCATGGTACACATAAAAAAACATAGCATTGCCATGGTACCTTGAACAGAAAACCTTTGTTTTATTATGTGCTTTCATTACTGTGCAGACTGACTTGCTTGTATCTCATTGGTTTATTATTATTATTGATATCTAATGCCGTTTTATTCAGTATCTCATTAGAACTGAATCCGAAGTTGGATGTCATGATTTGACTCGAACAACCAGGATAAATCCATTGATTTTCATGAAAACCTCTGGATTTGTTTTCAGATCCTTCAGAAGTATTATAATCTCTAGTCATTTGAATTAAAATGCAATCGAATATATTTGAAAATGGGTGTTTGTTGAATAGTGCTGTCACGATTCTGAAATTTGACAATTAATTGTCAAACAAATAATTGCGATTATGATGATAAATTGTCATATTTCTTAAGGTGCATGTGTGCTTCATACACCTTAAGAAGTCATTTTTACATATTTAACTTAAAATATAGAAAACAGATAATAAAATAGGGATATATGATTTCCTTTTAATGCTTTAAAACTAAATGAATGACATACAAATATTTTTTAAATATCAATATATTTCCAAATACTTAAAATATGTCTCTGTTTTTGTTCAACTTTAGTTCTGGTCATTGTACATTTACACTGTTGTTTTTGGGACTCATTTGAAAAAAAAAAAAGATATTTTGTTTTTGTATAAAAATATATAATATAAAATACGTTTTTATTATATTTATATCATATTATATTATGCAATAGTAAAATATTTCTGGCCTAATTTCTTCTCTTTCACTTGTCATTTTAATGCTTTGATTAAAACTGCGAGCCCTTATTTCTCATGCAGCAAAACCTTTGAGATTTAGTTTTATAATTTTATCACACCACAGAAATAGAGTAAGCGAGTGTTATGTCCTCTGCGTCACTGCATGTCATTAACACTGCGTGTATGAACCCGCTATGACCAGGGACATTTCCAATTACAGAATAGTTGAAAGTGAAGCCGGAGTGCTTTGTGTTCACTATCAAAGTTTCTGTTTGTACGTTTATATTTTAGCGGGAGTTTGGTGCGAGCCTCTGCTGACGGCACGCGCATCAGAGCATTTGAGAAGCGCTTCAGCGCTCTTCCGGACAGGAGCTGCTCTGCGGCTCAGTGACACTTGGAGATTAACTATTAAACTATTAAATGTTAATGGCATTTATATATTTGCTTAAAATGCCCTTATTTGGGCATTAAAATGTGATTGGAATTTAAAGTGCACAATAATCGCGGTTATCTCAAATAACCACGGTTAGATCAAATAACCGTGATCAGATGATTATTTAAAAATCGAGACAGGCCTATTGTTGATACAGGCCAAAGTTTTAAAATGCAGGAGTGAATCCCATAAAATCGATGTCACTCAATAACTCAGTACGTTTACCTGTGCAGTTATAATTGTGTTACATTTAGAATCTTCCAGAGCAAGCGCAAAATGCCAATAGAGCGCAACAGTCTGGATCCGGAAGTAAAAATCCCATTCATTTATCCCATAAGCCAATTGATTTTCAACGATAACTTATAAACCTTTAAAGACAGACCTATCGTGAGCTACGAGGTTGTTCATCGGTGGTGTATGCTTCCGTTGAAGCCGTCTGCGTTATTTCAACTTTAATTGTTTGATAGTGGAATACATGGTAAACAACTACATTACCCATGGTACAGCAGATAAATATCCACCAATCAGATAATCGTGGTCAACGAAACCCGTGAAAATGTGCCTCAGAGCTCCCATGATGCACTGTGAATGACGTAATCAAGTCGGTGTCTCTTCACCCTTAAACTACTTATATATTTGTAAATATCAAAATATTTAGCAATAAACGCAAAATCAAGAACCTTAAATCAATAGTTTTATATATTCCCATAGTTTATTTAATGACATCATTTGCAATGCTTCATGGGATTGTAGTTTGTGCTCTTGAGAAAGTGGAAAAGTACACAGTCTTGTACTGTTGTCTTTATGTCTGATTTTCAAATACTTTTTTTGCCTTAAAACAAAGTTTGTGATGTTGTGATTCACCTCAGAGCTGGTTGGTTTGGTTCATGGCTTGCAACTCTTATGTAGGATTTTATAAAAAGTTTATTGAAGAAATTAATGGGGAGAGTACTTCCGGCACCCAGACGGCTGAAAAAGTGGGCGGTCACTGTTGCGCTCTATTGTGGTCCAAATGACGTCTATGCATGCTGAATAAAGCCAAGCTACAATCGCATTATCTAGGTCTGTTAGTCCGACTTCGAAAAAATCGGACTGGTATGATTGCAATTGGACTAAAGTGTTTAGATGACATTTTAATAAGACAAATTATTAAGTCCGACCAAAGATCGAATTTTTAAAGTGCATGTAAATATGTTGACTTTCAACCATTGTGAGTTCTGGAGTGACTTTTGTATTCAGTGTGTATACAGAATGCAGGAGTAACTCCTGATTTTGCAATGGTTGACAACCGTAGCAACGCTTTGGTGTCTCATGGCTGTAAACAAGAAACATGTTAAAAATGTAACCTGTTTGGTGTTAACTACTTTTGACTAGGGCTGGGCGATACATCAAATACCCACGATATAATTGCGATGTTGCTGACGATGTGAAATTCAACAATATTGTGAATATTGCGATGATTTTAATGATCCTTTTATTTGGCTATTAAGGGTGTGTTCACACTTGGCAGGTTTGTTTCTATTAAAACAAACTCTGGTGCGATTGCTCTGTTAGTGCGGTTCATTTGAACAAGTGTGAACGCTGCCATCCGAACCTTGGTGCGCACCAAACAAGCGGACCGAGACCGCCTGAATAGTGGGTCTCGGTCCACTTCCAAACGAACTCTGGTGTGGTTCGACTGATATATGAGTGCCGCATGGACCAAAGATGTCTAAACGGACCAAAAACAGGAAGTAATTTGCCTAATACTGACCTCAAGCATACCTGGTTCTTCTCATCATAGGAGCTATGTTGCCCATTTTTGTTCGGTACAGGCGTCGGAACTGCCATCAGTCGTCCTTGCAGCATATCTTCGTTTGTGTGTGCAACGGAGGAATTCCTGCCGCTGTTTTGACTCCTTTACACATTTTATTAGCTCTTCGTTTGTTCTCAGCTGGTAAAAATACCACCATATATACATAAATCCAGCGAGCGCATTTAGCCCAGCAGCCAGCATTGTTTTGGATGTTCGGCAAGTTCCATCAAAAAATATACGTCATAACAGCTGTCCAATCAGGTTGTGACCTTATCCTTATGCCTTTTGTTTTGTATCGTTAGGTTCAGTGTTAAAAATGCCAGTGTGAATGCTAAGCGAACCAGGACTAAATGTATCATTTTCTTTTTTGGTCCGGACCAAGAGAACCGAACTACAAGTGTGAACACACTCTAAGTCTCATAGAGTGCATCAGTAGACAAATTTCACGATCCTTCAGGGCTGTATAATTAATCAAAATAACATAAAAATGGAGATATGATCATATGTGATTATTTAACTGCCAAAGGCTGCGATTAAAGACAGATAAACATGGTCTGTGTGCGCTTCAGAATGAACCGGCGACGCACTGTTCATGTTTGTAGCACAATTCACCTGCTTTGAAGTACGACAGGTTCAAGCATTCGCGCAATTCCAAACATTAGTAACAGCTATAAAGTTATTATACAAATCTACAAACGCGAATCAGTAAAGGAGAGTGGGAAACACGCCTTCATCAGTTTTAAACAGATTTTTATTTAATGCCTTTGAAATATTAATTCTGCATGACTACAATGGCTGTTTAGAGGAAATGACAGTTCCTCTGATTTAAAAAAAAACAACACTTTTATGCTATTTCAGAGCAAATACATAATTATCGAGATATATATTGAATATCGTCAATTTGCTGAAAAATATCGAGATATAAATTCTGAAGCCATATCGCCCAGTCCTACTTTCGACAAAAGAAACATTAGCTGCTGTAGACGTATTAACATCCAATAATTCGTAATGGAAATCACAGAGGAGCTAGTGTTGATGTTCTCTGGTTTATTGAAATGCCTACTTTTGTGTAGGCAAGTTTGACATTGTTAACCTGATAGAATGTGCTGTGTGTGTTTGAGACAGATCCGTTCCAGGTTTAATGCTATGTGTGTGTGTTTTAAAACCTGTATGCCCTCTATTTGTGAGCAGTAGTCTGTTTATGCATACACTGTCATTTTATATTTTAAAGTCCAAAAGCAGCCAGACAGTTACTAAACCAGTTCTTGTGCAAGACGTCATTAAAAAGATGTAAATCATTGTAAAACACTTTGCAAACTCCATTAAAAAAATGGTTAGTTCATTCAAAATTGCACTTTAAAAAATAATTAATTTTAACAGTAAAAGGATGTAAAACATGCTACAGTAAAAAAGTGTCAGTTGGTTAACGGGTACTTACCTTAACATTAACGGTAAAAAATTATAATATATTTAACAAGGAAATACTATAGATAAATTACAATACGGAAAATGTTGTAATAAAATATATTGTTTTTTTAGATGTAAAAAAGTATGATTTTACTGTGTATTTAAATGTAAAAAAAGTATATTATATTTAACAAGAAAATACATGTACATTTGACAGTAAACTATTGTTAAAATTACAGTGAAAAACAGTAATCGGGTGTTCACAGAAGTCCCATCGTGACCTATCACATTTCATTATATTTTATGTTAATAGTTGTTTCTTCTTTTTTATATTTGTAATGTCAGTTTTGTACATTGTGGTGTTTTTTTGTTATATTTTATGTTGTTAATAGGGCTGTCAGTCGATTACAATTTTTAATCAAATTAATCACATAGTGTGCCAATTAATTGAATTAATCGCAATTAATCACATACATAAATATTTGCCTAGAAAGCCCCTCAAATAGCAATAATTCAATATATAATGATTAAATAATTATAAAAAGTTATATTTAAATAATTATAAATAAAATATACATATTTTAAAAGTAGTAATACAGAAAATGTAAATGCATGTCATTACATTATTTAGGCACACAAGTTAATTGCAATATATTGTTTATTTCCATTTTATTGAACATACGCCTATCATTGGCCTACAGTTCACAGCAATCCATTTTGCAACTGAATTTGTCAGTAAGTCTGAGATTTATTATAAGGGTTTGTTTAAGGACCCATCAATGTACACCTGCGTAAGACGGATGATTTTGGAGCGCCTCAGTTGCGTTGCATCATAAACATACAGTTTTAGGTCGCTGTGTCAAGTTAAATGAAGTTTGAAACTTAGGAAAACACGTCTTGAGATCCCTGCCTTCGGATTTTTGCGCCATCAAGCTGTGTTTGAACGCAAGAACATGTTCTCATCTTGTGTTGTCTGTAAGTGTGGTTTGTTCTCTGTCTGTATAAGCTGTGCATTGCCTATACAGTGAGTTTCGCTTACTGCCCCCTGGAGAAAACAGATGGTAGGCCTTCTTCATGCTTGAACTGCTTATATGGAAGGAACATTCCTTATTATTCCTGATTTTTTTATTTGATTTTTGTATCCCCTTTTCTCCCAATTTGGAATGCCCAATTCCCACTACTTAGTAGGACCTCGTGTTGGCACGGTTACTCACCTCAATCCGGGTGGCGGAGGACAAGTCTCAGTTGCCTCCGCTTCTGAGACCGTCAATCTGTCTCATTGATGGCACGTTGTGCATGACACCGCGGAGACTCACGGCATGTGGAGGCTCATGCTACTCTCCGCGATCCACGCACAACTTACCACACGCCCCATTGAGAGCGAGAACCACTAATCGCGACCACGAGGAGGTTACCCCATGTGACTCTACCCTCCCTAGCAACCGGGACAATCTGTCTGGAGTCACTCAGCACACCCTGGATTCAAACTCACGACTCCAGGGGTGGTAGTCAGCGTCAGTACTCGCTGAACTACCCAGGCCCCTGTTCATTTTCTTTAATGCGTTATTTTCTATATAATTAATCGCAATGAATTGGCATGTTAAATCGACAGCCCTTGTAGTTAAGTTAATGTTTACGGCTTTATTTTAGTGTCACTTGTGTTACCCAGATGGTGTTTTGTGTTTGTGTGGGTAACACTGTCTCTACAGGTCACTCTTGATTAACTTTAAGTCATGTGGCCTTTTGTGGTTACTACAGTGATTAACAATCCATTTTAAAGTGAAAAGCAGACTTTTATAGTTCCAGAAGGTTAGTATATCAAGTTTATATCATTTAATAGATATGAACTGTTATAAAAAATCTCATTTTTTGGTTTACAAAAGGTCAAATGTGTTTGTAATGACATTTTTGGGTGAACTATCCCTTTAAAAAGAAGACAGTAATGCAGTTTTGAGTTTTGAGAATAACAGCTTTGAAAACAGATCCTCTTATCATCACCATCATTCTGTTCTTCAGTCTGACCTGAGCACAATGCCCTGGATTGTTACCATTCAAGCTGCATGAAAACGACAGAAAAAATACAGGAAGGCTGTTTTACAGAACGTGAGGGAGTAAAGAGAGACAATCTCATGTAGGTCAAGGCTAGCCAGCTGCTTGAGTGAACTTTACAGCCCTGAGGTAGAGTAACCATGGACACTATTGTGCTCTGTTCGTACGTGTATGTAAGTGCTGTGGAAAAGTATTTGCCCCTTCCTGATTTCTTCTATTTTTGTGTATTTTTCATACTAAATTGCTTTAGATCTTCAAACGAGATATAACATAAAACAAAGGCAACCTGAGTAAACACAAAATACAGTTTTCAAATATATATACTTTTTTTATTGAAGCAAGAAAGTTATCCAACACCTATGTCACCCATGTGAAAAACTAACTGCCCCCTTAAACTTAATAGCTGGTTGTGCCACCTTTAGCTGCAACAACTGCAACCAAACGCTTCCGATAACTGGAGATCAGTCTTTCACAACGCTGTGGGGGAACTTTGGCCCACTCTTCTTTGCAGAACTGCTTTAGTTCAGCCACATTGGAGGGTTTTCAAGCATGAACTGCCCGTTTAAGGTCCTGCCACAGCATCTCAATTGGGTTCAAGTCAGGACTAGGGATGCACCAATCCGATACCTGGAACTGATGTTTTTAAACGGATCGGGTATCGGTCCGATGAGCCTGATCCAAATCCATTACTGTGTGTTAGTCATGTTCGTTACTGTCCAGCTCAAAAAATGACATAAAAGAACCACAAAAACACAATTAAAGTAGTTCATATGACTCGTGCATTTTAATCAAAGCCACTTGAAGATGTGTGATAGCTCTGTGAATCACAAAAGGCTGTGTTTAATAAGTAAATATATAAAGTGCATGCACAGCTCCAGCGTGTCAGTGAATGGCACTGCTCTGTTGACACATGCGTACCAATTTTCAGCCTTCACGGGGTGCACAATATTTGAGTGCTGTTCACGAACAACATCTCGGATGTAGATGCTCAATAGTTCGGTTCACTTATTATATGCATTTAGAACGGCACCGGAGGTGCATTTTTACCAGAATTTGAATAAGAAGCGAATTAAACTACTGTGATCTTGCCTTCAAACAGACACATACAGGACATCCTGGAGAGTTCAGAATGTCAAAATAAAAGCGTGAAGGTTTAAAAGTTAAAGGTGCACGATTGAGATACATTACTATTATAATATATTATTATTATTATTATTATAATTTGTTTACAAGTTATAACAATATTTAAGTTGAATGGGTTCCAAAAAATAACTGTGTGAATGAAAAGTGAGCTGATATCTTACAACTAAATTGAACAAAAAAAGAGATCTGAATCCTTTAAAGTCCAGATACAAGCTGAAAAAAATAAAATAAAATAGAAAAAAATAAAAGAAAATAAAAACGGCTTCTTTTCTACTGATGACTTATACTGAAATTACTGTTAATTTTGCTGCTACATTATCCAGTATACTAGTTAAAAGTTTTTCATAATAAGCTATACATTTATATTGAAATAATGTGTAGTTAGAGTTTTGTGTTTCTTTACATATTAAAGAGTACTCCCTGTTAGTTCCACACAATAATGTAAAGATATTCTAAACTGATTATGTAAAAAACAACAACACTGGTATCAGATCGGGATCGGTATCGGCCGATACTGAGATTTCCGATATCGGAATCAGATGGTATCGGTGCCTCCCTACAATAAACATGCAACTAGCCTATATAGTATGCATATATGTGTGCAATTTGAAATTTTTACATTTTTTAAAAAGCCAAAATGTGACAAATCATGAAAAACGAATGATTTCTTTTATTTGTTATTGATATTTCATAATTAACCATGCTAGAAGGTCCCCTGTATAATAAACAGCAATAGCTGAGAGAGAATTTATATGTAAGCAAAATGGATTTTATAACTGTAATATCCCCAAATGAATCAGAATCGAGAGCTTGTGAATTTAGAATCGAATAGAATTGGGAAATCTGTATCAGGTCCTGCCCTACTAATGCCCCTCAACCCAAATGACTTTTATTTTTTTCTTTATTTTTTAGAACATAAAAGGTGAATTTTAAAAAGTCTTCACAGGGTTTATTTCCCATACGTGAATAGTGAATCTGGTCTGTCAAGCTCAAAAAAGGACAAAAAACACCATAAACCACAGTAAAAGTTATCAATATGACTCGTACGCTATATTAAAAGTCTTCTGAAGCCATATGATCACTTAGAGTGATAAACAGAACAAATTTAAGTCATCAAATAATTAAAAAAATTCTGCAAATTTCTAGTCAAGCTACAGTCTTCATCTGTCTGTCCAAATGTACATAGAATATGAATATTTGAAGGAAGGACGTCAGCTGAGCAAGTGTTAAAAACATGTCACACGCAAAACGCAGAGGCCAGTTGTGGTCCGATTGACATGTACAAAACCGAGCTACAATCGCTGTATGGAGGTCTGTTAGTCTGGCTTTGCAAAAATCAGACTGGTAAGATTTCAGTCCAACTACAGGGTTTACATGACAAACATACTGATTAATCTGAACTCTTGCTGCCCCAGGACCCTTTACCAGGTTCATTAACTGGTCTATCTCTCTCTCAGTCTCAGAAGCAGACAGCTCAGACGGCCTACAGCTGAAGAAGGAACATGCCTTAAGAGTCTTCACTTACATCAGCACATGGACGCAGAGGTCAGTGTTCATTCATTCATTTATTCATTCAGCATATTGCTGTTTTTTTTTTTTTTATACTTGTCCTGCTGTAGTTTAGTGTGTTATTGAGTGATCTGGCGTGTAATTGTGACAGGACAGTAGACATTGATTCTCTTTCTGTGTGTTCCTCTGCAGGCAGTGTCTGTGCTGTTTTAAAGAATACAAAAACCTCGAGGTATTTAGCCAGCTTGTTTATGCCCTCATCAACCTGGTGATTGTCCAAGTTACCAACCTTAGGGACCGCCTATGCAATGGCCATGGCAACAATAGGACTGAGGAGGCGGGGTCAGAGTGGGGCTCCTCCCAACCCCAGGCTTCACCCAATGAGGACGAGCCTTTGAATGTGGAACGGGACTCAGCTGAAGAGGATGGTGGAATGGAGGAAGGAGATGAGCACCAGAACCAAAAGCAGGGTGTTAAACCGGACCCTCAGCCCAGACTCGGTGAGCCCACGCTGGGCGAGAGCGCGACTGAGAGCAGCCTGGACCTGTTTGCATCCTGGAGCACAGAAGACCAGGAGAAGCTGCTGCTGTGTGCTGCTAAGATCTTTCAGATCCAGTTCCCCCTATATACGGCCTACAAACACAACACTCACCCCACGATAGAGGTAATATAACAAACAAAGCACGCATTAGTGTATTAAACACATGAAATTTTATAATGGCTATAAACAAAGCTCGTCCAATCAGAACTTAGAGTCAGAACTATCTGTTTCGTAATGCTCAATTTTCACCATCCAATCAATTCCTGATGGATAACATAAAATCTTGTGCAATATCCTGTTCCACTGGGAAATATGTCACATTGTGGAAATAAAATGGGTTGTGAATGCAGTTTCATGTTGAGCATTGCAAGAGTTTTTTTAATATTTGGTGACAAAAAACTCTTTACGAAAAGGTTGTATTCATTAACATTAGTTAACTACACTATATGGCCAAAAGTTTGTGGACACCTCCTTCTAATTAATGAATTTGGTTACTCCATTAAATCCGGTAAAGAAAAATGGCTAAATTATGTAATGGCTTGGGCTTTGTGTGCTGTCCATAAAGAAATGGTTTACTGTGTCTGGCGTGGAAGAAATTGACTGGCGTGCACAAAGCCCAGACCTGAACCCCACTGATCACTTTTGGGGTGAACTGGAACAGCAACTGTAAGTCAGGCCACATCAACCAACATCAGTTCCTGACCTCACTGATAGTCTTGTGTCTGAATGGGAGCAAATCCCTGCGGCCATGTTACTACATACAGTACAGTGGAAAGCCTTCCCAAAAGAGTGGAAGCTGTTATTACAGCAAAGGGGGAAATTGATGACTAAGGTTTTGAAATCAAATGTTCATCAAGCACATATGGTGTCCACAAACTTTTAGCCATATAGTGTACGTTAACTATACTTTTTTCAGCTCTTATATAATCTTTGTTAATTTCAACATATACTAGGCCTAATAATTTTCTTATATTAGAAGTTATATATGTTAACAGTAGTTAATACATTATGAAACAACAATGAACAATTTAATATTTAATAACAATGAATACAAGTTAAGCTCAGTCAACAGCGTTTGTGGCATAATGTTGATTACCACAAAAAATAATTTTGACTCGTTCCTCCTTTTCTTTAAAATAAAAGCAAAAATCTGGGTTACATCGAGGCACTTACAATGGAAGTGAATGTGAAACATTTTGAGTTTGCCATTTCCAAGAAGCATCTGCTGACGTGGACCATGCCTCGCAGAAAAGAGATCTCAGAAGACCTACGATCAAGAATTGCTGCTTTGCGTAAAGCTGGAAAGGGTTACAAAGTTATCTTGAAGAGCTTAGATATTCATCTGTCCACAGTTAGACAAACTGTCTATAAATGGAGATGATTTAGTACTATGGGTACTCTCACTAGAAGTGGCCGTCCAGCCAAGATGACTCAAAGGGTACACTGTACCCTTTGAGTCATCTCAATGACTCAAGGGTACTCAATGAGGTAAAAAGAACCCTAGAATGACAGATCAAGACTTGAAGGAATCATTGGAACTGGTTAACATCTCTGTTCATGAGTCTACTATACTGAAAACATCAAACAGCCATCATGTTTGTCTCGTGTTTCGTGTACGTTCTTTGTGTGAGCGCACAGGTCCGGTTGTTAGTGACCGCCGTGCGCGAGTTACAGCCGTGCGCCCTCCGGTGATGTCACGGTCCTGTCACTTTGTCAGGTTGGGTTTTTGTCTGACAAGGTCTTGTGTTTCGTGTCCGGGGCATGGTGTCTGGATCCTGACTTCCTGTCTGGTTCGGTTTTTGTCTGTGTCGGGATCTGGACACTCATGCTCCATGTTCTGTTTGTTTTGTTCCAAGCGTGTTGACGTTTTCACCTTAATGTGTTTCAGGTGCCACTGGCAAGTGGAATCAGCATTTCCATGGGGACCCTGATTGTTTCCATGGGAATGCTGATCATGCCAACTTGCCCCTTTTTTGTTCATGCCTATATTAATTCCCTCATGTGTCATGTCCTTGGCTGGATTGTTTGATTTAATGTTAAATGTAGATCAGTGTTGACTGAATGTCTCGCTAGATTGTTTGGTGTGAAGTAACTAACCTTACTCTCTCTGCCTAGTTGGTCCTGTCTCATGTATTTTGTTGGTTGCCCGTGTGTCAGGTGTGTGGTTGCCTTACAGTTCGCTGCGTGTCTGCTGGGTTTCCACGGAGGATACCTCGTCTTTGCCCACGTGTCTGGAGCTAGATCGCCCTACCATGCTGGGCGTGGTTCTGCACCTCATTAAGCTTCAATGGAGGATTCCATGAATCTATTCCTCGACATCCACAGTGACTGCTCACATTTATTGTAAATAAATCCTTTGAACTGTTCCTCTGCATTTGGGTCTGTTTGTCTCGCTATCGCTCGTTACACAGGCATGGTGTCCATGGCAGGACACCATGAAGGAAGCCTCTGCTTTACAACAGACACATCGCTGCTTGCCTGAAATTTGCCAAGGACCACCATGACCCTCCACAACTCTACTGGGAAAATGTTTTGTGGACTGATGAAACTAAAGTTGAATTGTTTGGGAAGAACACTCAGCACTACGTATGGCGTAAAAAGGGCACCGCATACCAACATGAAAACATTATCTCAGTGGTGAGGTACAGTGGAGGGAGCATTGTGATTTGGGGCTGCTTCGGGGCCTGGACCGCTTGCCATCATCGAGGGAAAGTTTATCAAGATATCCTACAGGATAATTTCAGGGTTGCTGTGTGCCAGCTGAAGCTCAGTAGAAGTTGGGTGATGCTGCAGGACAATGATCCTAAACATTGAAGTAAATCCACTACAGAATGGCTTAAAAAATAAAAGAAAATCAATCTTTTGGAGTGGTCCAGTCAGAGCCCAGACCTAAACCCTATAGAGATGCTGTGGGATGACCTCAAGAGAGCCGTTCACACCAGACTTCCTAAGAATATGGCTGAGCTGAAGCAGTTCTGTAAGGAAAATTGTCTAAAATTCCTTCTGAACGTTGTGCAGGTCTAATCTGCAGCTAATGGAAATGCTTGGTTGAGGTTATTGCTGCCAAAGTAGGGTCGACCAGTTATTAAATCCAAGGGTTCACTTACTTTTTCTATAGCACTGTAAATGTTTAAGTGGTCTTCAGCTGCTGTAGCTCATCCGCCTCGAGGTTTGACGTGTTGTGCATTCTTCTCACTACAATTGGACAGAGTGGTTATCTGAGTTACCGTAGCCTTTCTGTCAACTCTAATCAGTCTGGCCGTTCTCTGTTGACCTTCCTCATCAACAAGGCATTTCCGTCCGCAGAACTGCCGCTCACTGGATGTTTTTTGTTTTTGGCACCATTCTGAGTAAATTCTAGAGACTGTTGTGTGTGAAAATCCCAGGAGATCAGCAGTTACAGAAATACTCAAACCCACTGAAACGGGCTGTGTCACACAAAAAATCATGCCACAGTCTATAACTGAGATCACATTTTTCGCCATTCTGATGGTTCATGTGAACATTAACTTAAGCTTCTTACCCGCACTGTACTGCTACCACACAATTGGCTAATTATATAATCGCATGAATAAGTAGGTGTACAGATGTTCCTTATAAATTGGCCGGTGAGTCAGTGTACATCTGTTATAACCAAATATTTATTGCACTAATTGCATTGTGATTGGCGTTGTTACTTTCAGATCCCTACATTTCAGTCCCATATATCTAATATATACACACACAACATGCACAATACACCACTACAGATGTAATACAGAGTAACTTTATACAATCTTATAGTTTGGGCTCCATTATTTCTGAACGATTTGGACAAACTGTGTTGAATAACCCCAACATAAAATAAAAGACAGAGGAAGAGCTGCTTTCCATCGAACAGTTTTGAGTTGTTTGTAGTCGTTCAGTTGTATATGTTTTTAATTTGGGCCACTCTCTCTCTCTCTCTCTCTCTCTCTCTCTCTCTCTCTCTCTCTCTCTCTCTCTCTCTCTCTCTCTCTCTCTCTCTCTCTCTCTCATTGTAATATCCCTATTTTTTTATTTTGCCCGCAGGATATCTCGTCACAAGAGAGCAATATCCTCGGCTCTTTCTGTGATATGAATGTAAGTCTCTCACTCACATAAAAAGACACATACACAAGATGCTGACCTGAGTAAAGCACCTTGTCTTAATTTTTAACATTATAACTATAGTATTGTTTTATCATAAAAAAAAATAAAAAATTTGTTTATGTGAAATGTTTTGCTTAAAATGTGCTTGTTCTGTCTGTACAATAAATGCCACTTTAATTGATATTTTGTATCTAATGCAGTGGCATTCAGGCATTTTTAAGTGTGACATAAGTGTCTAAATAATTTTGGGGCCACTGTATTGCATAACCAGTATAGATGTTCAGTGGGCATCTATATGACTAACTGACTCTGACTAGAACTAGGTGTGGTCTTTGTTCTGAACGCACAAGTTTTTCTTTGTTTAAATGTTGTTTAAATATTTATTTAAATCATGATTCATCTGCTGCCATGAGTTCATTTATAAAATTCAACTTATCACTAAAACTTTAAATACTGTAAAGCAGGCCTCTGTAGATCCATGGAGCTCATGTGTACAAGATGCATATCAGCAAATATGTTTATTGGATTGAAGCTGGATCTGGATGAAGTTCATGTCTGCTCTTAATTTTGAAGCACATCTGTCATTTTCATTTCATTAATTCTTAGGGTGGAATTTGTCATGAAAGTGACTTGATTTGTTGGCCGTGTTTGTTGTAAGTGAGAATTGTACAGCATGCTAATCTGTTTCAGGATGTGGAGGTCCCACTACACCTGCTGCGGTATGTGTGTATGTTCTGTGGGAAGCACGGTCTCTCTCTGATGAAGGATTGTTTCGAGTTCGGCGCTCCTGATACTCTCCCCTTTCCCATCGCTCATGCCTTCATCACCATCGTCTCTAATGTGAGTAAAAAACAATCGAAACAGACTGTCTCAGCCAATCAGCGTTTTGGCCAATCAGACATGTAGTGTTATAGCTAAACATACGTTAACCTTAGATCTTATGCTCATTGGAAGTGATTTTGAAATGAAAATAATTTTTTTTAAACAATTTGTGTCTCGTACAGATCAGAATATGGTTGCACATTCCCGCTGTGATGCAGCATATCATCCCTTTTCGCACTTATGTCATCAGGTAAGAATACTTTACCTCTAAGCTACTTTATAACTATATTTAATAAAAAATGACCCTTTTGACTTGTTTCATAAATGTTTTTTGACTCATTGTGCATGTTATTTTAAGGAATAATAATGTTTGATTTTAATTAGAGCTGTCAAAAGTAATGCGTTGGGGACCTGGGTAGCTCAGTGGTAAAATACGCTGGCTACCACCCCTGGAGTTCACTAGTTCGCTAGTTCGAATCCCAGGGCGTGCTGAGTGACTCCAGCCAGGTCTCCTAAGCAACCAAATTCACCCGGTTGCTAGGGAGGGTAGAGTCACATGGGGTAACCTCCTCGTGGTCGCTATAATGTGGTTTGTTCTCGGTGGGGCGCGTGGTGAGTTGAGTGTGGTTGCCGCGGTGGATGGCGTGAAGCCTCCACACGCGCTATGTCTCCGTGGCAACGCGCTCAACAAGCCACGTGATAAGATGCGCGGGTTGACTGTCTCAGACACGGAGGCAACTGGGATTCGTCCTCCGCCACCCGGACTGAGGCGAATCACTATGCCACCACGAGGACTTAGAGCGCATTGGGAATTGGGCATTCCAAAATTGGGAGAAAAAGGGGAAAAATCCACAAAAAAAAAAAAAAAAAAAGTAATGCGTTAACGCATGCGATTAATTGAAAACGTTTAAAGCGTTAATTTTTCTTAATCGCCGTTAAAACAGCATAAACCAGCATAAACACTTGTTGAAAAGGCGAAACCTTTGTGATGTGGAGTCATTGCACTGACGCGCCCCACAAACACACACAGCAGTGATTTAGTGATAAAGTGACTGGGAAAAGAGCTCTTAACGCTATTTGTTTTTCAAAACAAGCCAAGATAGAACTAGTGACAGAAATCAAGTATTTTTCAGCCTATGTAAGGCACATTTTAATTGCCACAGAAGCACACTAAGTCTTAACTATCACCAAAACGCAGAATGAGACGTTTTTGTCTGCAAGCACTTTTCATGTGGAGTTCACAGCAACGTTTGACGCTGACATTGACGCCCTGCCGCGAATCATGAACGCGGCTTCACGATTGCTGTAACAATGCGGATAGCCACAGTCTGCCGGCTGATTAATATTGTGGAGGATATGAGAGTTTAAGAGATTTAATGCCCTTTGCAATGAATATGCAACCTATGTGGGGAACTAGATCTTTCAATTAGTCGAACTCCCAATTAGATTTTGGGAAATGTTTAACGTTACTTGAATTGGTGCTATTTTAGTGCATTTCTATCTTTATACTGTGGAAGGCTTTGTCTGGAAAATGTTCATAAATCATTATAACGTTGCATATTGTTTTGTTTTCTTTCCTAAGTAGGAAATAAATGAATTTTGACAGAAAAGTGTATTTATTTTTATATTTTAGCGCTATCAAAATCTATGATTAATCGCGATTAACTACGAAAAATTATGCGATTTAATCGCGATTATACAATTTAATCGACTGACAGATCTAGTTTTGATATTTCATCAAAGTTGAATAGCTTTTCAATGGAAATGACTTTTTTTTTTCCGCTGCTGATGTCATCAAGGCCACAGGGGCGGGGACAAATAATATGAACCTTTAACATCATAGCCTAATATTTCAGAATCTGTTTAGTAATCAAATTTTGAAGTGTGTAAGTTCTGCACCATTACCGTCACCAAATGAAATAATACAAATAATGATTGTTTCAGACAGGTCTGCCTAACATGCCTGTCTGCAATTGGTCTGACATACAGATAGTCCCGCCCCAAAACTTACACCATTGGTTGGGCCAGTGTTGATGGTGTCAGGATGCTCAAAACAGTCAAATTGTTTACACTTTTTTGCAAAATCAACTTAGGAATGGCTTGCTTATAGTTGGCTCTCTATATTAAGCTGGAAGAAAGTATTTTAACATCGAAAAAATTACGCACTTCAGTTGTAAATGCACTGTGAATGCCGTTTCATGCTTTTTAAAGGAATATTCCAGGTTCAATGCAAGTTGAGCTCAATCGACAGCATTTGTAACATGTTTATAACCACAAAAAATTGATTTCAACTCCTCCCTCGGTTATTTAAAAAGAAAATGTCGTTACAGTAATTCGCTTACAATGGAAATTAATGGGGCCAGTACATAAACTCCACAAGACATTATACATGTTAACATGATTTAAGTGTGACGTCAGACACACTAAAATGCCTCTGTGACCGCCTGTCCATTCATAAAAACATACATCTCATTTGCCTAATCTGTGTCTGTTTAATCTAATTGGTCATAAGAGTGTAACAGAGAGATAAATATACAGCAGACCGGTAGAGCAGAAACGAGCCGCTCTCATAAAGAGCACTACAGCATACCAAGTTGCTAGGAAGAGCATCCCTCACCATAGCAACAATCGCCACCGCTCTCCTCACATGACCTTGGAGGAGCCAGACAGCTGGCGGGGGAGCTGAGAAAACGGCAATCATGTGACTCATGCCAGACAGGATTAAAGCTTCAAAATAGAGATGCACACAGAGAGAGAGAGAGAGAGTGCATTACTGTATACAGGCAGAAACCTGAAGAACTCCTATCTGTTTCTGTCTTTTTCTCTAATTTGATTTTCTGATCATTGGTTTTGATTGGCGTTGCTAAAGTGCTTTATACTGACTCTCAAATTGACTTGCTTATTACATTTACTAGCTTTCATTTCCAGCTAAAGCTTTCAACTGTGTTTTGGGAACTTGATATGACAAACTATCACATTCACAAATAATGATGCATTTTTTGATGCAGACACAACTTCCCCTTATAGTTTTATTCCAGTTTTATGGCTGTGTATTGCTACTGATAATAATGTCGACTTGTCCCTTGAATCTCCTTTCCTGTAATGCATGTCCAATGAAACTCAATGGGACAAGGCATTGCAGTGGCATAAACATTAAAGTTTTGAAAGTATAGTCAAATTTATACAACATTAATACATGTTAAAGGAATGTTCAGGGTTTAATATAAATTGCGCTCAATCGGCAGCATTTGTGACTATTCCCACCAAAAAATAATTTTGACTTATCCCTCATTTATTTAACCCTTTACCCCTCGAGAAAAAATAATAATTGTCAAAATATTAAAAACTACAGTCTTGACCAACACAAAATAGGTATCGTTATAAAGCTTAGAAGCTGTGCTTTCCAGTGCATGTAGGAATTATGACCAAAACTGAACAAGTGCTTTGAAATTTGTGTTCCGTTTTGATAATTTATCAAACAAATTTGCACTGTGAATATTATAGCAACCAGAATACAACACAAATGTATCGAGCAATAGCTAAGTATATGTATTTGACTATGATGTTGGTGTTACTTATATGACTTGTTTTCGCTTAGAACTTCACGAAAAATAAACGGAACATAAAATATCATACTATAACTTAGAAGAGGTGACTATCTTTCAAACGAGCGCACACACAATGTAATCGGTTGCACAGATCATTAGATGCGCAATGACCACATTTACATGCACTTAAGAAAGCAGGTTATTCCAGGGTTTTTGCAGAAAGCTGCGTTCTGAAATGTCATGTGAATGAGAATGCCGTTTAAAATCCCTGTGAAGTGCCTTGAAAAGCACAGCTTACTTTACACTGTTGACATATTTCATACTGAAACATGAAGTTGGGGTGGGACTTGTTGAACGGCTCTGCCATTTTTTAAAACAGCCAATAAGCGCAGTCATACAGACACACACACACACATTCCTCTGTCCACCGTGCTGCTGTTAGAGAGTGAAACTGTGCAGAAACTGAGCGATCTCAACCTAGTTCGGACGCTTTTCCACTGACTTGAGATCTGAACAATGATCAAACCGACCCGGTTACAAACATAAACAGCGCATCGCGGACTACACTAATGACGAGGCAGGAGCTGTTGTGCAAGTCATGAAGATGAATCAGAAACAAGTGAGTGAAACATTACAACATATCAATGTTTTGAATCACACAACACTAAATAAAACGAGCAAAGAAAACTTATGATGTACATCCCAAGAAACCTCTGAAAAACGGCTGCATTAAATAAAAACTCCAGTCACTTTCATTGCATCTAATGCCGCGAGCGCGGTGCAATCAGAAGTGACAGTCCCTATGCCCTGTTCCCTTCAAGACAATTACCCTCCACTCTTCAGAGGGCTGAAAGATGGTAACGGTCAGTCACAACTCACTTCTACAGTGATTATTATTGGAAATTTTATTTGGAAAGACCCCACAACATGGATTGTGCTCCCTTTGAAGTGCCCTGCGAAGGAACCATCAGCGCAGGTGAGAACACAGCCATGTGCGGTGAGCAGATTAATGGGGCGGGTGCCTTCTCATTCTAGAATGCATTTGATTGGACAAAGTTTCTCTAGGACAGTTTGACGTCACGACTGTGTCTTTCTAGCCGGAAGAGCAAGACTGCAGAATTGAATTGACCGGGTCTTTAAGGGATTAAGAGAAAGTGGTTTAACACACCTAGGTTTCTCCCGGAGTAAGCTGTGTATGTGGCCATGTAAACACACAAGCTGCATTTTAACTGGTTTTTGAAGAGTACGCTTGCACGTGGAACAGACTGAATAACAAACATCATAGGATGGAGCCCAACAAGTCAGCAAAACATTTCTGGGAGTACAGTGGGAAAAGCACAACGCTATTAACAATATCCATTTATACACACAACTGTAAAATATCGACGGTCCCTCACGTTCACGTATATGCACTCGTTCATTGAGGGAATCGCGGAGTTTTAAGTTAGAGGTAAACCCCACTATTAAAGTGCAATTCTACTGCATATCACGATGGAAAGTTAAGGAAACAAACATGGCAACAACTCTGGAATATCTGTAAATAAAGCGAAGCAACAGAGAATAAAATAATGAAGTCTTCCTCAGATCCCATGTTTGTTATTTACACAAGTGTCGCAGGATAATTACGTTGCTGTGGAGAAAGCTGCATGTAACCGTGAGTAAAGAGTACACTTCTTATACAGTGCATGTAAACAAGAACGCTGCTTTCTCGCAATATGCCGCTTTCTGGTATCCATGTAAACATAGTCAATGTTATAAATGGCCACCAGGAGTAAATAACACAGACTCATAAATGAAGACTCATTGAGTCAAAAGACACTCATTCTGTGAAATTACTAAAATCTTGTCTGCATTCTATGCAAACCTTTAGTCATTGTTGTGTTTGCATGTGTAATTAGTTCTTATGTACAATTATTATGTTTTATTTGTTTGGAGAGGCTTTTGGACAGTATGATCAATTATTTTTGTAATTCCATAACTTTTGTTTTGTCATATCAAAAGAAAAAATTCTCAGACACAGTTGACATGATTGGAAACAAAACAAAAGCAGTTTTTCGGAGCCGACTTATTTACACCCAGAGATATATAATGTCAAATAAGAAAAAAAAGTTATTTTCTTTTGTGTGATTTTTTTCAGCAGTTTCTTAGGCTGAGCATCTCAGAATGTACCTTAAACTATGTCATTAAAAAAAGAAATGTTTTCTTTACAATGATACCAACCACTTGATCCTCTTTTTTATTTTATTTTATTTTTTTAGTTATAAACCTTTAATTTTGGGTATGCCACTGAAACTGGAAATCTTTAAAAACACATTCAGTGGGGGTCCTGGGTAGATCAGCGAGTAAAGACGCTGACTATCACCCCTGGAGTCGTGAGTTCGAATCCAGGGCGTGCTGAGTGACTCCAGCCAGGTCTCCTAAACAACCAAATTGGCCCGGTTGCTAGGGAGGGTAGAGTCACATGGGTTAACCTCCTCGTGGTCGCTATAATGTGGTTCGTTCTCGGTGGTGCGCATGGTGAGTTGTGCGTAGATGCCGCAGAGAATAGCGTAATGCCTCCACATGTGCTACGTCTCCGCGGTAACGCGCTCAACAAGCCACATAAGATGCACGGATTGACGGTCCCAGACGTGTAGGCAACTGAGATTCGTCCTCCGCCACCCGGATTGAGGCGAGTCACTACGCCACCACGAGGACTTAGAGCGCATTGGGAATTGGGCATTCCAAATTGGGGAGAAAAGGGGAGAAAAACAAAACCTTCAGAGCTTGAAGGTTTGAAGGAGGAAAAAAAAAAGCAGAAGTTGTGGCCACAGTGAGGCACTTACAATGGAAGTAAATGGGGCCAGAGCATAAACACTTACATACACCTGTTTCAAAAGTATAGCCACAAGACATAAACACTATATGTGTTAACGTGATTTTAGTGTGATAAAATCGCTTTCTAACCTTATCTGTGTAAAGTTACATACAAAATGACTGTTGTCATGACAACGTAACAGCCCTGTAATCTAGTAAAAGATGGTAAATCCCTGATTTTGTCACTAAAATCATGTTAACACATATAATGTTTACGTCTTGTGGCTATACTTTTGAAACAAGGTGTTTTTAGTGTTTTAGCTCTGGCCCCATTCACTTCCATTGTAAGTGCCTTACTGTTACTGCTTTTTTCTATTAAAGAAACAAGGGACATGTCGAAATTATGTTTATGGTAATCATCATTATGCAACAAATGCTGTCGATTGAGCTTAACTTGCATTTGAACCTGAAAAATTCCTTTTATCTAAAGACTGGAGTGATAAAATTGCTTTCTATTCTTTTCATAGTTGTGTTCCACTTTTGTAAATCCATCCACAGGAGCTACATTTGTAATGCATAACTAGAAGTTCCTCAACCTAAAAAAGTATTACCACCCCAAAAGTACAATTTATAGCAGGGGTTTTCAAACTAGGGGTCCGGTGACCCCCAGTGGGCCGCAAGGAGCTGCTAGGGCGTCCGTGGAAAATTTCAGTAAAAGAAACAAAAGTAAACAAAATGTACAAAAGAAAAAAGAAAAAAAAAAAGACATTATTGCCATTTGAGGGTAGTAAAAAATTATTATAAATTTAATACAGCATAATAAATGTACGTAATTTAATATAAATAAACCATCAGGCTTTTTTTTTTTTTTTTATATGGTCACACTTTATATTAGGTGGCCTTAAATGCTATGTACTAACATTAAATACATACAAGACTATGTATTTACTATGTGATTACATGTTGTTCTGCAAAATATCCACATTTGCTGCTACTGAGGTTGAGGTACGGGTAGATTTAGGAGTAAAGGTAGGGTTAGGGTTAGGATAAGGGGTTAGAGTTAGGTTTTGGGCTAAGGGTTGTGTTAGGGTTAGGGGTAAAGTTAACAGTGTAACTACAAATGCAATTAAATGCAGGTACTTTAAATGTAATTACAATGCAACAACATG
This sequence comes from Myxocyprinus asiaticus, assembly GCF_019703515.2. NCBI lineage: Eukaryota > Metazoa > Chordata > Actinopteri > Cypriniformes > Catostomidae > Myxocyprinus > Myxocyprinus asiaticus. Next base: position 3,717,638 of record NC_059350.1, read on the forward strand.
TATGTACATAAGTACATTGTATCAAATGGTTAAGTACATAGTAGTTAAAGCCACCTAATGTAAAGTGAGTCCTATATCAGCCTATTAATTCGGAATTTCTTTTTCGACAATCATTAACATTAAATGAATGAAAAAAATCGATTTATCATTAACCATAACTGTAAGTGGTGTACAGCTTGAAACTCAAGAAATACCAACTGTTCTAATGCAAACTTGAAAACGTCAACATCGGAGAAAATTACCGTAGAAGAGAACATGAAAACATGAAACATCGGAGAAAATTACCGTAGAAGAGAACATGAAAACATGAAACAGCCACCGAATATATGCATGTAGCCATACTGTTTGCGTATCATTTAAATAAATGCACTTCAGAAATGGGAGTATTGGTATTTTCCATCTCAATATATTTTTCCATTCAGAGTATTTTTAATACATTCAGGCTGTGTTTAGTAAGTTTGTGAATTGTTTAGGGAACTGTTAGGGAAAGCAAGGTGATTGTCATATTTGGGGGTTCTTGACATAAAAAAGCCCCCCTGATTTAGACAACAGCTCAAATAACACATTTTACAGAAGATCTTTTAACAACAATGCAATAAAAAATATAGCTGCAAGCAGCAATTGTCGGGTTTCAAGTCTTTTAAGAACGTTGCAAAAAAGGTATGTATTTGTATATGTATATGTACTTTGTAAGTTGCTGAATTTGCAAACTGGTGTTAAATATGACTCTTATGTCTTGTGTTCAACAATCCTGAAACAGGATAATTGTTATGGTGGTCTTTTTTTTTTTTGTTATAAAGCCACAAAGCACCCAATCTCCAAAAAGGTTTTAGAAATTTGAATATTTATTTTAGGAATTATAGGCTTTTGGATACACTTGGTCAAACCCACATGATAAATGCAACCCCTAAATAACTAAATAAATAACTAAAGTTCAACTTTTCTTTGATAATTATTGACCTAGGGAGTCCTAAGTGTAGTTCACAATAGCAGGTAACATTGGATATTATACAATAATTTACACACCATTTATACAGCCATTTTGCTGAAATTTGATTGGCTGCTGGTGGCCATGTTTTTTTTATTTGTCTGAGTCATATTGTAGAATATATAGCATTTGGCCCCTACAAGAAGCATACCAGTTTTCAACTTCATTGATAGTACAGTTGCAGAGTTATGAGCATTTTTTAGTTGTAGCGCTCCCTATTGGTGAATTTTTTCGCGATTTTGCATGCAGACTCAAAATGTGCTGTTGTATGTGTGTATCAAGTTTCGTAACATTTGGCCTTTTCTTTTGGTAGATATTGGTCAATACGTACAAAATGGACAATGCCCGACCAATTCGTTGGCTTATATCTTCGCAACACTTCGATGAATCAAAATTCCTTTAACTTTTGTCAGGAGGGTTCATAGTAGACACACCGATTTTTGTGAGAATCGGATATACGGCCTAGGAGGAGTTCGAAAAAGTTGCTTTTTTAGAAAATTAGAATAGCGGAAACATTTTATTAAATGCAATGAAACGAAGATATACATTTTGTAGGTCTTGGTGCAAGGAATTAGAGGAAAAAAGAATTTTGAGATTATTCAACTCGGTTGCGGAGTTATTGGTAAACATAAATGTCCTTGTTATAGCGCAACCTTGTGGCCGATTTTCATACAACTTGGTACACCGCCTCATTCTGACACTGTCTACAAATATCTCAAGTTTCGTAACGGTCGGCCATTCAGATTTGATGTTATTAGCTGCTGAAATTTGATTGGCTGCGGATGGACATGTTTTTTTATTTGTTCGACTGATATTGTAGGATATGTTAGCCTTTGCCCCTTACAAGATGCATACCAATTTTCAACTTCATTGATCATACGATTGCGGAGTTATGAGCGTTTTATTGTTGTTGTAGCGCCCCCTATTGGCAAAATGTTTCGCGGCTTTGTGTGCATCCTCAGAATGTCCTGTTGTCTATGTGTATCAAGTTTCGTAACATTTGGCCTTTTCGTTTGGTAGATATTGGTCAATACGTACAAAATGCCTATATATTGTACCTCATTGTTAAATTGTAATGAATGTTTGGGATCAGACCTGTTTAATCTTGCTCGCACTCTCTCTCTCTCTCTCTCTCTCTCTCTCTCTCTCTCTCTCTCTCTGTAGATATCTATGTAAGTTGTCGGATCAGGAGTTGCGTCAGAGCGCGGCACGTAACATGGCTGATCTGATGTGGAGTACGGTGAAAGAGCCTTTGGACAGCGCGCTGTGTTTCGACAGAGAGAGTCTGGATCTGGCCTTCAAATACTTTATGAGCCCGACACTCACCATGAGACTGGCTGGACTCAGCCAGATCACAGTACGAGAGAGAGACACACACACACACACACTCTCTCTCTTCAGTATGCTCAGTGTTTTAAATGTTCTGTGTTTGTGTTTTTTCACAGAATCAGCTGCACACCTTCAATGACGTCTGTAATAATGAATCGCTGGTGTCTGACACTGAGACGTGAGTCTATTTTTACAGCTCTTGGAATTTTTGTGTGTTTTTAAATATTCCAAAGCTATTAATAATGATTTATATTTGTTCTCTCAGGTCAATAGCGAAGGAACTGGCAGACTGGCTTATCAACAACAATGTTGTGGAGCACATATTTGGACCAAATTTGCACATTGAGGTGAGTTAATTAATGCATGCATTCATTTAATGTATTTGTTAATATACTAGTTAATGTATTAGTCAATTTATTTAACTCATTTATTAAGCTCCATGTATTTACAACAGCCTTAGGTATAAAAATGTACTTTTTGTTTCTGTTTAATTTTCGAATTGTCATTGCGACTTAGTTTCCATTAGTTTTCACTCTAGGACTGTTTGATTTAGTTGAGCTTTTTCAGTGTTTTCTAGTTTTAGTTTTTAGTTTTAGTATTTTATGGCTTCCAAAGCTAATGCGTTAACTGATATTATTTAAATATGATTAACAGCATTACATTTCTCAGGGACGTCTAGTGTTTGTGCTATCTATTGGCATTTTCATGAGTTTATTGAAGTCAGGTGTTAATGATTTCAAATGTTATAATATTCTTGGTATCAAAAACTCAAACTATTTTGTGGTCAATTTTATTTATTTTAGTTGGTTTTGGAGTAATGAACAACTATTTAGTATTTTAGTTTTTTCTAACCATGTTTTTAATTTGAGTTCAGTTAACAAAATAGTTTTTATTTAGTTTTCATTAATGATAATAAGGCTACGTCCACATAAATCCGGGTAGATTTGAAAAAGGCGTTTTTGAAATGCTATTCATCCATACTGCCGTTTTCAAATGTTTTCCAAAAGTTGCGCGCCCACACTGAAATGTCTAAAAACACGTTAGAAGCGTAGACCTGCGTCATTTCCGTATATGGCCTGAAACGCAACTGTCCTCGTTTTCCACCGCCAAACAGCAATTCCGATTAAACGTCCCGTCGACTTTGAACAAATGCAACGTGAATGTTGTAAAAAGTAACATTTATCTTTAACAACATTATCAAAGTGGATAGCAGGCACAGCAATGCCGCTACAACATGGGCCGCCAACCCTTATTTTTGTTTTTATTTATTTATTTTTTTATTTGGAATGCCCAATGCGCTCTAAGTCCTCGTAGTGGCGTAGTGACTCGCCTCAATCCGGTTGGCGGAGGACGAATCTCAGTTGCCTCCGTGTCTGAGACCGTCAATCCGTGTGGCTTGTGGCTTGAGCGTGTTACCGCGGAGACATAGCGCATGTGAAGGCTCACGATATTTTCCGCGGCATCCACGCACAACTCACCACATGCCCCACTGAGAGCGAGAACCACACATTATAGTGACCACAAAGAGGCTACCCCATGTGACTCTACCCTCCCTAGCAACCAGGCCAATTTGGTTGCTTAGGAGATCTGGCTGGAGTCGCTCAGCACACCCTGGATTCGAACTTGCGACTCCAGGGGTGGTAGTCAGCGTCAATAATCGCTGAGCTACCCAGGCCACTCAAGGGCCGCCATCTTGATTTTTTTGGGTTGAATGGATCACGTTAATGACTGCGTCACATGACAACAAATATGTCACCGTTTTCGAACATTGTTTTTTTCTGTCCACACTACTAGGCAAAGACTGCATTTTCTAATTTTTCCACTTGGGAGAGCATTTTCGAAAAGCTCAGTTTTCACTGGACAAAAAAACGCATTACGCAGCGTGGACGGAAGGCCAAACTTTGCGAAATTCATGCATTTTCAAACAAAAGCGTATTAGCGTGGACGTGGCTTAACACTGTCAAGCCTTACTCAAGTTTTCTTCTGAATATTTAAAAATCTTGTTGTCCTTGCAGTCGCTGTGAAAATGTTTTGTAACATTTCATGAAAATGTATTACTCCCTAGTCTAGTAGTAACTAACTAGATATTTGTAAGTTTATTATAGTGTGTGAGTGTTGTTTCTGCTGTAGATCATTAAACAGTGCCAAGTCATCCTGAACTTTCTGGCTGCAGAGGGCCGACTGAGCACTCAACATGTGGACTGTATATGGGCTGCTGCTCAGGTACACACTGTTCTGATGTTCTTTTGATTTTATATAGTAGTGATGATATGAATGTTGTAGTGTTAAACCGATGTCTCTGTATCTGTTTAGCTGAAACACTGCAGTCGCTACATACATGACCTGTTCCCCTCACTCATAAAGAACTTGGACCCTGTGCCCCTGCGACACGTGCTCTGCCTGGTGTCGGGGTTACATCCCAGCATGCACACTGAACAGGTATGACACACACTATGTGTACATCCAGGAATTGCACACTTTTTAAACCTTACTATAAACCATTGAAATTCCCCAGAATGTCAAAGGTCTTCTCTGGACAGACTGAAATGACTGCGTATTTCATTCTGACTTAAGTTGTGTTTCTGTGTGTGTAGACACTGTATTTGGCGTCCATGTTGATCAAGGCCTTGTGGAATAATGCCCTAGCAGCCAAAACTCAGCTGTCCAAACAGAGCTCCTTTGCCTCGCTGCTCAACACCAGCATTCCCATGGGTAACAAGAAAGGTGTGTAAGATACCTGTATATAACGCACAGGCCAGGAATTTATGATTTTTCTTTGAAGTTGTTAAAAGTTGGGGTGTAGATGGTATGCATCATTGTATGTGAATAAAATAATGAAACAACTTTTTGCAGCATTGACTTGAGAGACATTATGAGGAGGAGGAGATGGACAACTCGTAGAAAAACGAATGGGAATAATTACAACGTTCGATTTGGCAGCTATAAGAAAGAAAGTCCTGCCTTTCAATTAAATTAGCCAATGCCCTTTTTGATAGAGGCATTACCTGGTTTTCTTTACTCCAATATGCAATAGCTGGATTAGCCTAATAGCTTAAAATAATTTGCCTACAATGCAATTTTTTGTGTGATTTGAGCTTATGAAGTGAAATTACTGATACCATTGTCAATGCCAATTTTGGGTCATTCTCACAAAACCTGTCAAGAAAATGTCCTGGTCCTGTTTTACTCAAATCAAAAGAAGCAAATAAGAAATTTAGAGGCTCTGAATATCAGACATTATTTTCATGACAGTAGGGCTGGACGATAGTGGTTAAAATGATAATCGCTATTATTTTAATCACGAGTATTATTCACGATTTTATTCTATCTATTATTTTTTATTATTACAGAACTGCACGATTTAGAAAAACAAATACTGTTGCCACTGCTTTGATATCAATTCTAAAATTAAAAAATAAAATTACATTAAACAGCAGCTCACACGTTGAACAAGGTGTTAAAACTACAAATTAGTAAATGATTTCTGTTGACCAAAATTAGTCATGTTTTGTCCATGCTTTACTTCCAATATAAGAGTTACTCTGTAGGGTTTTCACACTTAAGTTAAAAAAAACAAAACAAAAAAAACTGAACGAATTGTGTGTTATTTCTGTTGACAACAGCTTTGACAGGCTCTGGTGCTCCCATCTCTTTGGCCCACAAAACCCCGGTGCCATGTGTTTACTGTAGATTTTTTTAGACATTTATAATGGCCAAACATACTTGAAATTACGCAAATGTGCAATTGAAGTAAATCTGGAGTGCTTTTTATGCAATGCGCACGCACCCAACTGAACTCTGAGCACAGCTGTTCTGAACTTCTGTGTATAATACGAGAGCACGAACTGCTGTAACACTGTACTGCAAAAGAAGTTTATTCAGCTTGCTGCCTAATCTTAATGGCTTTTAATCGACAGAGTTATCGAACAAATGGAACTCTTAAGGAAACTTTTCTCAGAACAGTTTAAAAGGCACCTGATTTTCATCCTACCTCCATACAGGCTCCGAAGGCAGCATTTTCCAGCTTTCTGATGCGAGCCTAGTGTAATCAATCAAAGTGGCGCACATACGTAGATATAAGATACTCTAACTTTTGCACCTCCGTATTTCAGCGTGTGTTCGAAAGTGAACCAGTTGTTGTTTCCCAAACTGCATATTTGCGACCTTGAAGGGCACTTCAGGAAGGGGACGTCACTCGAAGGGACGTTCCAAAAAAAAGTAGAAGTTACTTTTTTTACAAAGGGCCCTTTCACAAGACTTTTAATGAAGGCCACATTTAAACTGTAATGCCATGCTCCCTTCAGAGTGTCCACATCAAGAGCTGTGTCTTTCGTAGTGAGTAGGGCATAGGGAGGATCACTTTCAATCCCATTTTCTTGGAATGGTTTTGTGAAAATCACCCTACTGGTTTGGACTCAATCTTGACAAATCGTTTTGGAGTTTTACGTTTTTCCCCAATCAAGTTCATCACCAAGATATGGCCACTAAGTGAACCAACTTACTCTAATAAGTACTTTGATTGATATTATGCTGAATCAAACACTAATTATTGCATTGTGTTTAGATGTGCAACTAGAAATGGGAAAAGATCACTCAATGAATTGGAATGAATGAATGTCTTTATTCCACAGTAGCTCTGATAAACATCTCAGTGTAAAGAATTTTAATGTCATTGTATGATATTTGGCCCCAAAGGCTCACCTGCAGGCAGCCCAGAGAGCAGTGACAATAGCGACACGCATCACAGTGGAGGAAGTGACATGGAGATGGACGAGCCAATCATGAGCAGTGGAAAACGAGGGCAGCAAAGGCTGTCGGACACAGAGGTAACACTGAGCATACACAAACGCTACAATAAGTATTGAAAAAAGTTGTGTGTCATACATGTCCATGATTCGGTTCGGTGGGCTTTGCCATATCACAGGAGTCTCTGCAGGGCAGCTCGGATGAGACGGCCAACAGCGGGGAAGAGGGCAGCAGCAGCGGCCGCAGCGAAGCATCCAGTAATGAGGCTGGATCAAGCAGAGCCAGCCAATCAGCGGGCAGCCCTGGCAGCGAGCTGCACTCCGACGACATGGCCGACAGCGAGGCTCTGAAAGAAGAAGAAGAGGAGGAGGAAGAAGAAGAGGAAGACGATGACGAGGATGATGAAGATGATGATGATGATGAAGACGATGATGACGACAGACCCGCCGTCGCGTCAGAGGGAAGCCCGCAGAAACTTGCAGAAACTCGAGATTCCAGAGACGCTTCTACGTCAGAACTGCGTAAGCGGAAAGCCGGTGAAGCTCTTGGAGAAGTCCAGGGTCCTCCTCAGCCGGGAATTCCTGGATCCATCGCCTCTGGTTCTGGACTTTCCAAACCCAAGTCCCTCCCCTTCTCCCCAGAGGCAGCTGCTGCCATGGTTGCCTCTTCGTCCCTTCGAATCCTCGAACCCTGCTCCTCTTCATCCATGTCCCTGGAGGGAATGTCTGGAGAGCAGGTGGACCCCTCCTCACATTCCCAGAATCCTCAGCAGCCACAGCATAGTGGGCCAGAGATGGGCCCCTTACATGGGCCGTCCGTTCCCCAGGAGCCACCCTGTCTGTCAAGGCCAACAGACTTCTTGACGGAGGCCATGGGGAACGAGCTCTTCAACTGCAGACGTTTCATCAACCCACAGCATCACCATCATCACCACCACCATCATCATCATCACCGTCATGATGGGTGAGGTTACCTTTATAATGTGATATTGACGTTACCTCTGTTCCAAAATCTAAAGACTATTGCCTGTATAGGTAGCTACCATTGAAAGGGCCGTTCACACAGGACTTAACAGGACAACAACACATAGACACAGTGCACGGGAAAGGAACAGAATGCATAAATCTCGAGACATGTTTTAAAAAATGGTTTTAACTATGCACCGAAATGAAAAATTTTGGCCGATACCGATTTGAACGAAAACCTATAGGCCGATAACATCTGCATATTTAAGTAAACAGAAGTTATTATCATGAATTTGCATTTCATAAATAGAATAAAGGGCTGGTGAAAACATGCATCCTTGAGGTACACCTATATTTACAATTATTTCCTCCGACATGGAATCCTGAACTAGTAGTCTCTGGGGCCGATTTGTTAAAAACAAATCTTTAATCCACAATACAAGATTTCCATTAGTACCCAGTTTAAAAAGCTGTTGTAATAAAATGTCAGTCCTAATAGTATTAAATGCAGAACTAGAATCAATAAATAAAACTCTAGCTTTAGCTTGAGGGTTCTGAAGGTGTTTAGTGACCATGTGCAATAGTGTTAGAGTAGCATCTTCAGTACCCCTTTGTGCTTTATAAGCAAATTGAAACTTATCTAACTGCCCGTGAGAATGTGTTAGATGGCCCAATATAATCCTATCCATACACTTACATAGAATGTTAATAAGTGCAATTGGTCTAAAATCATTTGGTGTGTTAGGCCCATTCTTTTTGGGTACAGGTATTATTGTGGTCATCTTCCATAAATTAGGATCAAGTAGGTATTGAAACAGTCGAGTGACTGTCCTGCTGGAAGATCCAACCAGGGCCCATTGTAAGCTTTCTGGCAGAGGCAATCAGGTGTAGATGTTTTATTTGTTGGTATTCGATAGAGTCCATGATGCCATGTATCCGAACAAGATGTCCAGGACCTCTGGCTTAAAAACAGCCCCACAATGTTAGAGCCACCACCATATTTAACCGTGGGCATGAGGTACTTTTCCATATGGCTACCTCTCTGTGCACACCAAACCCATCTCTGGTGTTTGCTGCCAAAAACCTCTATTTTAGTTTTATCTGACAATAGAACCCAGTCCCATTTGAAGTTCCAGTAGTGTCTGGCAAACTGAAGATGCTTGAATTTGTTGTTGGATGAGAGCAGAGGCTTTTTTCTTGAAACTCTAACATTCAACTTGTGGTGATGTCTGATTGTAGTTTTGGAGACTTTCTGACCCCAAGACCCAACTAATTTCTGCAGTTCTCCAGCTGTGATCCTTGGAGAATTTTTGGCCAACCAAACCATCCTCCTCACCGTGCTTGGAGACAATATAGACACAAGTCTTCTTCCAGGATGATTCTTAACATCTCCAGATAAATGGAACTTCTTAATTATTGCCCTGATGGTGGAAATGTGTATTTGCAATGCAGTGCTTTTTTTCTATTTTGTGAAGCTCAACAACCTTTTGCTGCACATCATAACTTTATTCTTTGGTCTTACCCATTGTGATTGATGACTAAGGGAATTTGGCTTGCGTGTTAGCTCATATTATACCCCTGTGAAACAGGAAGTAATGGCTGAACAATTTCATGTTCCTAGTCACCCAAGTGTACTAAAGAATTTAAAATATGAATGGGAATATTCTTCAGATATACACTCACTGGCCACTTTATTAGGTACATCTACTTATTCATGCGATTATCTTATCAGCCAATCGTGTGGCTGCAGTGCAGAAAGTCATGCAGATACAGGAGCTTCAGTTAATGTTCACATCAACCATCAGAATGGGCCGTGGCATAATTGTTGGTGCCAGATGGGCTGGTTTGAGTATTTCTGGGATTTTCACACACAACAGTCTCTAGAATTTACTCAGAATGGTGCCAAAAACAAAAAACATCCAGTGAGCGGCAGTTCTGTGGATGGAAACGCCTTGTTGATGAGAGAGGTCAACAGAGAATGACCAGACTGGTTTGAACCGACAAAGTCTACGGTAACTCAGATAACCACTCTGTACAATTGTAGTGAGAAGAATATCATCTCAGAATGCTATTCTGAGATTTGAGTTGGCGCTGTTTTGGTGGCACGAGGGGGACCTACACAATATTAGGCAGGTGGTTTTAATGTTGTGGCTGATCGGTGTACATAAGTGTGGCATATGATGTATCATTTCAAAGCTTAGAATCTGAACTTTTCAGATAATATCATCACTTTTGCATTTGTTACATAAAATAGCAAAATAAAGCTTGAAAACATTAGTGTCGCAAATTTGCGCCCCCTAGAGGTAATGGGCTAGAAATATTCATATGAATTTAAAATTCTTTCACACAACTCTTAAATGGACAAGTCAAATATCAAATGAAAGCTCTCATTCTCAGGAATGTGGCTTTATAGTTTTTTTCTTTCTTTTCGAACCACAGTTCGAAAGATTTTCATGAAATGAAATACAATTTCTGTAAGTCATCAGATGTCTCTTTTATGTGCTGATCATTGCTGCTTTAAGCCCCAAGTAGCCAAAAACTTTATATCTGCACTTACCATAGGCAGATTTCTAAAACATTTGCCATTTTTTACTTGTCTGTGAGCTTGCTTTGCTGAATAATCTAATGTTATATTTTCTATTGATGATAAAATGTTATATATCCTCACTAAGTGGAGGATCTCAGCTTTCTAATGACACCTAGATTGAGCTTCTAGTCCACTCAGAGGCCGAGATATTCAATGAAACAATGAGGGTGGTGCATGAACTGAAAATTAGACTGAATGTCTATGGACGAACACATCTATGAGGGCTAAATTGTGTTAGAGCGCCACCTACATTTCAGATATGGATATTGTGATGGAATGTGATAGGAAAATTATTTTTTTCTAGTTCTTACTGTAATCAAGTGGAAACAAATAAGATTGAGTGAACAGAACCAGAATTACATGCTTACAAAGTTAGGACAAAAAACACAAAGATTAAAAAAAACTTTATCATAAGATTATTAAAACATACAATATTATTTATGAATAATTGGAGTCTTTTTTTAAATTATTATTATTTGTGGGGTTTTCTGAAAAATTAGACTATTTTATTATCATTCACACTGTATGTGTGAATCGTGAGCTTTTAAATTTGAGTGTGAAAAATTGCAGATGGCAGCCCAAAAATGCACCATAGTTTAAGGGGGAAAATGTATAATCGATATTTTATCTCGCCAACATTGAAGATTGATTTCTGTGATTACCTTCTTCATGAAAGATACATGCTCTTCTGCCTTAGAATTTGGGCAAAAGAAGATAACTTATAAGGCAGCATAATATTGCTGCCTTCTTTTTGAAACAGCCTTTGCATTGGGAGTGCACCTGCGATGTCTAAACATGCTGCCTAGGTAGGAAGCTCAGTAGGTTTTGGAACAGCTATTGTCATTGGATAACTTCATTGAGCAATGTGCTCTCAAAGACCAACTTTATCCCTCTCTCAAACTCAATCTCTCTCTGTCTGCAGTCATATGGTAGAGGACATGCTGAGTGCTGATGATGTCAGTTGCAGCAGTTCCCAGGTCAGTGCGAAGTCCGAGAAAAACATGGCGGATTTCGACGGAGAGGAATCCGGGTGCGAGGAAGAGCTGGTCCAGATCAACTCTCACGCCGAGCTCAGCTCACACCTGCAACAACATCTGCCCAACCTGGCCTCCATATACCACGAACACCTGGTACAAGGTACATACACACCTGCACTGACACCTGCTCGCATTTTCTCAACAAGCCGCATGATTTGAGGTATCATTCTTGTCCATAGCAAAAAGGTGCAGGACAAGTTTACAGGCCAAAGTATATACTTAAGGTTAGGGGTTTGTTCAAATCCCTATAAGCAGTAGTAAAGGTTATGTTTGCATTAGCAAACACCACTCAAAACATAGGGAAAACAGACATGATTGTAAATCTGCCATAAATTGTACAGCAGGTTTATTTTGTTCCTTTAAATAAAAGATGTGTGAGTTTCAGTCAAATGCATGTCTAAACGTCCAGGGCCAGCGGTGCAAAAGAATCAGTACTCTGCCCACGCCGTGACCGACATCAACCTGGACAATGTCTGCAAGAAAGGAAACACCCTTCTGTGGGACCTGGTCCAGGATGACAACGCGGTACATTCCACTCACAACAGACTGAGACCATTTTGAAACATTGCATGTACAGTTTCAATTGTTTGTTTGGTAACTTTGTTTCTCTTTTGTTGCTATGGTTATTAGATGCACCTGTCAGAGGGCCTGATTAATGAAGCAGAGAAGTTGTTGTGTTCTCTGGTGTGCTGGTTCACCGATCGTCAGATCCGCATGCGTTTCATCGAGGGCTGTCTGGAGAACCTTGCCAACCACCGGTGAGTCCGTCATAGGTTCAAATGCTTCTGATTTCAAGTGTTTTATCAAGTTGAAGTTTTTGGGTTTCAGGGTGAGATTTGGGTTTATCCGAGATCCAGTATGAGGTGTTTAAGTGTTTGTTTCTGTTGTCAGGTCGGTGGTGGTGTCCTTGCGTTTGCTCCCAAAACTCTTTGGAACCTTTCAGCAGTTCGGCTCCAGTTACGACACTCATTGGATAACCATGTAAGAAAGCTCTGCCCAGCATTAGCTCTTCGTTTTATCTGCCCAAAGAAAAACTGTTCCGAAACACAGTTACTAATTGATTACAGAGATACTTATACAATGCAAGATTTATCTTTTTTTTTTTTCCTCTAGCTTGCTTTGAAAAAATGTGCAAGCTTTAGTTGCGTTCTACTTGATTTGGATTTTATTTCCTGTTAATTCTGAAGTTTGCAAAGGATTTAAAAATAATCAAGTTATTGCCAGTTATTTCTAAAATAGGTGTGATATGAAATATCTCTGAGAAAATGTTGTAAAAAGAACTTTAGTAATAACACTGTAACGACTATGGTATTAAAGTAGTTATAACATAGCTATAAGTATCATGTGCAAACTTTAGTTGTGTTCAACTTTGTTTTGATTTTATTTCCTGTTAATTCTGAGGTTTGCCAAGGATTTAACAATAATCAAGTTATTGCCGGTTATTTCTAAAATAGTTTTGATATGAAATATCTCTGAGAAAATGTTGTAAAAAGAACTTTAGTAATAACACTGTAACAACTATGGTAATAAAATAGTTATAAAGTAGCTATAATAATCTTACTCTAAATGTGTCAAAACTGAATTGCGATAAAGTTGATTATGGTGTGCTGTGTGTGCTGCAGGTGGGCTGAGAAGGAATTGCACATGATGAAGCTCTTCTTTGATGATCTGTTACATTATATCCAGGAAGTGAGAGAACAGTGCCACAAATTTGCTCTGTAAGTCTCTCTGTGTGTGTGTGCCTGTAAGTCTGTGTGTTTAATGTGCAGTGTGGGTTAAAATCAGTCCTGTGTATCTCAGGTACAGTCACAGTGCAGAGGTGCAGGTGCGTCTCCAGTTTCTCACCTGTGTGTTCTCAACACTCGGATCACCTGACCACTTTAGTGAGTGTCTCTTTCTCACTTAACGACAGATGTGCATCTGAGACTCACTCTTTAACTGTATGGATTTCCTGTGTGTTTGTGTCAGGGTTGAGTCTGGAGCAGGTGGACATCCTGTGGCACTGTTTAGTGGAAGACTCAGAGTGTTACGATGATGCCCTGCACTGGTTCTTAAACCAGGTCCGCAGTAAAGACCAGCATGCAATGGGCATGGAGACGTATAAACATCTGTTCCTGGAGAAGGTCTGGTGACTGTTTAGTTGAACACCAAGCCTTAAGCAGAATGTGGTGTGAGAATAAGTCTTTCATCAACTGGTTTTCTCTCTTATCTCTCCCAGATGCCTCAGCTCAAACCGGAGACAATCAGCATGACAGGACTCAACTTGTTTCAGCATCTGTGTAATCTGGCTCGTTTGGCCACCAGTGCTTATGACAGCAGTTCCAACTGCGAGGTGAGACATCAACACCACAACTACTCTGTGATATCACTCTCTGTTCTATGGCTGTTTTCTTACTGTTTTCACTCTCTTTTCTCTGACTGTTCATACTCTCTCTCTCGCTCTCTGACTGTTCTTTCTCTCTCTCTGGCTGTTCTCTTACTGTTCTCACTCTCTGTTCTATAGCTGTTCTCTTACTGTTCTCAATTTCTTTTCTCTGACTGTTCACTCTTACTGTTCTCACTCTCTGTTCTCTGGCTTTTCTACATTTACATTTATTCATTTGGCAGACGATTTTATCCAAAGCGACTTACAAAAGAGGAATACATTATAAGCGAATCATCTTAAGGAGACAGTGGTACTACAAAGTTTCACTAGCACTAGAGTTGGGAAGGTCATTCCACCAACGTGGTATGTTGAAACCAAGAGTTTTGGTGCCTCTTTGTATTGGTGCAACAAGGTGACATTCCTTAGCCGACCTCAGGCTTCTGGTGGGAACGTAGCTCTGCAGAAAGGATTTTAGGTATGCTGGAGCAGACCCAGTGACTGTTCTGTATGCCAGCATCAGAGCCTTGAATTTGATACGTGCATCAACCTGCAGCCAGTGAAGAGAGACAAGGAGTGGTGTAACATGCGCTCTCTTTGGTTCATTAAAGACCAGATGTGCTGCTGCATTCTGGATAATTTGCAGCGGTCTAATTGCACATGCAGGTAGGCCTGCAATGAGAGTGTTACAGTAGTCCAGTCTAGTTATGACAAGTGACCGAACAAGAAGTTGTGTGGCATGTTCAGAGAGGAAGGGTCTTATCTTCCTGATATTGTAGAGTGTAGGTTAAGTTGCAGGTGGTGTTCCTTCATCCAGGCCGAGAAATCGAGATGATCTCTCTCGGTTCTCTGGCTCTTCTCACTTGTCTTTCTCTCTGTTGTCTCTGACTTTTCTAACCCTCTGTTCTTACTCTCTGACTGTTCTCTGGATATTCTCTGACTGTTTTTATTCTAAGTTCTCTGGCTGTTCTCTTACTGTTCTCACTCTCTGTTCACTTTGTTCTTACTCTCTATTCTCTCTGACTGTTCTAACTCTCTGTTTCTGGCTGTTCTCTCTGAATGTTCTCTCTCTTATTGTTCTTACTCTCTTTCCAAGTTCTCTGACTCTTCTCACTTGCCTTTCTGAATTTTCGTACATTTTTTTTCTGGCTTTTCTTTCTCTGACTGTTCTCACTTTTATTTGGCTGTTCTCACTCGCTGTTCTCTCTGACTGTTTTCACACTGTTCTCTTGCTGTTCTCTCTCTGTTCTCTAAATGTTCTCACTCTATTCTCTGGCTGTTTTCTCTGTTCTTTTGCTTTTCTTTATTTGACTGTTCCCACTCTCTATACTCTGGCATTTCTTTCTGACTGCTCTTACTGTTCTCATTCTCTGTTTTCTGGCTTTTCTCTCTGACTGTTCTCTTACTGTTTTCACTCTCTGTTCCCTGGGTGTTCTCTTACTGTTCTCTCTGACTGTTCTTATTCTCTGTTCTCTGGCTGTTTTCTCTGTTCTTTCGCTTTTCTTTATTTGACTGTTCTCACTCTCTATTCTCTGGCTTTTCTTTCTGACTGCTCTTACTCTGTTCTCTCTGACTGTTCTCTGGCTGTTCTCTTACTGATTTCACACTGTTCCCTGGGTGTTCTCTTACTGTTCACTGACTGTTCTTATTCGCTGTTCTCTTACTGTTCTCACTCTCTGTTCTCTGGGTGTTCTCTCTGTCTGTTCTCACTCTCTTTTCTTTGGCTGTTCTCTGGCTGTTCTCACTCTTTGTTCTATCTCTGGCTGTTCTCTCTGGCTGCCCTCTCTCTGTTCTTTCTGACTGTTCTCTGGCTGTTTTTTCTTTCACTGTTCTCTATCTGTCTGTTCTCACTCCCTGTTCTATCTCTGGCTGTTCATTTGTTCTCTGTATTCTGTCTCTGACTGTTCTCTTGGACTGTACACATGCTCTACTCTCTCTATCTGGCTGTTCTCTCTGCTCTCTGGCTGTTCTATGTTCTCTGACAATTCTTACTCTGTTCTCTCTAAATGTTCTCTCTCTGATTGTTCTTACTCTCTTTCCAATCTTTGGCTGTTCTTTTTTTTCTGTGACTGTCTCCCTGTTCTGAGTATTCTTACCATCTGTTCTCTGTAAATGTTGTGACTGTTCTCTCTCTTTGACTGCTCTCCCTTTTTATCTCTATCTGTTCTCTCTGATTGTTCTCTCTTATTGTTTTCTCTCTCTGTCCTTAGCTATGTGGTATGGATCAGCTGTGGGGAATCGCATTGAGGGCTCAGTCTGCAGACATCAGCCGAGCTGCAATCCAGTATATCAACTCTTATTACATTAGCGGTCTGTAATCTTCAAACTTCCTCCCATACATCTGTATAATTCATTAAACACATTAAAAATGTACATTAGGTGATTTTATTTATTTATGGGTGAATGTGGCTGCAGGTAAAACGGGTCTAGAGAAAGAGCAGGAGTTCATCAGTAAGTGTATGGAGAGTTTGACAATGGCTTCCTCTAACCTGGAGAAAGACGCTCACTCCAGTCTCACCATCATAGAGAGAGGACTACTGCTGCTCAAAACACACCTAGAGGCCTTCAGACGCAGGTATACACACTATACTACACAAAAACACTTCCAACGATATAATAAACGCACAGAAACCCACAGTAACACACAGTTACTGGCATATTTCAATAGAAAACTGGTGGATTGTTTAGTTATTGAGTGTGTTGTAGTCAGGCTGCTTAGATCTGATGTGTGTGTGTTTTCAGGTTTGCATATCACCTGCGCCAGTGGCAGATCGAAGGAACGGGCATCAGCAGTCATCTGAAAGCTCTCAGTGATAAACAATCACTCCCGCTCAGAATCGTGTGTCAGCCTGCCGGACTGCCAGACAAGGTGAGAATAAACACCTACTCATACTATAGCTCTTATTTTAGGCTGGGCTTCATAAAGCAGCAAGCACATGCTAACATAGGCAGTTTCAGTAAGATCAATAATTGGTTTATTACCGACTTTTGGACCAATCTTGTAACTGTTAAGAGCTTTCTCTTGTGCTGTTTTCTTTTGTAAACAAACCTTTTTTATTCTTACATTGGTGATTGGTGAAAATCATTGTCCTTATGCTGTGTGTGTAGATGACCATCGAGATGTACCCCAGTGATCAGGTGGCTGATCTGAGAGCAGAGGTCACTCACTGGTATGAAAATCTTCAGAAGGATCAGCTCAGTCAGCAGGCGCAGCTGCAGGAGTTCGGCCAGACCAGCCGACAGCAGGACTTCCCAGGTACCCACACAACCTAACATATCCTGCTGTTTTCATACTCTTCAGGTGTTATTAAATATACCAGTGCTGGTTCATTGTGACTATGTGTTTCATTGGCATTGTACAGGTGGTCTGATGGGTCCAGTGCGTATGATCTCATCGGGACACGAGTTGACAACTGACTATGATGAGAAAACTCTTCATGAGCTCGGCTTCAAAGACATGCAGGTAACGTGAACAAATCCACATACATACACTTAACCTGATTAACAAATATAGCAATAAGAACACTCCTAGTTACCCTTACACACCTTTTCAGATTTTCATATCTTTAATGTCCCGTCAGATGGTGTTTGTGTCTCTGGGCGCTCCGCGGAGGGAGAGGAAGGGCGAGGGAGTTCAGCTACCAGCGTCATGTTTACCTCCACCTCAGAAGGAGCACATCCCCATGCTGCTGCTCCTGCAGGAGCCACACCTCACCACGCTTTTCGACCTGTTGGAGATGTTGGCCTGCTTTAAACCACCCAGCCCCGACAGACCCCAGCAGAGCACTGAGGTACCAAACATCTGCCTCCACACCTTAGATGAAGCGAAATAGGATACACAGGTCTATACTGATCAGTGTTTGTGTGTGTTTACTCTTCGGCAGAGTGTTCGTTGTGAGGAGTTGCACCTCCATGCAGAGAATCTGTCTCGCCGTGTTTGGGAGCTGCTCATGCTGCTGCCTACATGTCCAAGCATGCTTCAGGCCTTCCAGAATATCTCTGATGACACGGTCAGTCACAAGACCCTCACCAGCATGGTCTTTATTGACCTAGAGCCTTTGTATTTTCCACATGACATACATGTGTTGTGTTTTTTAGGGATCTGACGGTTTGTGCTGGAAGGATCTGTTGAGAATCAAGAGTCCTCATAAGCTGCTGTATGCTTTAGAAATCATAGAGGCCCTCGGCAAACCAAACCGCAGGATTCACCGCGAATCTACGGTACAGACAAGCTCATGCTGCTTTTCACCTGACCAACACACTCTTCGAACATCATGTTCAAATAACCTTGTGGTGGGCCGGATTTGTCCCACAAGCCGGACTTTTGAGTATTACTGCTGTAAGGGTTCTTATGTTATCTTCAGTTGTGAAGCTGAATTCTCTGTTGTGTGTGTGTTTCAGGGCAGCTACAGTGATCTATATCCAGACTCTGATGATTCCAGTGAAGAACAGATCGAGAACAGCAAGAACACCTGGAGCTGCAAGGTACAATCACTTCCTCCTCACCTATAGATGCCTCCCTATGTGTCCTTCTAATTAGGCTTCAAGGCTGTAGAGTTGTGAAAATATTGTAGTCTTTGCAGCAGTTTAGTGTAAAGACCAGATAGAAATGAGTTACAGTAATCTAACCATGATATAATTAACAGATGATTGACAGTTTTGTCATTTTTTGCAACCGAGAGCGACAGAGGCAGGCAGTATTATAGAGTTGGAAGAAAGATGTTTTGATGAGGTGATTAAGTCAGAATCACACCCAGGTTGCATACAGTGGATGTTGACTTTACTAGAACTCCATAAGTATCTAAACACAGATTAGATTATGATGAAACAAGAGACTGGGGTATTCTAACTAGACTTATGTTTTGTCAGGGTTGAGTTTCTGGTAGTTTGCGGCCATCCCCTCTTTGAAGTCGTGGATACTAGTTGGGGGAGTAATGCTGTCCTGTCCCAGGAACTGATATAGGCGTGCATTTTCATATCCTTAGCATAGCTATTGAGTATAAGACTATACTGCTGAATAATCTTAAAGGGAGGCTTGTAAATGAGAGAAAAGAAGAGGGTCAAGTACTGAGCCTTGAGGCACACCGTGAGAGACTAGAGCAGGATGTGATTTGTGTTTCCCAAAAGAAACATTTCTGTTGTCACAAATTGCATCATTGTCAGTGATGTGTGATTGTGCTGAAAACTTGTTTCTTTTTTTTTTGTGTGGATTTTTCCCCTTTTTCTCCCAATTTGGAATGCCCAATTCCCAATGTGCTTTTAAGTCCTCGTGGTCGTGTAGTGATTCGCCTCAGTCCGGGTGGCGGAGGACGAATCCCAGTTGCCTCCGCGTCTGAGACCGTCAACCCGCGCATCTTATCACGTGGCTTGAGCGCGTTGCCACGGAGGCAGCACGTGTGGAGGCTTCACGCCATCCACCACGGCAACCAAGCTCAACTCACCATGCGCCCCACCGAGAACGAACCACATTATAGCGACCACGAGGAGGTTACCCCATGTGACTCTACCCTCCCTAGCAACTGGGCCAATTTGGTTGCTTTGGAGACCTAGCTGGAGTCACTCAGCACACCCTGGGATTCGAACTAGCGAACTCCAGGGGTGATAGCTAGCGTCTTTTACCACTGAGCTACCCATGCCCCCTGAAAACTTGTTTCTGAATTAATAATTCATCCTGTGTTTCTTTTGTAGTTTGTGTCATCTGGAGGTCTTCAGCTTCTGCTGGACATTTTTAATTCTGCTATTTTAGAGCCAAAAGAACAGGAATCCTGGACTGTGGTGAGTGTCTCTGGATAAACCCAGTGTCGGGGTATAAAGATGTATTGTTTATTTTCTATGTAGGTAATAGGTAAACAAGTACTACACCTGTCTATTTGAATGGGAAAAGACCTTATTTCAAGGAAAGACCATATTTGTAATCAGCATGAACGATGGTATCATTTAATTTTTTTTTCTTCAGCTCAAATCATGCTAAAAACTGTGAGTCTAGTTAGAGTGCATCTAATGTGTTCTAGACTAGAGTAAACAAACTCGATTGGTAGGCCGCCATATTAAGCCTCACAATTTTCTTGCT
Organism: Myxocyprinus asiaticus; assembly: GCF_019703515.2. Lineage (NCBI taxonomy): Eukaryota > Metazoa > Chordata > Actinopteri > Cypriniformes > Catostomidae > Myxocyprinus > Myxocyprinus asiaticus. The sequence goes on from NC_059350.1 coordinate 3,737,722, forward strand.
CTCTCTCTTTAGTGGTTGTTGGACTGTCTTGCGTGTCTGTTGAAGCTGATTTGTCAGTTTGCGGTGGACCCGGCCGATCTGGACTTGGCGTATCATGATGTGTTCGCTTGGTCTGGTCTTACAGACACACAGAGGAAGAGGGCGTGGCCAGGGAAGTCCCGCAAAGCCACTGGCGACCATGGGAAGGGCCTTCATATACCACGCCTTACTGAGGTGTGAAAACTTTTACAAACTTTTCCAGAGTCTGTGCGTGTCTGTGTATGCTGCAGCTAATTTTAAGATGACTTTGTTCTCTGTCAGGTGTTCCTGAGTCTAGTTCAAGGAACCAATCTCATCCAGCGACTCATCAATGTGGCCTACACTTATGACAATCTTGCACACAGGTGAGAGACACTATGTTGGACAACCTAGTGAGCTACTTTGCTGTCTACTGCATACAAAGGCAACTACCTTCTAAGGCAGCATCCTAACCCAAATTAGACCTCATAAGTGACTTGGAATGCTCTAAATAGGCACCATGTGAAGCACACAGTAGACTTGACTTACAATTCATTTCAGTAGAGTTTGATAGTGGCATGTTGCTAAGCTAAACAAATCGATACCAAAGTCCCTCTAAGGCATGTCCGGGCACACGGAAGCCATACTGGTAATGCCTCTGGGCAGCTGTTTCAAGTCAAGTACAGCTCCTCTTAAATACTTTCTTATGCCTGATTATTTTGCAGGGTTCTGAAGGCCCAGTCAGATCACAGATCCAGACATGAAGGTAAGCAAATGATTGGTTGAATGTTTGTGAAGGTTTTCATGCATGCAGGTTGTCACGGACGGTCAGGAAGAAATTTACAACTTTTTCTAGGCATGCATCACTATATCTATTGCTCAGATTTATGGTTAGGGATTTGAACAAACCCCTAAGCCCAAATATTACATTTTGGCATGTAACTGCCACATCGTTTGTCCTGTGGACATGAATGATACTTCAAATTGGGTGGCTCACTGAGTAGAGGTGTGCTTTTACATTGTGATTAGACTTTATATTTTTGTGAAAAAATCCCATAGACTTGCACTGAATGATGGACCCGAGCCATATCTAGAGACTAGAATGTCATAGAAACTTTGGGGTGGGCTCTTAATTAAATGACCATCTAGCAACCACATAGCAACACCTTGGCGACCATCCACAACACTCTTGCACTGAGGCAATAGGTTTTGCATGGGCAAGCACCACTTACATTGTCTCAGTAAAAATAAAAATCTACTTTGCCTTGATGTTATTCTGTGTTCACTGTTAGCAACATGATGAGTATGTTACTCTGTGTGTTTCTACAGTAACTCATTACTCCATGTGGTTGCTGGTGAGTTGGGCTCACTGCTGTTCTCTGGTGAAGTCCAGTTTGGCTGATAGTGAACATCTGCATGACTGGCTGAAGAAACTCACCCTGCTCATACCTGAGGTAACACACAGAAGAGAGCACTGCAGTTTCTCATTGGTGGTGACACTGGTTTTGTAACACTGAGCTGTTTTGTGATTTTGCATGTAGACAGCGGTGCGACAGGAGGCATGCAGTGGTCTCTATAAGCTCTCTCTGTCTGGACTGGAGGGAGGAGAATCCATCAATAGATCCTTTCTGCTGCTTGCTGCATCAACACTTCTCAAGTTCCTGCCAGACGCACAAGCGCTTAAACCACTCGGAGTCAGTACAAACATACAGTACTTATACTCTTTACCCTCCTATTGTCTTAAGAAACTGCACCCTCCTTTTATCCTTCGGGTCATTTTTGACCCGTATTGAAAACCATTGAAAATACATACATTTATTATTAGTGTACAATGGCACTAAAGTACCAAAATCTGTTTTAGTGTGTTCCAAAAGTGTATAATGATAGGGAAAAAGGATACGTTTTGAAAATTATTTTACATAATTTAAATATATATATATAAAAAAAAGTTTAATCATTTATAAAGTATTCTTTACCTGTACTGTGTCAAAAATGACCCATAGACAATAGGATGGTGAAATGGAAATGTTGACAATCTGCTAAACTTCATTTTTTTTGTTATTTTATTTTGATAATATTTGATAATTGATGCACAGTGCCTCTAAATTATTTATGTCCTAACCTTTTGTTTAATGAGTATATAAATGTTTGTGTTTTGCTGGGTCAGGTGGAGGATTTTGAAGAAGAGGCACTGTTCCGCACAGGCTGTAAGGAATACTTCTGGCTACTCTGTAAACTCATCGACAACATCCACGTGAAAGACGCCAGTCAGACTACCCTACTGGATCTAGATGCGCTGGCCCGACACCTTGCCGACTGCATTCGCAGGTCACACACACATCTTACTCATTCAGCAGGATTTCACGATTACCTTTAACTGGATTAGCTTCATTTTGCAAAGAGAACTGGCTCCTCTTAGGCTCTACCACAAACACAGTCTTATTAAATTGATTACAGTAGCACTTTTAATGGAAAATAACTGTTAACTGTTATCAGGTGCAACTTGTCAAGTAAATTAAATGTCCACACTAAAAGTGAAAGTCTTTCCCACAGCAACTAAAATCACTGCCAGTCAGAACAGATTTGATGTTTAACTCCCCTGTGGTATTAATATCACCTCGCTTTGGTATTCACGGTCATTTTTGACCGGAAGGATCAGATGTCTAACCCTTTTTTTAGTAATAACAACAAAATTATGTATTTCTTTTGGGATTTTATGCTATTTTGATTTTATTTACATGTACATTTCTAAATTGTACATTCTGAGACCTTATATAGACAGGTGCATGCTTTTCCAAATCATGTCCAATCAATTGAATTTGCCGTAGGTCGACTCAGATCAAACTGTAGAAACATCTCAAAAGATGATCCAGAGAAATGGGATGCACCTGAGCTAAATTTCAAGTGTTATAGCAAAGGGTCTGAATACTTAAGTCAGTGTGAAATTTCGTTTTTTCTTTTCAAAAATCTGGTTTCTGCTTTGTCGTTATGGAGTGTAGATTGATGTGAAAAAAATATTTAAAGCATTTTAGCAAAAGGCTGCAACATAACAAAATGTGAAAAAAATGAAGGGATCTGAATTCTTTCTGAATACACTATATACTTCTATAAGTTGAAACATGAAGAAAATATGAGAATGTGACATAAATTACAAATCACAATATATGCATTTGGATATGTATTTAGACATTATCAAACTATTATTTGTCAAAGTTTAGCATTTTAGATTTATTTGAAGTGTCAGTATTTGTAGTTAATGTCATTATGCTTGCAATCAAACCTGACCATGGTGTTACAAAGGGAAAACACAGAATAAGCATTGTTCTGCATTATGAGTGTGTTATCGTATCACCTGTTCATTTCTGAGTGTTGTCTTTAGCATTGTGACTGATTTATTTATTATTATTATTTTTTTATTTTTTAACTAATTTTAAAAAAAATCTCTGTTATAGTCTAACCAATTCATGTTTGTATGTGTGTGTAAATGTATTTGTGTGTGAGTGGGTGTGTATGTTTTGAACTAAGGATGTTTTAGAGTCTCACCCTGTAATTTCTGTCTGTTTTTTTCTGCATCGTGGCTGATTTATTGATTGTATTTGACAGAAAAAAAAATGTTTTTGCTCTGTTTTTTTTTGTCTTTCCCATTCATTTTCAATGGTCATTGAATTCTGGCCAGGAATACCAAAGGTCACACTTTTTTTTTTTTTTTTTTTAAGACCACTTGGAATTATCGACTTGGACTTGTACTTATCAAATCAATGTATGTTCAGATGGCAAATGGAGGAAAAGTCACAGAGTCTTGTACTGCTCAGATATAGGAAACCATTTTTATTAAATGAGGAAAATTTATTTCGGTCAAAAATGACCGGATAGCATAGGAGGGTTAATATACAGCTATGTAGATTAGGGTTTTCGACCAATGAGACTTCACTAATGCACCAGAAATAGAAACCATGTGACCATCAAAATGTCTCATATACAGTCAGACATCTACCCATCTACTATTGTTACAGATTTCACGATTTGAAAATATTTGATCTCAGAATGCCACAGTTTACCAATCAGAATGAAATATTTTATAAATTTGATTTATTCCCAATCGATCGTTGTGTTTCTCTCATAGTCGTGAGATTCTAGACCAGCAGGATGGTGCGGTTGAGGACGACGGTCTGACGGGTCTCCTGCGTCTGGCCACCAGTGTCCTGAAGCACAAGCCTCCATTTAAGTTCTCACGGGAGGGTCAGGAGTTCCTGAGGGACACGTATGATCTGCTGTTCCTGCTGCCCAGCCTGAAGGACCGCCAGCAGCCCAAATGCAAGAGTCCTGCGGCGCGCGCCGCAGCCTACGACCTGCTGGTGGAGGTGGTGAAGGGCTCGGTGGAGAACTACAGACTTCTGCACAACTGGGTCATGTCGCAGCATATGCAGGGTGAGGAATACATGCATACTCTGCAATCATCACATAAAGTTCAGGAAAATTAGTAATTAACTCAAATATGTCATAATTCTCTGTGTATTCCTCACTGTTTTTTTTTGTAGCATCTCATGCACCATATAAGTGGGATTACTGGCCCCACGATGATGTCAGAGCAGAGTGTCGGTTTGTTGGACTGACCAATCTAGGTGCCACCTGTTACCTGGCCTCCACCATCCAACAACTCTATATGATTCCAGAGGCCAGACAAGCTGTCTTTACTGCTAAAGTGAGTGCAAAACACACGCAGAGAGGATACCCTAATCTGATTGGATGAGCCAAGTTCAAAGCTGTTGTAAAATAGACAGT